>NC_061805.1:51408995-51781495 GCF_021462225.1 Girardinichthys multiradiatus | reverse complement strand
TTTAAGCTGAATTAATTGTCTTTCCTTGTGAAGCAACTTCTGATGAAGTCTGGTTGTTTCAGAAGCTTTTCTAACCTCAGTGATGTTGGGAGATGAAGTGTTAAAAGCTTGGGTCCACAGTGTCTGGTTCAGATCAGATAAAACTGCTGCTGGCACAAACGGGCTCAGAGGTACGATCACATGACTCTGTGGTGCTGCTGCTCAGATTAAAATATTACTGGTTCAGCAACATCTTTATTCTTCTGAGATTTCAGTTTTATGTCAGAACACGATTGGCTGGAGATGTTTAGACCTCAGCTGTCTCTGTGTGACCAGAAAGATTGGATCCGTGTTTAGAACCTCAGAGATGGGAAGTAAAACTGAGCTTCTGATTCTGTCTGCAGGAAGGGAGGCAACAACAAACTGATCAAGATTTTCCATCGGGAGGGGAAGTACGGCTTCTCCGACCCGTTAACCTTCAGCTCGGTGGTGGAGCTGATAAATCACTACAGACACGAGTCTCTGGCCCAGTATAACCCCAAGCTGGACGTGAAGCTGCTGTACCCGGTCTCCAAACACCAGCAGGTACGTGACAAGTTCTGACGAGCTGCCGCCCATCATTCTATGAGCTTCACCGCTTCGTCTCCTCTGGTTGGTCATGTTGGGGTTCAGGATCAGGTGGTGAAGGAGGATAGCGTCGAAGCTGTGGGCAAGAAGCTGCACGAGTACCACCTACAGTATCAGGAGAAGAACCGCGAGTACGACCGACTGTATGAGGAGTACACCAGAACCTCTCAGGTACGATCAGACAGCAGGATGCTACAGAGCAAAGAAGATGGAGGAACATAACTAAACCCTCTCCCCTCTGCTCTCCATGTTCACCCCTCAGGAGATCCAGATGAAGAGGACGGCCATCGAAGCGTTCAACGAGACCATCAAGATCTTCGAGGAGCAGTGCCAGACCCAGGAGCGTTTCAGCAAGGAGTACGTTGAGAAGTTTCGACGGGAGGGCAACGACAAAGAGATTCAGAGGTAGGCTGTTACCATGGCAACGGCCTCCAAGACCACTCGCACACTACGCCACTGCGTTGCCACGGCTGCAGAGTCAGCAGGAAGAAGAGATGTGCTGATGAATTCGGTTGGAAGGTAGAGGATAAATGAGAGCTCATTGGCCAATCAGATCGTCTTGTTCAGACTCCGAGAATATTATGGGATGGATTTCCTTTACTTTTGTTAAAAAAAAACATCTGGAACATCAGCAAGATTCCTGCTCTACTTTAACAGTTCAACTGTAGCTTTTCATTCTTGGGTTCTGGATCAAACTTGTACAGAACCTCTAAAAAGTATTCACACCCCTCAAAACGTTTCACATTTTTTATTCATTACAACCAAAAAACTCCAGCTTGTGTTGGTCTGCACATAAACTCCCAGACAGAGTTGTGTGGAACATGGTTTTCAGCATCTTCTACTAATAAACATCTTATAAGTTTGGCATACATTAGTCTTCAGACCCCTTTCCCTGGTACCCCTAAATAAAATCTAGGACCTTCAGAAATCAGTGACCAGAGTCCTGCTGTGTGTGATTTAATCTAAATCTAACTTCAGCTGCTCTGTTTCTGTCCTCAGAGGTTCTTTAGACAACATCAGAGAACAACCAGGATCACGAAGACCAAGAAACCCAGCAGACGGGTCAGGGAGAAAGTTCTGGTCCAGTTTACAGCAGGGTTTGGTTCTACAACAATATCCCAAGTGTTGAACATCTCCCAGAGTTCTGCTCAATCCATCATCTGAACATGAAGAGAGGATGGACCACCTGCAGACCTACCAAGACATGGACATCCACCCAGACTGACAGGCTGGAGCAAGGAGAGCATTAGAGAAGCAGCCAAGAGGTCCATGATAACTCTGGATGAGCTGTGGAGATCTACAGCTCAGGTGGAAAAATCTTTCCACATGAAAAGCTATCAGCCATGCTCTTCAACAATGACGCTTTATTGGGAAAGTGGCAAGAAGAAAGTTATTGTTGAAGAATTCCTGTTTGGGGATTTCCTCAAGCTTTTTAGGAGAGACAGAAAACATGTGGATGATGATCTGCTAAGAGGAGAGGAGAAGTTTTTGGTCTCAATGCAAAAAGCTTTGGACACAACATCTGCACAATGTAACATGGTGGTGGCTGCATCATGATGTGGTGATGCTTTCCTTCAGCAGGAACTGGGAAGCTGGTCAGAGTTGATGGGAAGATGGATGGAGCTAAATCCAGTACAATCCCAGGAGAAGACCTGAGACTGGGGTGGAGGTTCACCTTCCAGCAGGAGAACCACCCTGAACATCCAGCCAGTGATACAATGAATGGTTTAGATCAGAGCATGTTCAATTGTTACAATGGCCTAGTCAAAGTCCGGACCTAAATCTAAATAGGAACCTGGGGCAAGACTTGAAAACCAATGTTCTCCATCCAACCGAACTTGACAGAACTTGAGCTGTTTAACAAAGAATGGACAGAAATGTGAGTCAGTAGATGTTTAAAGCTGGTGGAGATGAACCCCAGAAGACCTGCAGCCAGAGGTGGTTCTACAGAGGATGGATTCAGGGGCCTGAATACAAATCCACACTGCAAATGGACCACGTTGCGTTGATTCATCACATACAATTCCAATTAAATACGTTGATGTTTTGGGCCTAGGTTCTGGGGTGTAAATACTTTATAGGTGAACGAGTTTAGCTGCTTTAAATGCCTGTAGGTTTAATCAGGGGGAAAAGCATCATTACTGCATGTTTCTGTTCTGGGTCTGCAGAACCTTCTCTGTGATGCTCTGAAGTCAGAACCAAATGTGACGTTGAAGTTCTGCCATGTTGTCATGAATCCTGTTTCCTGTCTTGTTGAAGGATCATGGAGAACTACGACAAGCTCAAGTCTCGGATCGGCGAGATCGTGGACAGCAAGCGCCACCTGGAGGTGGATCTGAAGAAGCAGGCTGCCGACAACCGAGAGATCGACAAGAAGATGAACAGCATCAAACCGGATCTGATCCAGCTCCGCAAGACCAGGGACCAGTACCTGATGTATGTTCCACTCAGAGAGACGACCCGTGGATCAGGAGGAAGCTGCGAGTTGTTCTGACGCCGATGTGTTTGTGTTTTCCAGGTGGCTGACTCAGAAAGGAGTCCGACAGAGGAAGCTGAACGAGTGGCTCGGTCTGAAGAACGAAACCACAGAGGAGTGAGTCTCGGCACCAGCCTTGTTTCAACACGCCTTGAAAACAGAACACTGCCAGAACCATCGATGATTGAAATGAGTTTGAATCACAAATTATCTGATCAAAACCCTGGTAGCTCCTCTGGGGGGCGCTCTCCCCCAATTCAATTCAGTTTATTTATATAGCGCCAATTCACAACACATGTCGTCTCAAGGTTCTTCACAAAACTCTGATCCAGTTTTCAAGGTTAGAGTCTGAAAGAGAGAACATAGAGTTAGTTACAGTAGAAGCTCAGTCAGTAGCCATGTCTAGGAGAGAGAAAGGGTTAAACACTGAAAGACAGGATCATGTGGATCATCGGTAGAAGGTGAGCATTAAGTTGTTGCCAGCAGAAGCTCGGACGATGCCCCTCTCCAGAAAGGTGTCACAGGTAGACACAGAGTCAGGCCAGATGTAGCTTCTAGGAAGAGAAAAGAGAGAACAAAGTTAAAAGCTGAAATAACAGCAAATAATGCAAAATTAGAGAGTAGTATGAGAATGTAGCGAAGAGGGTGAAAGTGGTCATTATGTCCTCCAGCAGCCTAAGCCTATAGCAGCATAACTACAGAGATAACTCAGGATAAACTAAGCCACTCTAACTATAAGCTTTATCAAAAAGGAAAGTTTTAAGCCTAGCCTTAAAAGTAGACAGGGTGTCTGCCTCACGGACTAAAACTGGGAGCTGGTTCCACAGGAGAGGAGCCTGATAACTAAAGGATCTGCCTCCCATTCTACTTCTAGAGACTCTAGGAACCACCAGTAAACCTGCAGTCTGAGAACAAAGTTCTCTGTTAGGAACATATGGACCAATCAGATCTCTGATGTATGATGGAGCTAGATCATTAAGGGCTTTATATGTGAGGAGGAGAATTTTAAATTATATTCTGGATTTAACAGGGAGCCAATGAAGGGAAGCTAAAATAGGAGATGATGGAAATCCTAGAAACCTGTTTAATATAGGATTTAAATGCTTTGACCAGGACACTGACTGGCTGCCGACCACAGCCTGACGTTCAGATTTGATCCAGATATGAAAGAAACTGAATATAAAATGACTCCTCTTCCTCCTGTCTCTCAGTGAGTACAGCATGGTGGAGGATGAGGAGGACCTTCCTCATCATGACGAGCGGCTGTGGCGTCTGGGAAATATCAAACGGGTCCAGGCCGAGGCTATGCTGCGAGGGAAGAGAGACGGAACCTTCCTGGTCCGGGACAGCAGCAGACCGGGCCCCTTCTACGCCTGCTCCGTGGTGTAAGTGATCTACCTGTTGGTTCCTCTGCAGGGTTCTGAAAATGAGTTCTGATGATGTCCCTTTCAGGCGCTGTCTCACCTGTGTCTCTGTGTCCTCCCCCCTCAGGGTGGACGGTGAGGTGAAGCACTGCGTCATCAACAAGACCAGCACCGGTTATGGGTTTGCCGAGCCTTACAACCTATATGGCTCCCTGAAGGAGCTGGTTCTGCACTACCAGCACACCTCACTGGTCCAACACAACGACTCGCTTAACGTCACGCTGGCCTTTCCTGTCTACAGCCAGCAGAGACGGTGACCCCGCCCACCCTCCCTTCACCTGTCACATCTGGGCGGTCCGGATTCACGGCTGCGGTTCGGAGACTGGAACCCGCTGGGAAATTAAAAATATTTTACTGTGAAAATCCCCGAGTGAAGCTTCAACTTCCTGCCAGGATGAAATGAGGAAGTCCACCAGATTCTGACCGGACAGAAATTAGAAAGCAGACATCAAGACCGATCCAGTCCTGAAGATCAGAGACCAGGACTTCACTCTGCTGCCGGGATCACATGAGAACGTTTCGGACCTCTTTTAAGCCCAGGGGCGTGTAGAGTTCACAGCGTTTCTAATGAGCTCCTCGGGTTTCTGCCTCATTTATTCACAAGAAGACGGCAGCAAACTGTCAGAAGGTTCTCAAGATAAATCACATTTTAAAAAATCAGAGTGAAATAACCCTTTAAATAAACAGTGTGGTCCAGAGATCTGGTTCTGGATCAGATTTATCTTCTGGACACACGGGAGCAAAGATGGTTCTGATTGCATCACTTTTAGCTGCTATTCAGAGACATCCCTTTTTCTGGTTTATTATAGGAGACGTGACGAAGAACAGAACAGTGATCATCATCATCACGGTTCCTGATCTTCTTCATGGGTTCATGTTGCTCCTGGTAAACCTTCATTCAGCCTCTGAAACATCTCAACCTGCTGATCAGATCATCAAAGCTTCACCTGACGGTGCCATAGGGCAGTCGCCCTCTGCTGGTCAGTCAAGACAATGCAGGTTTTAGGTTGGAACGTGTCCCATGTGATCCTGACCTCCTTGTGGAGAATCCAGGTACTGATCCGTGAATCCTTCATCTCCGCCTCATAAATCCAGACGTGTTGAGTCATCAGAACTGATCATGCAGTTGAACTGAAACATGATGTCATGACGGGTCGTCCAGAACATTAGAGAACACTGTGAGCGCTTCAGAACGAGGTTTAAATCGAACTCAGCAGTTCCCTGCTGTCTGCGGTCACTTCCGGTTTCATTTTGCCGAGCGGATCTCCAGGACTCTCCAACGTCCTCCCAGTGGTTGGGAATGAAACTGTGGGAAATCAGGGAAAACGCACCAAAATCTCCGGAATCATTTCCACACATTTTCAGGACTAAATGTCTCCATTAAACGTTTGTTTGGAGTTGAGATATTTTTCCTTTTTCTGACGTTTTTTCAGAGGAAAACCAGGTACAGAAGCTGAAGCTGTCGTTGTCATGGAAACCACATCCTAAATCTTTGCCTCCATGGTATCTGAAATCAGTGGATGTTTAAAAAGTCTTCAGGGACTGTTTTCTGTTCTCAGGCGGAAGAAACTCGTGCATGAAAGTAAAACCAAAGCGGGGAACAAAAACAGAACCGAGCAGAAGAAATGAAACCTGAGGATCCGAAGGTCTGGAGATGCTTCTAAAAGATCTTCCTCCTCAGAGCTTTTCCTTTAGCACTTGCCGTCTGTCTGTTATATTTGAGCAGAGCTTCCTGTATCCAGTATGGTCACTGCAGACCTTCAGCAACCAACCTAGAAGATTAAACTGGAAGCAAACCAGCAGATCTTCTGCTGTTTGCCTCATTGTTCTGGAAAGAATATAAGATCTTCTGATGAGCTGCAGTGACCAACCAACAGCCCTGAACTCCACGTCTGCAGGTTCTTCTAGACTGTTACCCAGATGTTGTTGCTGGTGCTGCAGAAAACCATCAGAGGATGCTGGGCTTTGCTGTTCTGTTGATCCCAGAGATCCAAACATCTCTGATCTCCAGGCTGCTGAAGATGCAGCAGCAGGAAGCTTGTTACCTTCTCCAGATTCATCTGGCTGTAGGAAAGCAATTAACATGGATCTGTTTATATATGAAATCTGTTGAACGTTTGGTTTGGTTCAAGAATTCGTTCAAACCTGGCAGCTCTGCTTTTCTAACGATAAATAATAAATCAAATAAGAAGCTCGACATGAATTGGCTCTCAAATAAAAAGTCAGAGGTATGAATAAAGTCCACCGGAGCGGTGAGTCTTCAGATTTAAATGATCATAAAAAGAAATGAACATGTTGTATTCTAACTGAACCTCCCCTCTGTGATGAAAAAGGAGGTCGTCCTTCCACAGGACTAATTAGAACAACGTATAATTTGGTTTGTTGACTAGAAAAACATTAAGATTCACCACTCAAGTCTTTTTTTGTCTTATGTAGCACATGTGTCTCATATTTATTCTCTTAAGGTTCAATAATCTCATTTTCTTTTTTACATTTCAATTCCTCCTTTAGTTTTCTAGGAGCTTTTGAAGTAAACAGAACCTTTCCGTGCAGCCGGCCCGTGTTTATCTGCTGTCAGGGAAAAACCAGTCTTTCAGCTGGATTATTTTGCACCGGTTCTGGTTAAGTCAAACCTCATTATGTTTTAGGATGACAGCAGACCGAGCCTGTTCATAATGAAATGCACCAAGCTTTCTCTTTTCCAGAGCCTTCCTAAAAAGCGTTTTTCCTTCCACTGTATTTTCTGTATCAGAAGTTTGGTTTCTTCTCTTCTTTCGTTTTGTTCTTGCTGTTAATGTTCACAACAATAAAGCAAAAGACCTGTGGAGCTCTTCTCTGCCTTTTTATTAAGGTTTAGCTCATGATACTTATTATTTCCTGTTATCTTCTTAGGAGCATCAAACTAATCCAGCCGTTAAACAGGTTGTGTTCTCTCAGGTAGGGATCAGGAGCACTGGTCCATTTGACCACATCCCCACTGTTAGATGGTCCGCCCCTGATGACTCCCAGCCCAGAGAAGTGGACACCTCCTCTGGTCAAGATATCCTGCGCTGTAGATTAGGGTGATGGTAAGGAGGCCTTCCAGCATCAACACATCATCACCAGAGGCAACATTCAAAAAGCTGATGGATTTATTTCACTGAATAATGAAAAGGGTCGAAATAATTTCCTCTTATATTTGCTTATCATTTTCTATCAGCAAACTTGTTGGTTGAAGGAAAGTCTTTTCAAATCATTTAAATACTACATTTTATCTCTTTTGTCCGAACTTTTCGATGTTTTGTCAAAGATTCAACCCTGAAGTTCAGACAAATCTGTAAATGTTACATTGTTGGTGCTTTTTGACTGAATCGGGATTATTTTCTCCTCCAGATTTTTAAAAACGACTCAGCCTGAAGTGAAGGTTGGTGCTTTCATTATAAATGGTTTGAAAAGGGTTCTGATGGATCAGAACCCAGGTATGTATGGGCCTGGATCTGTTCTTTTGCGAGAGGAAACGATTCTAGTTGCGCAATATTTATTTTCTTCTGTGAAGACGAGGTCAAACTTTCCAAGCAAACATCCATCCATGCTTTCATGGGGGTTCTGTAGCCTGTCCCTGTTCGGGTCAGAGCTGGGTCCAACACTGGACGGGAGTCCGTGAAACGCCGGATTCATGTAGAACTCGCTCTTCTCAGCAACATCTCAGGAGGTCTGTTTTAGATCCTCTTTTTAGAGAAAAACAAACTTTACGCGTTTTGACGTCACACTAAAAACTTTCAGTAAATCTAAATAATTACTGAACTTCATAAAAGCACCTGAATCCATACGGGTCGATTTGCGGCAGTTTTAACTGGTTTATGGAAAAAGCAAAGCGCTGATATTGTCCATTTCTCATCCCGTTGAGTTGTTTTGTCGTCACTTCCTGACTCTCTGCTGAAATATCAGCTTTAGTTTGATATTTTTACCCGATTAAAAAAAAACAAAACTAAACGACATGACGTTATGTCACACGTTACAATCTCACGCCCCGCCCACTACGCTGCACCTGCGTGGTGGGGCGGGCCCTAACGAACTGCTTTGATGTCTGACGCATGAACAGACGTCACAGACGTTAGAAGTGTGTTGTCTTTATGACCGGCTGGGTTTTAGCAGAACACAGAACCGATTATTCAGTTCAGCCAGCAGATCCAAACCACGCAGCAGTTCTGACCCAAACAATGAGTTCATCCAGAGAGATCCAGGTTATTACAGCATTCGAGCAACGGATAGGGTTAGACACGATGGAGCTCCTTTTATCGTCGGTTCTGGAAAAGCTCCAGAACAAACAATTCACAGATGAGACCATGGAGGCAGTTGTGGGTAACGTCGTGCCCGAAGCCATCGCACAAGTTCTGGAGGTTGAAGATGTCGACCCTAAGAGCACTGAGAACTTAAACAGGTTCATTGTGAAACTTGTGATGGAGAGGATGAAATCCAACTTCTACTCCAGCAAGGATCCTGCGGTTAATGACAAACAGCAGATCCCCGATATGTACAGAATTAATGTAGTGGCTCAAGAAGCCACTGATGTTAAAAAGGGGCTTATTTTTAGGGTTTGCACACCTCACCTGAAGACCAAGAAAATCGCTATTGTCAACCCCCTGCCACTCTACAAAGAGGGGGTCAGTTTTGTGGACAGTAGAACTCAGGAGACCCGTTCTATCAAAGGACCTCAGACTGACCGTGAGGAACTAGACTCCCCTGTTCAGACTGAGGAGCTTGCAGATAGTTATAGAGAAATAAATAACCAGGACCACACTGCTGCTCCATCTACCAAGCCAGAATCTCAGTTCAATGGTCTGACGATCAAGCGGTTTTTCACAAAATATTTTCGAAAACATTCAGCTAAGGTTGCACCAGCAAACATACCAGAAATCCCAAAAACTTCTTGTACTCAGGACAACCCAATACTTAATAACCAGGTGAAAAATGTTGAAATTGAGGTGGAGTTCACAGATTCCAAGCCAGAATCTCAGTTCAATGGTCTGACGATCAAGCGGTTTTTCACACAATATTTTCGAAAACATTCAGCTAAGGTTGCACCAGCAAACATACCAAAAATCCCAAAAACATATTGTACTCAGGACAACTCAACACTTAATAAGCAGGTGAAAAATGTTGAAATTGAGGTGGAGTTCACAGATTTAAGCCTGCTTGGATTGTGTCCTGTTTTTGCTGAGACCATTGTGTCTCAGGCCACTGCTCCAGCAGATGCTCTCGTATATGAAGAAACACAGGAACCGGTTGCAGATGTAAAGGATGAAGGACAAAAAACTTCAGTAAGTTTGTTGGTGCACAGTCTGATTGCTCAGGCCATTCAAGCATCAAATATTTGCTGCTCTCCTGAGGATCTTCAGGCAGCACATGAACGACTCTTAGGCAAAGTCTGGGCTGAAGTTCAGGGGGAAGAACTTTGTGTCGGCTCAGAAGAACACTTAACTCTTAACCAGAAGATTCATGACCACATTGGTAAAAAAATGAGGTGTCCCAGGGAAATTGTGGGGGCTTTACTGCTTTTAGAAAATCCAATATTGGACAAACAATTTGTGGCATCTTTCTTAAAACATCTTAGGAAATCTGAGGAGAAATCTTCTTTCATTATGCATCTTTACTCATCAGTGGGTAAAGCCATACGCAAACCTTTCAGGCAAACAGGGACTGAATATCTGAAGTCCATCCAACCTGTGGTGAGTCCATCCAATTGTGTGGACACCTACTCGGTTGGAGCTAGGGGATCTGAAACATCAGGGTTAGAAGAAAACAGTAGTGGACATCATCAGACTGAAGAGGTAAATGAAAGAAAAATGGCTGTGAAAGCGCTTATCAGTTACCTGATCTGGCAGATTGTTGAAAAATCAGGGCAGAGCTACTCTAAGGAGCAATGTGATGCCATCTCTGAGCATCTGTTTCTGAAACTCTGGGCTCAAGTTGAAGATAGACTGAGTAGCTTGTCCCCAGAGAAGATTAAAAGCCTGGACAAACTTATCTTCAGGGACCTCTGTAAGAAGTGGAATAAGCTACAAAATCTCCTAAATAACTTAGGACGGCCGCTAATTGACCAGACAATTTTATCATGTATCAAAAATCGTCTCCTGAATCAATCGAAGATGCTGGGTTTGGTTAAGAAGCTCTTCGACGAAATCCAAATGCTAGTCAAAAACAGCCCATCCAGGCTTTACATTGTGGTGTAGATGAATCACAGCCAGGACCGGTCATATAGGAGGGGCGGGCAGACCTGTGAAAACACTGTGGCAGTGATCAATTCCACTAAAGATAAACGCATGGAGGAGTTTTTCCAGATCCTGCTGGACATTAGTCCATTAGTCCGTTCTTCATGACTTAGTGACTGTGCAACGTTGCCAGATTGTCTGGGTTTCTGCTCAACTGGGCTTCTTTTGAACACGTTGGGCTGGAAAAAATAGATTTGGATGGCGGGTTGTAAAGTTCAAGCTGATTTTTATGATATTTTGTAGTTTTTTAGAAAGTATTTGTGTTTACAACACAATGACAACTATTTTGATAGAATTTAAAGTAGTTGTGTTGTGAAGTGCTGCACGGTGGCACAGTTGGTAGCACTGTTGCCTTCCTGGGGTCAAGTCCCAGCCAGGGGTCTTTCTCCATGGAGTTTGCATGTTCTCCCCGTGCATGCGTGGGTTCTCTCCGGGTACTCCGGCTCCCTCCAAGATTAATATTGCTCTTAGGTGTGAATTGGTTGTTTGTCCTGTGTTTGTCTGCATTGTCCTGCGATGGGTTGGCGACCTGTCCAGGATGTATCCTGCCTCTCGCCCATAGGCACCAGCTTCCCTGTGACCCACTATGGAATAAGTGGTAGAAAATCAATGAATGAATGAATGAATGCCTCGTAGAAAAGTAAAAATCTCACACATTTCAATAAAATGTTATGTTTTTTCACTTATTAGCTCATTTTTCTGAAATAAGTAGAATCTGTCGAACTTGACATCATCAATCAGTGACAGTGATTGATTTAGTGTCACTGTGAAATGATCTTACTTACTTACTTATTTCTCTATCAGAGTAATTTCATTTGTAAAAATTCCAATATAATTTTCTTTTTATATTTAAAAAATGTACGTCGTTTCCTCATAACCCCTTTTGTTTCCACTAGGTCTGTTTTAAACGCTTCAATTCTTTTTTATTCACCAAGAATCAATAAGGTGGTCTTAGTGGGATCCACCTTAAAGGTGTTATCTGTTGGGTGTCATGTTATCATTGTCAGGTCAGTGAGGTTCATAAGTCAGTCAGAACCTTGGTCATTTGTTCTGTGCTCATAATGTTTCATAGATCCAGCCTATGATTAGTCAGCAAAACTTCCACCTATAGGAGAAAAATTGATTGTTAATGTTGCCTTGCAGCAAGAAGGTCCTGGGGTCTTTTTCCATGGAGTTTGCATGTTCTCCCCGTGCATGCGTGGGTTCTCTCCGGGTACTCCGGCTTCCTCCCACAGTCCAAAGACATGCCTCGTGGGTTAATTGGTCACTCTAAATTGCCCTTAGGTGTATGAATGAGTGTGTGCATGGTTGTTTGTGTGTTGCCCTGCGATGGACTGGCGACCTGTCCAGGGTGACCACGCCTCTCGCCCATAGACTGCTGGAGATAGACACCAGCTCCCCTGTGACCCATTATGGAATAAGTGGTAGAAAATGACTAACTGACTGAATAAATGAGCTGCATTTCCTAGGAACACTGTCTTCCTCCTGGATGAGCATCACCTGTTGAAAAACTTTCATCATTGTTTGTTTCACATATTCAATCAGATCTTTATATTATACCAGTAGGTGAAGTTGTTAGTATCTCATGTAGACTGACATATACTGTTGCATTTGGAGAAGATCTCAGATTAAATAAACTTAGTTAGAGCTTCAATCCAGGTTCATTTTGTGTCTGCAGACTTTAGCCAATTTTTCTTTTTTTATATACATAAAGAGCAAGATTCAAAACATTTTCAAAAGGCAGATTGTGGCAGAATGTAGACAAAACTGCTTATTGATTGACAAGATATCCTTCAAGCACACAATCACCATATTAAAGGCTCTACTTCTAGAGAATCACTAAACTTCTGGGGTCCAGTTTTGGCCCGCGGACCTTGAGTTTGACACATGCAGGGTAGAGTTACAATTGTACATCCACCAGCAAACAGAATTTCTCACCGGACCCTCAATTCCTCCCAGAAAACAGGCTTCTAGATAAAAACCTGGTTTTCATCCGGTTTTCCGCTTAAGGTTCTAATCCCGGAGGTAAAATAGGTTTTAGACTGTTGCTGGTAAAATGCCTAAAAATACAAATCAGAATTCCCTACAGCACAGATTCAGAGGAGAACAACTTTATGTTCACACCATGAAGGTTTCAGGTTGTCTCACTGAGAAGTCTGAATGATTCTGGAGACACACTGAGATGCACCAACACACAGTCACTGATAGGCCTCAATCACCTAGACTGGGTTTTCTGTATTTTGTGCACCACTTCTTTTTAGAGCTCTTTTTACCGCGGACGCCAGGCCTCTCTGCCTGCGTTTTATCTAGGTTTAACTTTTTACCTCATGAGATCGGGATCATGTTGGTCCACAGTCCAGAGTCCCACGGTCCACGGAGCGGTTACCCACACAGAATTTACTGTGGAGGATTTTAGTTCTGGAGGCAGCATGCAGACTTAATCCTCAGTAAGGCAACGGGCTCCTCCGAACAGGGACACTTGTGATCCGCCTCGAAGGACCAAAGAAATGTCAGAGTTAGACAAAATGATAAACTCAGAGAAGGTATGAATGAAGACACAAGCGAGTCAAAGTTATCAGTTCATTCTCTCAGAGGAGCTGCTCTGTGTTACAGGCTTTTATTAAAGAAAGGAAAAACACTTATGTTACATCATTGTGGGTGTGGCTACACACAGTTTCACAAATACAAGTCCTACTGAATAAAACTGGTTCTGTCCAGGTACTGATACAGCCCACACATCCACATCTGGCATCCAAGGACACGGAGATTAGCTGGGGTGAGAACAGACTGCTTCCCAAACTCCTCCACACACAAGTTCCTGCTCAGTCTGCATAGCAACCACCCAAATGCAACTTTAAGACAAGATGAATATTCTGTTAATAGTTCATAAAGTACTTCAAAAATCAATGTGAAAAGTATTCAAACCACTTCTATCAAAGTTCACCAAACTAAATAAATGAAAATGTCTTTTAATGGTAAATCATTTAGGATAACGAACCTTTTTAAACTAAACAATGATAATTCATGTATAAATCTTCCAACAGTAACCTTTGTTAAAAACAAATTTATTTTTTTTTACATATTTGTCAAAACTTTCCCCATGTCCTGACAGTAGAATATGAGACAGAAATCTGTGAAAAAAATCTAGCTCCTCTGGCTCCTCCCAGTGGTCCTACTGCCGTATGCAGAAATACACATCTCCCAGTCAGGAACAACCAATCAGAGCCAGGAGGAAGGTCTTAGCAGTGTGAATCGTGCTGCCCCCACCGTCCCACAGCGCGTATGGTCATTTAAGATAAAGATGGCCGTGTCCTGCAGCTGTGCTAATGGTATGGGCAGGCCATGGTCAATGTAAATTATATCGTTGATGTGACGTCCCTACCAGGGATGTGCCATAGCTGTTTATCAGGGATCATCGGTGGCCCTGCTTACCAGCCTGTGCGTTTATGGCAGGCTCTGGGCTGTAGCACAGCAGAGAGCAAGAAGGAGGAACCTGTAAGATGTGCTTGTTCAAACCTTCAGGTCCACAGTTTTATCAGAACTCCCTACTGCAGGTTTAAACATCATTTATTAACATTTTATAAAGATTAACGTGCAAAATTCCTCACAAATAAAATTAAGAACAATAATAAATCTATAACATGACATACCTCGTTTCTCCTGTCAGGGGTGCAGACGTTCTGCAAACATGTAAACAGCGGGTTTCTGACAGGTGGAAGCAGCTAGCTGGAGTCAGCATGAGAGCTAAAATACCACATGGATGCTTGGTGTAAATATACATATAAACATCTGCATCCATTTCAAAGCGAACATGTTAGACCCAGCAATAACGGACAGACACCATCGAACTTTCAGATAGAAAAGGCTAAACAAATGACTTCAGCTCACCAGCTGGATCAGAACCTGCAGGAGTCCTCTGCAGAGCATGACAAACTCTGCCTCATGTAGATAACTGGGCTCACCCCCAACCCCTCAACACCCTGCGTCCCCCTGGGGCCTCCCCCGGATTCAGGAAGTCACTCTTGATTAATATAAACACCACAACATTAATTTATTTCATTCACACATTTTGTAGCATAATGCCAAGGAAAGAGCAGCTAAAAAAAGCATAAATATATTCAATTTTTGTATTTTATGAATAAATGTGGGGATGGGTGCCCTTTTGTTTTTGGCTTGAGCCCCTGCCCCCAAAAATACCTGTGCAAGCACCTGCAGAAAGGAACAAGTCTGGAGCTTTTAGTAATCTGAATAACTTAAAGGCTGTGATGTGGTAGGTATACTTCATCATAATGTGACAAGCTTCTGATGAGTTTTAACCTGCTTTAATAAACTAATTACTAAAATTATTAGATTAAATTATTTATTTGTTATATTTATTGCAGAATTAACAGGTACATAGAAATACAGAAGACAAGAGTTTATTTGTGCTATTCCACCTCTCGTAACAAAACTCGCCAATATAATCAGAATCAGAATCAGAATCAGAAAAGCTTTATTGCCAAGTACGTTTTTGGACATACAAGAAATTTGTTTTGGCGTAGTCGGTGCAATACAGTACAAATTAAACAGTATAAACATATCTACAATATAATATAAATATATGTGCACAGTTTTAAGTGAGTGAGAGTAAATATAGAGCAGTATAAGATGCAAGAGCAATACAACAGTGCAGGTGATCATTGTACAAGTAAAGCAGTGCAAGTAATAAGTTCAGTCTGTCAAATATCCAAATAAATGAAAAGGGTGAACCAGAAAAAAATATAGAGGCTATAAGGAATTTGTCATATTACCAAAACCAAACAGAATAATATCCACAAACTTAGCCATAAAGAGACCTGTCTTACAAAATGAAGCAGGCTATCAAAACCTTTAGCCTAAGCATGTGTTTCTCCATGCTGCTGTGCAGAAACAGAACATTGTTGATTGTCTCAGGGTTAAGGTGTGCGCTTCTCCTCCTGGATGGATGCAGGTATGCTGAGGATGACCCATGCAGGGAAGCGGCTGTCGTTGAACTGACCTTCAGCACATTGTCTGGGTCAGAATTTTCTGAGTCTGCAGCTGATGTTCTCCGCCAATTGTTCCTCTGCAGACTTTGTCATTATCAGCTGAAACTGCACCGTCCTCTCATTCAGTAAACCGCGCTGCTCCTGCAGTTCTTTGGCTGGAGGTGACGTGATTTGTGTGGACGACGGCTGTTCTTCCTCTAACGCAACAGGATGCGCTTCCTTGAACCTCTTTCTCTGGATCATTTCTTTTACACCTTAGGAATAGAATAAATAGTATTATTGTATATTATTAATTTTTGGTCAGGTTAGCCTCACATTGCATTCAGGGACGAATAAACACCCATTTATAGTAGTTTTTATTACACTTTAAATAAATCAAATTAAACATCAATTAGTTTTTATTTGCATTTTTATTTAGCCATATTATAATGTTTGTAACTGCATTTGTGTCTAATTCCATACAGTTTATTACTTGGTCTTTTCTATTTGGAGCCAGCATGCGCAGTTGTTGTAGTTTAGGAGTCGGTAAGGTTGCTATTTTGTACAGCATGTGTGGAGACGTAGTATTAGAGTCCATTAGCTCCAGCAGACGTGAAATGCACACCTTGGCAACTGCGGAGTGCAAAGGATGCTGGGATGCTGCTTGGCAGTGATCAGTCAGGGGGATCGACCATGGAGACAGGTAATGCACTTGTAGCAGAGTTGTCAGACTCCAGGTTGTTTGTGGCATCCTGGAATACTTTTAGAAAAGCAATTAATGTCTTTTAATTGTCTACATTAATGTGTGTGATCCTGTCATACTGGGCTCTGTCCACCAGTAATGTTGTGATTGCCTCATGCTGTGACCGTATGTTTCCACGGACTGACTTTTCCAACCTGTTCAATAGAACAGAGTGTTTGAAATACTTCACAAGTTTTTCGAATTGATCAGTAACTCAGCAAGCTCTGGTGTCATCTCTAACACTTTATCAGCAAAATGCACTGGAGAGGATGACATTCAGGATGTGTGCAATGCAGTTCAGCCTCCGGTATCCACGTAGAGCTACCACAATGTTGGCACCACGATCAGTAACAAACACCCCCTGAGTAGAAAGCAATGGATGAAGCAATGAATCAATTCCAAACCCCCTGAGTTTCAGAATCAGCAGTTTCTTGGTTTTCTCACCGGTTTTTGGCACATTGTCTTCGAATGCAAGCTCATGCGCATCATTTATGTAATGCGTAGTGGCAGAAATGAAAAATGTCTTATGGTAATTTTCAGTCCACATGTCAGTGGTGACTTTGGCTTCATTTCTGTCGTTACTTTCCCCTGCAAGACCTGTGCATTGCCTTCAATATGCCTCCAGACAGTGGTAGCTGTGGTGGCTCTTGACGCACGCCAAATTTCTGATGCCTAACTGTAACATCAACAATGAATTAAATGAAACCTTCCCTGGCGACCAGGTCAAACGGTCAGTGTCTTTGCAGCACTAAGCTACTTCTCCGTTTTGCTTTGCTTTACGCGTTGGGGAAGTGAAGGAGTCAGGTCTGTCCTGAAACTGGTTTTGCTTTGGCAAGGAATGGTGCCACAGGTGTGTCTCCTTAAACCCGAAGAGTCCGTTTTCTGTGGAGATATATTATGTGTGTGCATTATTATTATTATGTTCATAACCACTGTGGGAAATAAAATGTATAACCTGTGTTAGTGGCCTGCAGAATTGTATTGCACAAACTTGGCCTTGAGTGTGATGAAGTAGAAAAATAGTGAAGAACTGTAGGGGTGAGAGAAGGATGTGAGAAGATTAACGGGCCAAGTACTCCCTTCTTATATCAGTAGATACGGGATGCAGCTGGGAGACAGGAACATGTCCTAATATGGTAGGCAGGAAAAGTTTGTACGTGACTATATGTGAGAAAAAACTGTAAACAGGGCGCTGCCCATTTTAATGTGTGTTTTAATAAAAGCAATGAGCCCAGTGAGAAGCTCCGAAGTCGTCTCGGTTTGTGTTCTGATCACATGAGAGCTTCCCTGGTCCAGATACTTTAAATTCAATATAACGGTGTCTGAGTGTATTATTTCAATAGGTGTGAATTCTTTCAGCTTACAGTGAATAAACGAACCTCTCGGAGGGGGTGCTTCAACATTTCCCAGCAAAGGCCAAAACTGGGCTACATGTTTCGCAGCTAGCAAAATTCCTCTGCTGCCCTTTGTAATGGACAACAATTTTGAACCGGGTCCAAATGTCCCCCTTCCCTGCTTTCTTCAGTAGGTTGTATTGGCCTTCTCTAATTTTCTTTTCCACAGAAGCCATCGTCTCCTCTCTACCGCTCTCCATGCTTTCTTGTTATGCTTTGCCTCGCTCTCACCTGGGACCAATGACTTTGGGTCTGACCACCGAATCCTGCCCCTGACTATGGAAATCCTGCCCGATCCCGCAAGATTTGTGTTGGATCCCGCAAGACTTCCCACCCGATGCAGGTCTCTAGACCAGGGCCCAGTTTCAGAAAGCAGGGTCAGTGAGAACTCAGAGTAAGTTCTGGGGTAAGTTGTCCCTGGGTTTTCGGTTTCAGAAAGCCAGGTAGCTGTTACCCTGAGTCAAGTTACCCCAGCAACAGAACCAACCCTGCTCGCTTTATTGAACTAACCCTGGGTTTGGTCTATTTTCTAGCTGAGATCTGGAACAAGGAAAGTGTCAGAAATAGGGTGGAGGAGCCTGGAGACGTTGGACTCCTCATACTCCCCATTGGATGATCAGACCGCAATTAGATGTCTGATCATTTTCTGGAGAAATGTATTTTCGAGTGTTTTCGCCTGTCAATAATTTATCTGAATAATGTTCTCAACTTTTGTTTCGTTTGCATAACATAGGTGAGGCAGAAAATCATCCAAAGGCATGATATCGTTGCACTGAGACAGAGACTGACTGAGTCATGATCTGAAGGTCTCTGCAGTCTGAACAAACATCTGGTTTTCTGTGCATTATTAGGAAAACATTTAACTGTCATACAACTGTTGGTCATTGTGATAACCATTATCAGCTGTGATAGTGTGATGACATATGTGAATGGATTAGTTGTGCCACTGTAATATTTTGATGCTGAGAAAACTTTGGATGGGTCACTGAAGCTTTTTGTTTAATCTGCTAATATTACCAGTGAACTATAGCTTCTTTACAACTGAACTCTGGGTGAAACCGACTGTTTGATCAAAATAAAAAGAAAGGAGACCTCACAGGAAACCAGAAATCGGTATCAGCCGGCTGCAGGGTTGGATCGGTGCAGTTCTAAACAGTTTTGTATAAATTTGATTTAAAACAGTAAATATGATTTTTTTTAATCTTCTGCTGACTTTATCAGACATAGCAAATAGAAATTAAATATTTGATCCAATGTAGAACTGGGTTTATACTGATTATAGGCAATAAACCAAATTTGTCATAGCTTAAACTAAAATAGACTTAAAATGTATTAAACATTATTATAAAATATCCACAAAAAAATGGCAGCTTTTGCAATCCTTAGAAACAGCCCATCACCATACCCTTGACCTTTGACCTCAGAAAATAAACACTCAGATGTTCATGTTTTGCTAAAAACGTTTAGCGAGCAGGGACATTTCTGAAAGTAAGTCAAACTTCTCATTAACTTCCTGAGAAGAGGCTGCTTCAGTCTGAAGAACACAAGGCTGAAAGCTATCAGTGGACCTGGAGAGGAGACACCCCAGAACAGCCGCTCGCTTTCAAAATAAAAGCGCATTTAAAACAAATCTAAGCGGCACATTCATTTTTGCTCATAGAAATAACTCCACAGAGAATCAGAGGCTACAGCCGCATTTTACAGGATTATTTGGACCTATTATTGTAAAACATTTGAGGTAAAAGTAGGTGTGTGACTAGACTGTCTCATAAAATGGTAACGAGCCAAAGAAGAAAATATGTTTTTATAAGTTGGGAAGAATCAAAGCATCTCTCCTGGCTTAACTGGGTCCTAACAGTCATATTAACATGTAAATAATTAAAGCGGTACCAGTCAGAACAACTGACCAATCAAATGGCAGACATACCCCTGACGCCCTTCTTTCAGTACAGTTCTAAGAAAACCCGGTGGATTAATGATGATCTCAGTCTTTTTCTAAAGATGTGGAGCAAAACGAAATTCAAAAAAATGTCAGCCTTAAACCTTTCAGCACTTTGAGGTGGATCTGGAATCAGAGATATTAATAAGACAAGTTTGAAGAAATTATCAGACAAATACATGCAATAAACAAATCTTATTTCACTGAAATTCATATTAATATATTCTCATACTGCTGGATCCATCTGAAGCAAATCCACAGTTCGAATCATCAGCAGAATTTTAACCGGAAGAACCTCTCCGTGTGTTCCGGTGCTGACCTGGTTGAACAGACGGGGTCCATTCATTCTAAAGACTAGAAGATATTAAGTAGAAAATAAAAATAGTTCAAACCCAGTTAATAATGTTTGAGGCCAAAATGAACGACTCCCTCAGTGGTCCGTAAACGCCGCGTGTTGCCATGGGGACGGTAAACAGCTCAGAACCGATTGATTTAAGCAGAGGGACGCACCGATACCGACACCGGGCGCCATTTGAGGCCGAGTAGCAGCTTCTTTTTCCCGGATCTTCTTCCTCCGGCTGACCGGGAACCCGGAGCCCGAACCCGGCTGCGGGATCCAGACCCAGCGCCAGGATGTGTGAGAGCAGAGCGGTTCCCAGCAGGGAGGTTAACCGGCAGCTGTTCGACGCTCAGGTGGGTCAAACTGGGTCTGAGTCAGAACTAAAGGTGGTCCAACCTCTGAGAGAAGCTTCCAGGTGTTTTAGCGTCTCTCTGGTTCATTTATCCGACATATCTTCAGTTTACTGATGTTCCACTGAGGACAACCAGTTTATCATCTGAAAACAGAACATTTTCTCACCACAGGAGGGGCCTGGACTCACCGACTCACTGGTTCTGGGTCCAGTTTGGTCCAGAACATAAACTAACCTCTGCAGAATATTATAACTGTAACTTTCTGGGAGAAACATGAGTGAAGACTACAGTCAGGAACCAAGTCTCCATAATCTCCATGAACATGAAATTATTTCCTTGCTCTCTAAACATGAAACAACATTAAATATATTTACAAAAACAAAACAAGACACTTTAAAGGCAGCATATAAAATCTAGAATAAATATAAAATATTCTGATTCTAGGACGCATCATCAGCTGAGCAATAATACACATAAAACTAGTCAGGTTCAGTTAGACAAGGAGGTCCATGTAGCTCCTGTAGATGGAATAGATCCTGTGGATGGAGCAGCTCCTGATGGAGCAGCTCCTGTAGATGGAATAGATCCTGCTCCATCATCAGGAGCTCCTGTGGATGGAGCAGCTCCTGATGGAGCAGCTCCTGTAGATGGAATAGATCCTGCTCCATCATCAGGAGCTCCTGTGGATGGAGCAGCTCCTGATGGAGCAGCTCTCTCTACAGAAAGATCTCTGGGGGTTTGGAGCAGATCTTGACGTATCAGTTACCTGCCGGCGATGAAAGTAAATTAAATATGAATAAAATTCAGATTTAATCCTGCAGATTTTCAGAAGTTCTAAATACAAATTAAAATTCGAAATCCCCATAAAAAGATCAATGATCGCCAACTGTTAATGTGGAGTCTTGTCCCGAGTTCTGGTCCGGCCCACATTTCTCTCTGTTTTCCTCCAGTGATTCAGTGACCCGTAAAGTGGTTCTGACCAACAGTTCTCCAGACTTTCTGAGGTTCTTTCAGAACTGTTTTGGACTTTGGCTGCTTTTCCCTCCGTTTCGGTTCTTGTACCTGATCATTTTCAGAGGATTGATGCTTGACTCGGACCGGACCGCACATAATTGAGCAGAATTAAACGTTCAAACCGGGTCTGGAGGCTCTATGTTCCAGCAGCTTTTTATAAACACATCATTTCATTTTAATCCAACAGATGTTTAACAGAAACAATACAAGTTAGCTCCAAAAAGTCTAGAGAAGTTCTTGTTCTCACAAGGAGACTCGGTGTATGTTCTAAAGAAGTTGGTTCTGAAGAGTTTCTAATAGCCTCTAAGTACATCTTTATGTGAGGTCCTCAGAGGAGCCTGCAGGACCAATTTACTGCTCTCAGGAGAACATTCTCTGCCATTCCCAGCGGATAAAGACAGCTGGTGTGTCTCATGTTTCAGGCTCAGCTGTCCAGATCTCTGCTGGCAGGACACAGAGTCCAGAAGACAGACAGTCTGTCCCCAGCGGACAGCAGCAGGTGAACACAGAAACGTTTCAGACAAGCGTCCTTTCTGTCTTCTCACAATTCATCCATCCAGGTGTTCCTCAGGGTCTGTTCTCCCACCAGCAGGGGGCAGCAGATGGATGATGAAGATGATGGCTTTGCCGACGTCAGGAAGCTTCCTGACTCAGTGGGTTGGTATCAGTGCTGATAGTTTGATGATTATTCATAAAATATCTCCTCAGGGTTTATGTAGCTTCATCAGAATAAAAGATAATCTGAGCTTTAATTTCCAGGTAACACTTCAGAGATGAGGAATTAAGACCAGACAGACTGGAGCATCACAGGATCTGCTCCATTCACAGCAGATTTGATCACAGCTCCAGTCTTTGTTGCAGTTTTCTGATTGATTCTTTTAGAAGATTTATTGCTTTAGAAACACTTCTGTTCAGATTAACACATAGTTTTAGATTAAATTCTGAAAACTTAATATTATCACCGAGAATTTTGGAGTTTTACAATTTTATTTTAACTTTGTGGATCTAAAATCTGCTCCTCAGCGATCAACCATCCGAGTTCTGGGATTGTTGAGAGGCTGAGCAAGAAGAGAGGTCAGAAACACGATGCAGCTCTGAAGCAACTGGAGGCTGACCTGACCCACCTGTCCCAGGTAGCTG
Source organism: Girardinichthys multiradiatus (assembly GCF_021462225.1). NCBI lineage: Eukaryota > Metazoa > Chordata > Actinopteri > Cyprinodontiformes > Goodeidae > Girardinichthys > Girardinichthys multiradiatus. Next base: position 51,758,831 of record NC_061805.1, on the reverse strand, counting down.
ATCCATCATTCTGAGCCCCACCGTTTAAAAGTGTGTGGTCAGAACATCAAACCATCTATGGAGACACGGGTTCAAATCCTGGCCAGGGGTTTGTCTGCATGGAGTTTGCATGTTCTGCCTGTGCATGTGTGGGTTCACTCTGGGTACTCCAACATGACTGTTATTTTAACTGGTTCTTCTTAGGTCTGTGTGTGGGATGGATGGATGGATGGATGGATGGATGGATGGATGGATGGATGGATGGATGGATGGGTGGGTGGGTGGGTGGATGGATGGATGGATGGATGGATGGATGGATGGATAGATGGATGGATGGATAGATGGATGGTTTGATGGATGGATGGATGGATGGATGGATGGATGGATGGATGGATGGGTGGGTGGATGGATGGACTGACTGTATCTTTCTGTTAGGTGTGTGAGTTGGAAGTGAGGACCAACAGTGAGCAGGTGCGGTCCTCTCTACGGGAGGTGGACCTCAGATTGGACACCCTGAAGGGCAGAATTGGACAGCAAGAACCCGGCAGTCTGCAGGTCCACATTAAGATGACTCACACTGTGCCTGGAGCTTTTTTCCTGACCAAAAGCTCTCATCTGTTATTTTTGCATTTTCACTTTGATGTGATCGGATCTTCAGGCAGGTCAGCTGCTCCGTAAAACAAAAACCATCTGTAAGAAATAGATTAAACTGCATCTCCTTGGAATTAGTTGGGGACAGCTGAGGGAAAACAGTAGAAAATGAACAACAAAACCTTTAGAAAGGTGCCAGCTTGGCTCTGACTGTTAGAAGGTCAATGTTTCTCTGATAATCTTGTTTTGGAAATGGTGCATTTATGACGAGATTAAAGAACAGAGGGTCTATCTGGTAGGGGTGCTACCCAGGTCCAAAAAGTTAGAAAAACACATCAGAAGACTAGAGGAGAAACAAAATGTTGAAAAGAAATTGGAGTTAGCGAGAGAATGCTCACTTTGGTGCACCCTGTTGGCCGTTCAGTCAACTCACATTCTTAGGAACAAACTGTAAAGCAGGTCTAAATCAGAGGTCTAAATCAGAGGTCTATATCAGAGGGTCTAAATCAGAGGTCTATATCAGAGGTCTAAATCAGAGGGTCTAAATCAGAGGGTCTAAATCAGAGGGTCTAAATCAGAGGTCTATATCAGAGGGTCTAAATTAGAGGGTCTAAATCCGAGGGTCTAAATCAGAGGGTCTAAATCAGAGGTCTATATCAGAGGGTCTAAATTAGAGGGTCTAAATCCGAGGGTCTAAATCAGAGGGTCTAAATCAGAGGGTCTAAATCAGGTCTAAATCAGAAGGTCTAAATCAGAGGGTCTAAATCAGAGGTCTATATCAGAGGTCTAAATCAGAGGTCTAAATCAGAGGGTCTAAATTAGAGGGTCTAAATCCGAGGGTCTAAATCAGAGGTCTAAATCAGAGGGTCTAAATCAGAGGGTCTAAATCAGAGGTCTATATCAGAGGGTCTAAATTAGAGGGTCTAAATCCGAGGGTCTAAATCAGAAGGTCTAAATCAGAGGGTCTAAATTAGAGGGTCTAAATCCGAGGGTCTAAATCAGAGGTCTAAATCAGAGGGTCTAAATCAGGTCTAAATCAGAGGGTCTAAATCAGAGGGTCTAAATCAGAGGTCTATATCAGAGGGTCTAAATCAGAGGGTCTAAATCAGAGGGTCTAAATTAGAGGTCTAAATCAGAGGTCTAAATCAGAGGTCTAAATCAGAGGTCTAAATCAGAAGGTCTAAATCAGAGGTCTAAATCCGAGGGTCTAAATCAGAGGTCTAAATCAGAGGTCTAAATCAGAAGGTCTAAATCAGAGGTCTAAATCAGAGGGTCTAAATCAGAGGGTCTAAATCAGAGGGTCTAAATCAGAGGTCTAAATCAGAGGGTCTAAATCAGGTCTAAATCAGAGGGTCTAAATCAGAGGGTCTAAATCAGAGGTCTAAATCAGAAGGTCTAAATCAGAGGTCTAAATCAGAGGGTCTAAATCAGAGGGTCTAAATCAGAGGTCTAAATCAGAAGGTCTAAATCAGAGGTCTAAATCAGAGGTCTAAATCAGAGGGTCTAAATCAGAGGGTCTAAATCAGAGGTCTAAATCAGAGGGTCTAAATCAGGTCTAAATCAGAGGGTCTAAATCAGAGGGTCTAAATCAGAGGTCTAAATCAGAGGGTCTAAATCAGGTCTAAATCAGAGGGTCTAAATCAGAGGGTCTAAATCAGAGGTCTAAATCAGAGGGTCTAAATCAGGTCTAAATCAGAGGGTCTAAATCAGAGGGTCTAAATCAGAGGGTCTAAATCAGAGGGTCTAAATCAGAGGTCTAAATCAGAAGGTCTAAATCAGAGGTCTAAATCAGAGGGTCTAAATCAGAGGGTCTAAATCAGAGGTCTAAATCAGAAGGTCTAAATCAGAAGGTCTAAATCAGAGGGTCTAAATCAGAGGTCTAAATCAGAAGGTCTAAATCAGAGGTCTAAATCAGAGGGTCTAAATCAGAGGTCTAAATCAGAGGGTCTAAATCAGGTCTAAATCCGAGGGTCTAAATCAGAGGTCTAAATCAGAGGGTCTAAATCAGAAGGTCTAAATCAGAGGTCTAAATCCGAGGGTCTAAATCAGAGGTCTAAATCAGAGGTCTAAATCAGAAGGTCTAAATCAGAGGTCTAAATCAGAGGGTCTAAATCAGAGGGTCTAAATCAGAGGGTCTAAATCAGAGGTCTAAATCAGAGGGTCTAAATCAGGTCTAAATCAGAGGGTCTAAATCAGAGGGTCTAAATCAGAGGTCTATATCAGAGGGTCTAAATTAGAGGGTCTAAATCCGAGGGTCTAAATCAGAGGTCTAAATCAGAGGTCTAAATCAGAGGTCTAAATCAGAGGTCTAAATCAGAAGGTCTAAATCAGAGGTCTAAATCCGAGGGTCTAAATCAGAGGTCTAAATCAGAGGGTCTAAATCAGAGGGTCTAAATCAGAGGGTCTAAATCAGAGGTCTAAATCAGAGGGTCTAAATCAGAGGGTCTAAATCAGAGGTCTAAATCAGAGGTCTAAATCAGAGGTCTAAATCAGAGGTCTAAATCAGAGGTCTAAATCAGAAGGTCTAAATCAGAGGTCTAAATCAGAGGGTCTAAATCAGAGGGTCTAAATCAGAGGTCTAAATCAGAGGGTCTAAATCAGAGGGTCTAAATCAGAGGGTGTCTGTCTTTCTATGACAGCAGCAGCAGAAGATTAAAACTAGTCTGTATCAGTGAGCCCACCGGGTCTCTGCAGAGAACACTGAAATCGACTGGAGCGAATAAATTAATCCGTTGGTTTTAGAAAAGCTCAGATGTTTGCTTCTTCAAGTTTATATCAGGAGAAACCAGGATCATACAGGACCTGTGTGTGTGTGTGTGTGTGTGTGTGTCCAGGCCTGGCACAGTCTCTGGGAGGCAGTGGAAGAGGAGGTGAGGCTGAAGAAGATCTGCATCTCAGAACTGGACAAGAAGCTGAGTGGCGTTGAAGAACATAGAAGCCTGGAGGTCAGAATGACTTAAAGCTGTGTTTCAGTTTAAGCTGCAGGTGAGCTCACCTCCATCAGTTCCACCAGGGAAGAACATCTGGCAGATGTTACTCTGATATTCAGCTGATTTTTGGATGGTGATGAGAGAAACCTTGAAGCTTATTCAATATAAACGAGCTGTCTGTACATTTCCTGCCACAGATCAAAGTTGTTCTGAGGAAACACTTCCAGCTGCTGGAGCAGATTAGCTTCCTGTCTCCACCTGATGTCCACAGGCTGATGCACGCTGAGGCCATGGTAACCGCTGTCCAGTCTGACCTCTGGAACCTCACCACACTCGGTGTCTCATTCCTCCTCCTCCTCCTCAGAAGTTAAATCAGTCTCTGCTGGCCAACCAGCGCAGCATCGCCTGGTTGGTACTGCGCCTGAAGGAGGACCACCTTCAGCAGGAGTCCCTCCTCCGTCTGCTCTGGAAGGACTGCCTGGATCGATGGAGGAGCAACAGAGTAGAAGAAGTGGTGGAGCGGTTAAAGTAGGTGGAGAATCAATAATTAAATAGGTCCAAAGATGATCAGAACCAGGTACTGCAGAGGTTTGAAAAGGTTGATCATAGACAAGCCTTTGACTAGATTTTATTTATAGGAATGAGATGTTTCACTGGTCAGAACAGGTGTAGATTGTGGTTCTAGTCTGAATCAAGAACTAGCTGGTAGAAAAGAATCTTAGTTTATATTTTTAGCTTCAGGGCCAGTTTTCTTTCTGGAAAGTGGTTCTGGATCAGCAGAGTCTGTGTTCCAGGGGTCTCTGCAGCAGAGATAAGGAACAAGAGCTGTTCTTGGATCAGCAGATGAAACAAACTCAAGAAGATCTGATACAACAGCGCTGTGAAATCATCTATAAGATCTGGTAACTAAACACAGGTTCTCACCTTTCATAGGCTCCACCCACTGTTTTGTCTGCCCAATCACCTTCTTTTTCTCGGTGTTTCAGTTCTCTGGTCCCTCCCATCTGCTCCTCGGCTCTGGTTTCTGATTGGCTCGACGAGCTGACCGCTGTCAATCAGCAGATTGGTAAGTATCGAACAGAGCTTTGATGTTGGGGTTGGAGAGCTGACCCAGGGTCAGTCTGTGAGATAAACTGGTGTCTGAAACATCTTAGTGATGAATTTACCTTCACAGGAAGCAATGTCTGTTCTCAGACATCACTACGTGTTGTCACAGTATCTCTGTGTGCATCCTCTCTGTCTTCAGACCATCTCCATGCTGACCTTCTCCATCAGATGCGAGGATTATACGAACACACATGGCAGCATCACCTGGCTGAGGTGGAGAACTGTAAGGTAAGATCTGAACGCAGATCATTTCAGATGTTTCAGCTCTGTCAGGTCAGATCATTTGAGCTGCACAGAGGCGTTGGACTGAAAGGGTCCCTGAACGCTAGAACTTTCTTTTTTGAACAGACCTGGAAAGTTTCAGAAAGTAATTTTCAAACCAAACCAAACCTGATGAAACGATTTGTTAAAATTTCTAAAAAATAATTTATCTGTCTTCCTGAAGGTGGCGCTCTTAGCTCTGCAGCTATCAGACCAGCAGGTGAAGGAGATCATCGCCTCTCAGCTCCTCCCTCTGATTGGACAACTGCAGAGACAGGATGAAGAGCGATTGGCTGCTCTAGATGTCTGTCACACAAACCTTGCTGAGGGATCCTTTCTTCAGTCCCGTTTAGCTGTCAGCTGACTTCTGTCTGTCCCCGTCTGCAGGTGTGCAGTGACTCTGTGGGACGTCACAGCCTCCAGGTCAGTAGGAGTGTCTTTGAGGTGATGCGAGCCTCAGCGTTGCTATGGGAGATGCACTGCCGCAAGTTGGAGAGGAGAGAAGAAGAACTGAAGGGACAATTGGAGGTCCTCAGTCAGGCCCAGCAGAAACACGTCCAGGTGACTCCCTGACCAGTGAGGGGCACGGCGGTGAGCATGTTTCAGCAGCTGCTGAGTAAGATGATACTGTGTTTTCTAGAAGAAGATGGTGCACATGGATGTCCTGTTGGGGGCGCTCCGTCAGGAGAGCAGTGAGGCTGCTATGCAGATGTGTCTGCATAAAACTCTGGAGCAGCTGCAGGACATGGAGGACAGGTAGGACATCTGCTGCAGCTGCTCAGGATGATGTTCAGCTCTCATCTCAGACTCTGTGTTTGAACTTGCAGCTGCAGGCAGAGCATTTCTGATCAATGTGAGCTCCTGGATCAGCTTCCTGCTCTCCTCATGGAGGAGCTCCTCTCCTACAGCATCAGCATCAGCTCCTTCTTCAGACTCAGCCACGCCTACAGACCGGTAACCATGGAAACATACAGGCATAACCCTTGTTGGCCTCTTGCAGTTTTTCCACACTGAAGTGTTTTTATGTACCATATGCCCTCAGAGTCCAGCAGAACTGCAGAACTTCCCACCATTGAACATCAGAAGCCCCACACTGGTCCTGGGTCAGTTTTACTGGACTGGTTCTGATTCTGGTTCTTAGTCTACATTCACACTGCTAGTCTTGATGCTCAACTCAGATTTTATTGATCATTTTCTGTATTTATTCAGGTAAAACCAGGTCTCATTGAGATTAAATGGATCTTCAGGAGAGATCTGCTCATAAAAAGATACGATAAATAAAAAAACAATATTAAAGTAACAACAGCTAATATTAATGCATAAGAAAGTAATCAGCCAATCAATGTGCAGGAAACAGTTGCAGTAAGTGAGTGAATTTTTCTCTTCTTCCATTAAAACTTAAATGACGGAACCAATTCTGATCATTCCAGGTCCGTTTATACACTTTTACAGGAACCAGGTGATACCTATATGAGGACCTTTTTCCCTGATTCTGCTCTGACTCTGGATCAGAGACGTTTGTTAATTATTTGCTGAGTGCTTAATGAGCCGGGTGCCATGGCAACCGTGACAGATTAGAATCAAACTAAAGCAACTCCTCACCCCGAGGAAGATCAGCTGCTATCTGAAAGCTTTCAGGTTCTATGGACCCCATGAAGCTTCGTTCACACTGCTGCTCTTGATGCTCAACTCAGATTTTTTCTTGAGTGGTCCTTCCAACCACTAATTAAATGTGTTCACCATCAGACTTCAATGGGTCATGACCCCAAAGCGACCCGCATGCGCAGAAGAAGAATGTAGACGTCAAACAGCAGCTCACTGCTGGAAGTTATCATGGATGTCGTGTCTCTGTGTTATTAATGGATGGATGTTAATACATCATAAGAGAGCTCAGCTATTAACAACGGCCTGTTGAGTAGTGACTATTGGGCTGTGTGGATGCTAGTCGGAACCAGGACAATGACCTGAATGTTGGATCTAATGTGACATAACTGTTCTGACTGTGGACGCTTTAAAACCGTCGGTTACGCACCTGATTCAGTACCACGTGTGAAAGTGGTATAATTCAGATTTTTGTGGAGATGACTTATACTGCCATGAAAAAGTCGGATCTGGGTCGCATTTGCTTGCAGTGTGAACGTTGCCTTAGCGACCTTCACTGGTCTGTTCCTGTCTCATCTGGTGCTCCTCTGTTTCTATGCAGAAACGTCTTCCAGGACAGAAACCGTGCAACCAGAGAACAAAGAGCCAATAAGCAGTGAGAAAGAAACTGGCCCCGCCCTCAGCTCCCAGGAATGGCTGACTGAGGTGAAGCTGATCAGTTATTGATTATCTGAGTGACACCAGGTTCTCTGGGTCCAGACCCACCTGTAAGGGATGTGTTTGTGTGTGCAGGCAGCGTCCTCTCTACTCAAACTCTGCGACATCAGCAGCAGTGTCACCTTTACATCAACAGGGGGCGTGGTGTACACAGGCCCCGCCTTTAGGTGCTCCGCCCCCGACCTGTCTGACTCCATCCAACAGGAAACACACCTGAGCCTGTTTCCTGTGGAGCTGCTCGTGCACACTCTGAGCAGGTGCATGTGCACATGCCTGTCCCAGTCTGCCCAGTGAACAGCTGTCTCACACTGTGTCTCATGTCCAGGACCCGGACTCTGGTTCTGGACCATGTTGAGCAGAGCTTCAAAGATCTTCTTAGCTCGGCTGCTGCCATGGTGGCGGAAAGAAAGGAGGCGGTCAGATTGGAGCAGAAACTCCAGCTGACACCAGAACACATCCGGACCCGCATTTATGAGCCCCGGCTTGGTAAAAAAAACACACACTAAATGTATTGATCATTTTCTGTATTTATTCAGGTAAAACCAGGTCTCATTGAGATTAAATGGATCTTCAGGAGAGATCTGCTCATAAAAACATACGATAAATAAAAAAACAATATTAAAGTAACAACAGCTAATATTAATGCATAAGAAAGTAATCAGCCAATCAATGTGCAGGAAACAGTTGCAGTAAGTGAGTGAATTTTTCTCTTCTTCCATTAAAACTTAAATGACGGAACCAATTCTGATCATTCCAGGTCCGTTTATACACTTTTACAGGAACCAGGTGATACCTATATGAGGACCTTTTTCCCTGATTCTGCTCTGACTCTGGATCAGAAACGTTTGTTAATTATTTGCTGAGTGCTTAATGAGCCGGGTGCCATGGCAACCGTGACAGATTAGAATCAAACTAAAGCAACTCCTCACCCCGAGGAAGATCAGCTGCTATCTGAAAGCTTTCAGGTTCTATGGACCCCATGAAGCTTCAGGCCTGTTAGCACCCAGTTAGACTGTTGTCCTTTAATCTGTGTGTGTGTGTGTGTGTGTGTGTGTGTGTGTGTGTGTGTTTAGCTGAGCTGCAGCTCCACCAGAAGTGTGTGGACATCCACTGTCAGGAAATATCGGACATTTTGACCTCCTGTAGAAAAGAGTTTCAGGATCTTCAGAACTCCATCCAGAAGAAGAACCAGGAGTTGTTCAACAGTTTGGCCTCCTGTGAAATGGAGCTGCAGACCTCCATCCAGAAGAATAACCAGGATGGCCTGGAGGTGGCGTCAAGCAGCATCAGAGGGTAAGAACTGACAATAATCAGCTGGCAGGCTGCTGCTTGATGAGTCTGTCTCCCTGACCTCCTCTGTGTGTGTCAGTCTGGAGGTTTGTGGCACCACCCTGCAGAACTGCCTGGATCGGCAAACTGAAGATACTCAGAACTTCAAACAGTTGGTCCAGAGCAGACTGGAAGAGGCTAGGAAAAGAACAGGGGATCTCCTAAAGTCTTTCAGGTACCTTCACCTGCAGCTCAGGCAGCAGGAGGATTAAAAGATCCTCATCCTCAGATGGGAGTTTTCTCTTCCTGCAGGATGTTCAGCGAAGGAAGAGATTTAGCTCCTCAGGAGGATAAAATGTTTCGGAGGAGACTGAAGGAGGAAACCAAGCAGATCAGTGCGACTGAGAAGTCCATCTTCTCTGAGCTGGAGTTGTTAGAGTCCAAGAGTTTGCAGCAGGTGTGTTGATCTTCTGAAGCAGGAACAGGTTGTCTGGATGAAAGAAGGTTGAAGGAAAGGTGGAAACTCATGTCTCATGCAGCAGGTAGTAATATGTGTTTATCAGCAGTCTGAGTCCAAACCTTACTGTCCTGCTGCAGGTGAGGAAGGTGTCATCTGGTCTGGAGGACAAGCTGTCTTCTCTGCGGGCTGAGGTGAAATTCACTGATGAAGTCCAGAAAATAATCAGCAGAACACAGATTCAGATCAAGGCTGAGGTACCTGTCCGGTTGTCCTTCTGTCTGTCCCCCTCAGACTGTCTCTGTCCTCTATTAACTGTTTACCTCCTGCAGGTGGCCAGCAGCAACCTGCAGCAGTCTAAGCTCAGCAGCAGGTTGGAGGATCTGAGGATGATGATGAAGAACATGCAGGTACACAGTCCATGTTCATATTTCCTCTACAGCAGAGAAGCTGCTGTGCTCTGGAATAATCTGACCAGACGACAGGACTTGTTACTGTGGACGTGTCCAGCAGGAATGTTCCCCTCGTCCCAGACTTCTGTTTGCTCTGCCTCAGTCTGTTCAGAGATCAGACATCTTCTGACAGGTTCTGGTTCAGATTCTGCCTAACTGTCTCCTTCCAGGTGTCACCAGATCAGATTTGTTCGTTCTTTTTGTCAACTAATGAACAAATGAAGATGCGCTGCTTCTACCTGGATTTTAATCTGGTAACTCACTTCCTGTTGTATTGACAGGTTTTCTCTACTACTACTACTCTAACTTTCTCAGGTATCTTCTGCCTGAAACTCATAGATCTTTAGTTTTTCATCTTAGTTTCTGGTCTTCTAGGCTCTTTCTGTGGACTGACATGATGAAAGTAAAACTTTTTGGAAGGTGTGGATCTAGAGTAAAACTAACACAGCCTCTCGGATATCATGGCGGAAGTTGATGATCTGGATCTGCTTTGCTGCTTGAGGACACTCAAGCACCTCTGAACAACATTGTTTTGGAGTGGCCTAGTCAAAGTCAAAGTCTGACTAAATTCGATTGACGTGTTGCATGAGCAAAATATTTCTGCAAAGCAGAGTGGTCCAAATTTCCTCTGCAGTGATGTTAAAGACTGATTGTCCACACGGTGCCAGGCTGGGTTGGGTCATGATCTGAAAAATGCTTTTAGTTTTTCCTCAGTTTATCGTTGTCTGATATTCACATTTCTTTTATTTAAGACACAAAATACCAAGCTAAAAAATCCTGAAAGGTGCAGGTACTCCTCCTTACCGCTCTACAGGCACTGAGTGCCACATGTTTGGTTCTGAACCAACCACCTTCAGGTCCACTCACTCCACACACTGTTGCCCTGAGCAGCACCAGTGTACAGTCCTGCAGAACCTTGGAGCCTTTGGCTCAGCTGTTCAGCCCAGCTTCAGTGGTACTGCAGACTCTGCATCTTCTAGCTGAGGAACGTTTCTAAGCCTTGAAATAATGTCTCAGAAACTGAGCTGGAGGTGATCTTTCACACTCATCTCTTCATATCTGGACTGTTGGAACAAGAGTTTAACATTTTAAAATTAGAAGGAGCTCAACCATCTCCAGTCAGAAGACAGCCGCAGGGCTTCCAACAAACCCAGTATGGAGACAACAAATGAGTCTCTGTCCACCGGTTGTCCTTACAGTCCTATTAGTCCCGCTTCTATCTTTGTCCTCTTAGAACCTTTTATTCCCTCTGGTGGTTTGAGATGATTAGGTCAGGTAGTTTTGGTAGAGCCATAGACTCAGGTTAGGACCAAAGGAGACAGATGTTCTACAGCTGTGGCGTCCAGGTTCTTGAAAATGTTCTCTTGATTTAGTTTTTTAAAAAGCAGAGGAAGGCTTTTAATTTCTTTATGTTCTGTCTGTTTGGTTCATTTCTTCTCCTTCTTGCACTTTGTGCTTCTTCATATTCCAACTTCTTTGATGATTCTCCTGTGAAAAGCTCTGCATGGATAAACCTTCCTGACCTCCTGTGTGTTTACGTGTTCAGGACTCTGCGGTGAAGGAAAGTCTCGCTCTGTCGGGTCATCCTGAACCCAGGGAGCAGGTCCGATGTGGTTCCCTGCAGCTGAGCAGGACAGCTGTGGACCTCCATGAAGAGCAAGCTGTTAGTGCCGTCAGGTCTGTGGAGCAGCGACAGCATCATCTCCGCTGTCATGTTAGCAGGCAGATGTTACAGCTTTGCTTCTTTACTTTTTCCAATGACCCAAACCCGGCAGGTTCACTTTGCTCCAGGATTCAAGCTCAGAAAACCAGCAGAGAGGAAGAAAAGCTGCAGGTAAGTAAGAAACAGCTCCACCTGCTGGCTCTCACAGGTTTCACAGAGGGGTTTGTGGTCCATTTAGGTGTTTTAAGTTCAGGTTTCTGATGTTGTTCAAGCAAACTTTAATTTAAAAGCTCTGACCAGACAGGTAACAGCTTTATGGTGAATGAAAACTGAATTAAAATATAATGAACAATAAATGTTTTTTCCAAGAAAACCATAAATAATGAGATTTGGTTTTATTCTGATATTTTGCTGATTTATACAAACCGCCTCATTCTGAGGGTCTGAACTGAACATGTGAGTTTGGTCTTAAAGTGACAGGAACATTTAGGTGATTACGACCCTAACTGGTCTCATCGACGCTAAAACAAACCAGCTCAGTGTTTTCTACACAGGAAATTAGCAGAAACTGACGAAAGAAAAAGGAAATCTTAAATTTTACTTGTTTTTACTGAAATTAAAAATAAAAAGGTAAAGAAAAACAATAACTGAGAGTTTGTTGAAGTGACATCCAGGCCTGGCTAAAATCTTATAGAACCTTGTGGGAGGATGTTCTAAAGGAAGGCCCATTGTTCTATAACCCAAACAGTATCATACCTTCAGTGAAACACTGGTGGTGGCAGCATCATCTGGTATGATCTAATGTCACTTTGACCTTCTGATGTCAGCTGTGATGTCATCACACTGAGTCTGAGCATACTTTCAAACCATCAAGACAATGGCTTCATTTGAAGAAACGGGTTCTGAGATGAACGAGTTCGAGATCAGAACTAAATCTGTGGGATCACTAAAAAGGAGGACCAGGGAAGACCAGAGAAGACCAGAGAAGACCAGAGAGGACCAGAGAGGATCAGAGAGGATCAGAGAGGACCAGAGAGGATCAGAGAGGACCAGGGATGACCAGATAGGATCAGAGAGGATCAGAGAGGACCAGGGAAGACCAGAGAGGATCAGAGAGGATCAGAGAGGACCAGAGAGGATCAGAGAGGACCAGGGATGACCAGATAGGATCAGAGAGGATCAGAGAGGACCAGGGAAGATCAGAGAGGATCAGAGAGGACCAGGGAAGACCAGAGAGGATCAGAGAGGATCAGAGAAGACCAGAGAGGATCAGAGAGGACCAGAGAGGATCAGAGAAGACCAGAGAGGATCAGAGAGGACCAGAGAGGACTTGCCAAAGTGCCTAAGTACTTGAAAATATTACCAAGTAAAGATGTGAGATGCTAACAGACTCCTACCAGGGAAAGTCTATGAAATAGTTCTTCAACTTAGCCTCAGTTTGTTTGCAGCCACCTTATTTTTCAGGTTTGTTTTTCAGTCGCTTTTAACCAGATTATTTTCACAATAATAAGTGAAAATTATTTACCACAGCGTCAATTTAAGTGTGAGAAACCAGGCGTTTTACCAGAGGTGTGTAGATGAAAGAGAGCCCAGGTATGTTTTACTCCCCGTTCATCGTCTCTGCTGCTGGTCCAACACAATCAAAGGACAAAAATGGATTTCTTTATATCAGAGGAAAAATGCCATGTAGAGTTTTCATATCCAGGCTGAATGATTTTTAAGTTGAAACAATTCAACTAAAACAGACCAGCAGTGTTGAAAAACTGATGAACTCCGGTAGTTTCTCTTTCTGATCATCCTGCTGCTGGAGACACAAAATATTGTGTCTCAGTTCAGTCCAACTTGGGACATTTTCTAACAAATGTCATCTTGAGGAACTCTACAAGTCTAATGGGTCCAATTCATTTTCAGTTCTGTAGAATCATATTTGGTCCCAGTTATAATATAATACAGTCAAATCACTTCCTCCAGGCGGTTAAAAGTGATCTGTGTAAGGAAGCCCAGCAGACTGCATCCAGTCCCTGACTATCTATCATCCTAAGCAATCATGTGGCACCAGTGGAGAGGAACCACTCTCCTTCAACAGGAAGAGTGCTCCACAGAACCAGAACCAGGCTCAGTGTGAGCCTGTTCCGTGTGACTTGGGATGGAGAGAACATCACAGTCACAGACAATAGACAGAAGCTCTGGACCAGGAGTACTTTCTATGGGACATAAAAACACAGCCAGACCAAACCTCTGAGATTTAAACTGTACTTCCATATCTGTCTGCAGATCAGAGCTCCACCCAACATCAGCAGAGAAGCGCCGATTCCATCAGCACTCTGAGGTACGAACACACAGATCTAATGGGCCCAAACCAGTAGCTAACTGGTTTTAATAGAACTGATTTGCAGTGAGAAAAGGTCCTTCCATGTGAAAGACTTCATGGTGTGTTGTGTAAACATGGATTATATGGAGCGGATCCAGGTTTGTGCTCAAAAAGTGTCATTACTTCAATAAATTCAATCATGTAACATGAAGAATATTGTTTCCCTTATGTAGAGAAAATCTGACCTGACACTGAGGGGCAACCACTCCCACCACACTATTTGCCTAAGCTGCAGGGACATAGCCCAGGAAAAAAGAAATAATAATAAAACCTCGTTTATCTTTGATAACTGAGACTCCAGCCTTTTATAATCTTCAGACAAACTTTAACAGCACCAGTGGCTTCAGAGACTAATTAGGATACCAGTCTGAAAACCCAAAGTACTGGTCTTTATGTTCTGTCTGGTTCAAACAGTTGTTTCTCTTTGTGTCTCAGTATGAGAATAAGCTCCAGGTCCATCAGAACCGAAGTCAGCACCGGCATCAGGACCAAGAAAAAATTCCAGATTTTTGGATCCAAACAGGAAGCTGAGCTGAGCACACAGTAAGTTCACTTTTCATTACATGAGATGGTCCGAATATATTCTCATTTCCATCTCATTCTGACGTACGGGAAACTTTTATTCCTTCTGTCGCAGTAACTGAGGAATCCCAGTTCCATGCAGCAGATCCTCCTCAATCCTCTCAGGAATGTCATTTTCCATTTTTTTCCTCTGGTTTGAGTTCATCCAGAACTTTAGTTTTTAAAAGTCCTCACTGAGGTCAGACAGCGAAGTGAATATTTCCTAAAAACCTTCATCAACATTTTTTACACTTTTAGACGACAACAGCGCCTCCTGCAGCTGGTTTTATGGACCCAACACAACCATTGATGACCCTGCACAGAAACCCTGGACCTAAATGTGTTCTAATTATTTCCATGTTGTTGATCTTCTCTCAGCTCCTTCAACACATCCCTGACTTCCATCCTGTGGAGAAGCAACGACGCTCTCCTGCTGCTCGCCGAGGTAACACACACAGAACATCCAACAACCAGCAGCTCAGTCTGAACTTGTCAAGGTGACGTATCTTCTGTGGGCCATCAGGAGTTTTACTGCAGCAAGCGTCCCTGCAGCCTCAACCTGCTCCCCGAATCTGTGGACCAATGGGCTGAAAGCATACAGCAAAGGCTGCTGGGATACCAGGAGCAGGGAAGGAGGTTCCTGAGCGTGAGCAGAGATGGTACATGATGTTCATCTCTATGAGGATTCACTGTTAGCCCCACCCTGCTTGTCCATGTCTCACCTGTCCTCATGTGTCCTCCTGTCTCAGAGGTGGTGAAGCAGCTGTCTGTGTTCAGGGAGCTGCTGAACTGCTTACCTGATGTCTTAATAAACGACCATGAGGGACAGCAGGGGGCGCGGCTCACTGAGGAGGTGGGCGAGGTCCGAAAGAAGCTGGAGGAGAAGCTGGCAGCCAGTGAGAAGGAGAAGGTGTGAAGCTGGGAACACAGTCTCTGACAGACCTGAATAAAGGTCCCTGAAGCTGAAGCTGGTTTCTGTTCTCAGATCTCCAACGTCCGTCACCTGCGAGTGTCTCTCAGCGACAACGAGCTAGAGGCGCTGAACAGCAGGGAGGAGCTCAGACAGCAGCAGGTGCACAGCGCCATCCACAGCACACACCTGGAGCTGCAGGTAGGAGGGGGCGGAGTCAGCTAGAGAGTATCTTTCTCACCTGCAGCCTCACACTCACTAGGTGTGTGTTTGATGCAGGAGTGTGTGAGAGGGAGAGCGGAGGAGTTTGTGACGTCGCTGTCCTCTCTGACAGAGAAGCTGCTGCATCTGCTGGACGAGATGCTTACTGCTGCAGGTAACCTTCACTCACCTTAATTCTTAAACTTAGAAAGGAATCTGGTTCTGATCCAGCCGGCATCAGGGGCCGGAGGGAGGAGGTGTTGAGAAGCAGAAGTTCCCCCTCATCCAGGAGCATCTGTTGACTGGCAGAGGGTTTAATTAGAGGTTTCTCATGGTTCTGTTCCTGCAGAGCCACCCAGAGCTGTTACCATGGAGACAGGAGCTGAAACAGGAAGTGAGCTCAGCAGAGGAAGCAGGTACATGTGACATTCCTGAGAATGATCAGGGTAAACTCAGACAGAACGCACCTTCCCAGTAAAACTCTTTGTGTGTTTAAGGACTTGGACCGGTATCGCCCACCTGTCCCTGCCCACCAATAACTCAGGAGTATCACCTGTTACCATGACTACAGCATCCATCACCACAGCCAGGAGCAGCCTGAAACGTGGGGCAGTTATCGAGAACAGAGACGCTGCATTGAAGGTGGTGTCACACACACACACACACACAGAGTAAATACTGACTGATTAATGTCTTGTCTTGTGTGGGTGTGCCAGCGGTGGGAGCAGCTGATCCGCTCGGAAGTGTCACGTTCTGATGTGGACAGACGGAACCAACTGAGCAAACAGGAGAGCTGGACCTCCTACTGGAGACAAGAAATCCTCACGC
Source organism: Girardinichthys multiradiatus (assembly GCF_021462225.1). NCBI lineage: Eukaryota > Metazoa > Chordata > Actinopteri > Cyprinodontiformes > Goodeidae > Girardinichthys > Girardinichthys multiradiatus. The sequence continues at coordinate 51,742,932 of NC_061805.1, read as the reverse complement.
TGAGAAGCATACAGAAGAAAACTGGTTTTTAATGCGTCTCGTGCCTTATGACAAGTTTTTTCACTTGTTCAGGAGACCGCTTCTTCATTAACCCATTAAACGTCCTGAACACGACCGCATTCTTGAGTCTTTTCTAGCAGTTGGGTTTTGTGTGTATCTGCCCAGGTCCGTCCACACCTGTTGGTCCAGTTGTTTGGTCTGGACCAGACCAAGGGGGCAATCAAACTCTGGTCCGTGGTAGGTGTGAATCCATCCTTACATACGTGGTCTTCAAACCTGTTTTCATCCATCAGAGAAGATCTGATCAGCCTAAACTGATGGAACATTTACTTCATGTTATAAACTGGGTTTATCAGTGGTTGTTCTTCTCCTGGGTTATATTCTTATTGTATATCAGAGAACAGGAGTGAAATCAGTGGGCTGCAAACACCCTGGTATCAGATAATGATTAAAACCCCAGAGATAACCATGTGTGGGTCCTGAGGGTTCTGACCCATTGGCCGGTCCCAGATATGTAAATAAACAGATGCGGTTTTCTCAGAAAGAAAATATTTATTTATCTGAAATAAAGGAAACATTTTTCAAATAGAAAAAAAATCATTCAGAGCAGAAAACACAAGAAGCTTGTTTGGTGAACCACCTTCATAATCAAACTGAAGGCTCATCTCATCACATATAACAAACCACATCTGAGCTACAGTACCTTGAAAAAGTATTCAACCCCTTGGATCTTTTTGTCACATCCTGGAATTAAAATGGGTTGTTTGAGAGGCGTCACCATTTCAGTTACTGAACATCCCAACAGCAAACAGGACAAACTAACAGAAACATTCTGCCTGTATAACTGTTCACCCCCATAAAGTCAGAACCTTGTAGAACCACCTTGCAGCAGTTCCAGCTGCAGGTGGCTTTGGATCAGTCTCTAGGAGCTCTCCACATCTTCCCACTGGGATTCCTGCCCATCCTCAAGGCCGAGCTGCTCCGGCTCCTTCATTCTGGATGGTTTTCACTTGTGAACAGCAATCTTCAAGTCTAACCCCAGACTTTGACTAGGCCAGAATGCTTCAGGTCATTTTCCTGCTGGAAGGTGAACCTCTGTCTTGGTCTCAGATCACAGGCAAACTGACAGGTTTTGCTTCTGTCCCTGCTGATGGTGCCCCTCCGAACACACACACACACACACACACACACACATACACACACACACACACACACACAGCATGAGGCTGCCACCACCATGTTTCACTGCAGGGCTATGTTTCTGGGGGTTATGGGATGTGTTTTCCTTGGTGGCAGAAAATTAAATTTTAGTCTCATCTGACCAGAGCTCCATCTTTCATACATCTGGGGAGTTGCCCACGTGCCTTTTGGCAAACTCAGAACTTTTTATTAATAATAAGTAATGGCTTTTTTCTGGCCACTCTTCCATCAAGCTCAGCTCCGTGGAGCCTTATTGTGGTCCTAAGGATGGATACTCCAGTCTCTGCTGTGGAACTCTGCAGCTCCTCCAGGGTGACCTTAAGTCCCTGTGCTGCCTCTCTGATGAATGACCTCCTTGCCCGGTCTGTGAGTTCTGGTGGGAAGCTCTCTTTTGGCAGGGTTGTTGTGGTACCACGTGCTTTCCTTCTGAAGATGATGGATGTGATGGAGCTCCATGAGAACATCCAAGATGTGAATATTTTTATAACCCCACCCTGACTTATTCTTCTCAACAACTTTGTTCCTGATTTGCTTGGAGCTCCTTGGTCTTCATGGTGTGATGCCTCCTGCTTAGTGGTGCTGCAGCCTCCACACGGGTGGACTTCATTTCACTAATTATGTGACTTCTGAAGGTAACTGGTTGCAGCAGAATTTTAAGGACTTAGCATAACATAGCACAGGGGGTGGATACATATGCACATGACAATTTAGTTTTATTCATTTTCTTATTTATATTTTTCCACTTCACTAACATGGAGTATTTAGAGCCGATCCATTACATAAAATAGGATTTGAAAGCATTTACATTAGAGGTTGGAATGGAACAAAATAAGTAAAAAGCCAAGGGGGTGAATACTTTTGCAAGGCAATGTACCACAAATCAGTACCAGAGCAAGGAATGCTGGGAGGTTGACTACTGGAGCTCCAGTTCCCTTTAGCGGAACCTCAGTCTGATTCGGTGATTTCACTGCCAGTGCTGTCCTCCAGGTTACAGGTTGCGGACTCTCCACTGATAAACTTTGACCTCAGGGCTCGTTTCCTGTTGTCATGGAAACAAATAAAGCCTCAGAAGGGGGTGTTGCTGCAGTACGGTTTGTGAATTGAAAAGGTGATGCTCACCTGCGGTAGAAAAAGTGGGGACGACTTAAAGGGGAGAGAAATCCGTCAGTCTGCTCATCCTGCAGAGACAAGAGAAAGACAGCTAAGACTCCAACAATCACCTGAAACTTTGAGTTTAAATGCATTTAAACTCCATTTACAGACTGGGAGTAACATTAAAATTCTGTCAGAACATCTATCAACCTAAACATTGTTTTTCTTGGTCTTCTGTGGGTCACATAAGTGTCTATTTCTACCAACACTTGGTCCAATCTCCAACCCAACAAAAGTTTCAGTTACTTCTAAATATATGTGTGGCGCTGGTGTGGAACATTACCCATGATGCAGCATTGCTAGGGCTATGCTCCGACTCTCTAGGGCCTCCTACAGGAGAACTGTGCTCCTGCAGCTGAGCTGCCACCTCTTCATTCTCCCCTGACATCCCGCTGCGAACCTCCTCACTGCTGCCTGAACGACACCAAAACAGGACACACAATCATGTAAAGCAGCTGCTTATATCAAGTCAAGTTTATTTATTTAGCGTTTTTCAGCAACAAGGCATCAAGGCGCTGAACATGAGGAAAAACATGACAATGATACAAAAAATCAAACAACAGAGGTAATTTTAATATAAAGAGAATAGAATGATGGATAAGAAAATGAAAGGAAAATTGGACTGAAAACTTAACTAATAATGTTTAGATGGCCTAGTCAAAGGCCGCTCTAAACAAATATGTTTTTAATCTTGATTTAAAGCAACTTAGGGTTTCGGCGCTTTTACAGTTTTCTGGGAGTTTATTCCAGATTAGTGGAGCATAAGAACTAAAAGCTGCTTCTCCATGATTGGTTCTGGTTCTGGTTCTGGAGAGTAGATTTGAGCCAGATGACCTGAGAGGTCTGGGTGGTTGATCCACTGACAACAAGTCTGTAATGTATTTTGATGCTAAGCCATTCAGTGATTTATAGACTAACAGAAGTATTTTAAAGTCTATTCTCTGAGCTACAGGGAGCCAGTGTAGGGACTTTAGAACCGGGCCGATGTTCTCCACTTTCTTAGTTCTAGTGAGGACGCGGGCAGCAGCGTTCTGGATCAACTGCATCTGTCTGATCCACTTTTTAGGCAGACCTGTGAAGACACCGTTGCAGTAATCAATTCTACTAAAGATGAACGCATGAATTAGTTTTTCAAGGTCCTGCTGAGACATTAGTCCTTTAATCCTGGAGATGTTCTTTAGGTGATAGAAGGTCGACCTTGTTACTGTCTTTATGTTCCTCTGAAGGTTCAGGTCTGAGTCCATCACTACACCCAGGTTTCTAGACTGACTGGTGGTTTCTAGCTGTATTAATTTAAGCTGTGTGCTAACTTTTAAACACTCATCCTCATCCTCATCTTTTGGTCCAAAGATTATTACTTCAGTTTTGTTTTGATTCAGCTGAAGAAGATTCTGGCCCATCCATGCATTGATTTCTTCTAAGCATTTACCCAGCGCTTGAATGGGTTCATGGTCACCTGGTGACATCGTAACGTATAACTGTGTGTCGTCTGCATAGTTATGATAACTTACGTTGTTGTTTATTAAAATCTGAGTTAGGGGAGCATGTAGATATTGAATAGGAGGGGCCCTAAGATGGACCCTTGGGGAACGCCACATGTGATTTTTGTGGTCTCTGATTTAAAGTTACCTACTGACACAAAGAAGTCCCTGTCCTTCAAGTAGGATTTAAACCAGTTGAGTGCTGTACCAGAAAGGCCGACCCAGTTTTCCAGGCGCTCTAATAAAATGGAGTGATCAACAGTGTCGAATGCTGCACTAAGGTCCAATAATACCAGCACCGTGGTTCTTCCACAGTCTGCATTTATACGGATGTCATTGAACACCTTGACAAGAGCAGTCTCTGTACTGTGGTGAGCAGGAAGCCTGACTGGAAGACATCGAAGCGGTTGGTCGTTGTTAGGAAGTTGTTTAACTGCTGAAACACAGATTTGTCAATAATTTTACTGATGAAGGGGAGGTTTGATATAGGCCTGTAGTTCTGTAGTAGCAGCTTGTCCAAGTTGCTCTTTTTCAATAGAGGTTTGATAATTGCTGTTTTCAGGGCCTGGAGGAAAACACCTGACAAAAGGGACGTGTTTATTATTTGTGTTAAATCAGATGTTATTACAGGCAAAACTTTCTGAAGGAAAGCTGTGGGTAAAACATCGAGACAGCAGGAAGAAGAGCTTAGTTGCTGTACGATTTCTTCTAAGTTTTTGTAGTTTATTTGGTGAAATTGGGAAACCTTGTCAAAATCAGTTCTAGTTGGAGACAACATTGGTACTGGAGTTGATGTGGATGTTCTGATTGCCTCTCTGATCTTTTGGGTTTTTTTCAGTGAAGAAGTTAACAAATTTATTGCAGGCCCTGGTAGAGTGGAGTTCAGATGCTACAGTTACAGGAGGGTTTATTAACCTGTCAACCGTGGCAAATAATGTACCAGCATTGTTAATGTTTTTACTGATGATCTCAGAAAAGAAAGATTCTCTTGCATTTTTCAGTTGTAGGTTATATCTGTATAATCTCTCTTTATAGATAATGTAGTGAACCTGGAGTCCAGTCTTTCTCCACCTGCGTTCAGCTTTTCAACACTCCTTTCTTTCACTTCTGACTGGTGGAGTACTTCTCCATGAAGACATTTTCTTCCCAGAAACGACTTTCACTTTAATTGGAGCAATTGAATCAATGATGTCTGAGATTTTAGAATGACAGTTATCTACCAGCTCATCTACAGTGTTACAGGGCAAAGTGGAGGTACAAGAGTAAATCTGGTTAAAGGTTTCAGCAGCACCGTCCTTAAAGATGCATTTTCTTATAAAGAATGGAAGCAAGCAGGGAGCTTAGGAGAAAAGTGTCTGAGCAGGCAGAGAGGCGGAAGCAGAAAGCAGAAAGCTTATGACAGGTCACATGACAGCACTGGAGAACTGGAGAAAATTTAACCGTAGTTCTTCTTTAAATGGTAAGAGGACCTTCAAGAAGGAGTAAAAGCCTCCAGCAGACCTTATCAACAAAATGTAAGGTGTGCCATCATCATCAGAAGAAGTGATTAGTCCTGGTCCCCATCAGTTGACACTTCCAAGTGCTTAAGTAAAAGGCAGCCGGACTTCTCTGGTTTCTTGAAGATGTTTCACTTCTCATCCAAAAAGCTTCTTCAGTCAAGGACTGAAGTGTCCTGGATGGCTGAGAATGGAAACCAGCGAATCTCCAAACACGTCAGTTTTGTATAAATTTGCCACATGTTGCTGCTCTGAGATACCCTAGGTCAGCATTTCTTGCAGATGCTCATCTCAGCTGCCTGGACTTTTAGTTTGCTGCCACTGCAAGTAGGACATCATGTGTGGAGATCCTTGAAGAGGCCCAGTTAGCTCCTTACCCAACAGGTCAGCTTTCTACACCTGGCATCATCATGTTGAAATGTGGCGACAAGCAGCAAATGGGTTTCAGGAATGTGTCCCCATCGCTGCATCAGATCAGTCTTCATATGCAGCCTTTAAAGATCGCACAACCTGAGACTTTAACTAAAATATGTCCTCACTGTTGGCACAACACTGCCCCCAGTGGCAAGCTGTATATTCTAAACACCTAAACTTCAGCCATTTCTAACTTTATGTCCCATCACGCAAATACACACATTGATTGAATGTTTTGTTGCTGACCTTTAGTTGTCCTCTCATTGGGCTCCTCCTCTTCCTCGCTGCTCACATTCCTCTCAAACTATTGAAGAAAATTTCTCATTACATCATCATTACTAGAATCATCTCTGCGTTTCTTCTCCCTCACCTGTTGAGAATTGAAGGTCATCTTGCGGAGGCGTGTCCTCAGCTGGAGCTCCTCTCCTTGTGACCTCAGGAGGAGGAGCTCCAGCTTGTCCGACTTCTCGGTGAGCTGCCTGACATGCTTCCTGAACTGGTCCTTCTCCTGAAGGTGCAGTCGGACCTCCTCCTGCTGCTGCGCCTGTGACAACAGAGCCTGAAACACCAACCCCAGTTCCCAGTTAGAGACATCCTCGTCCTCCTGTTCCCTCTCCTCCTTCTTTCTGCTGCTCCTCCTCACCTTGTCCCTCTCTCTGATCACCTCCTCCAGCTGCCGCACCATTTGTTTGTTTTGCTGGCGGTACATCTTGGCGTCTCCTTTCAGCTGAGCGGAGCGCAGTGTCAGCTCCTCCTTCTCCTCCACGCTCTGAAAACAAACAAACCGACTCTTCTGTCTGTGCTCTGAATGCATCACAGCTGAAAAAATTAAACTTGCATGTGTCCCTGAATGCACCATGCACAAAACAATGAAAAACCTTGAGTGCATCACCACTAAACAGTTTAAAATTACACCTGGAAATGAACGCACCAAAAAATCTTGAAAGCATCCGAGGATGCTTCCTCTGAATGCATCTTGCTTAAAAGGTTTTACAACTAAAGGTGCCCCTGCACAGATTTAGTGTGAAGGGGATTAAAATTCCACTTTTCACTAAATGGAAGCTGCATCACAACTGAAAGCTTTTAAAGTAACCGTGCAACAAAATGCATCAAAAGTGAAACTTCCTGAAACAGTACATGTCCCCGAACACAACACTCACATCATTGTTAATCAACACCTATACTGCAGGTATTTAACAGAAATAGACCAGTGTGGCAAGGTGAATCTAACCCCTGTGAGCTCTGTGAACATCTTCCCATGTTGACCTCCTCCTCCTCCTGCTTCTCTTCACCTTGGCTCTCTGCTCCTCAGCTTTGTGGAGTTCCCTTCTCAGTCTGAACACTGTTGTGAGGAGGTTCATCTGTGGAGAAGTTCGACAGATGTGCCGCAGCTGGCCCTCCTTCAGGTTTTCCTCCCTCTTTTCTGCCTTTTTGTCCTCCTGCACCTCCTCCTGCTTCTCCTGTGTCGGTCTCTCCTTCTGCTCCTCCTTTGACTCCTCCTGGATGTTGGACTGAAGGAAGGCGTCGGAGGGCATAGTCAGGTTTCTGCTCTGAAAGATGTGCTCACATGTTAATCTGAGCTGCAGGTTTTGACTGTAAATTAACAGGAAACATCAGTTATTTTCTTTAGGAAACAGAAAAAACTGTTAAATGGGAGAAATGAATTAAATCCGTTCAGCAATGAAAGAAGTTTATTCAGAGTTTTTCTTTTTATCTAAGGTTGACAGGTTGTATAATATAAAAAAACGATTAAAACGTTCTATCTAACAAATGTAAATGCTGGTGTTTTGTTACAGAACAAACAGCACCTGTCAGATGTGTGCTCCTTGGTGTGTGTGTGCTGTGTTTTATCCCTCTGCTCAGGTTGTGACTGGCAGGTGCTGCTGCACAGGTGTTCCTCATCTGAGTGCAATCAGCTGGGCTTCATAAGGAGCTGGAACCTGGAAGGAGGCATCAGTTTGTTGTCTCAACCAGCATGATCTGATTCTGTGGAGACAGTTCTGGTTTCCTGAGTTCCTGTTTCTTCGTGTCATGCTCAGATGAGCATCTAAACTCAAGCCCCGTCAATCCAGCCACGAGTCTCCATTCCACTCCAACCTCCAGCCCAGCTGCTCAAGAGCCTCTTCGTGGGAACACCTGACTCTCGCTCACCTGCCTGACCACCCTCCAACACTGCCACCTGAACACAGCGGAGCTACCCAAGAGACACACAGTGGGAACTAAAGAATTTCACCAGTCCGTTACTCGCTCTCTGCCAACCTCAGCCACCGTGGAAAAGTTTCCAGCCTCTTTATCCGTCAATCAGCCTCAGAACCTCTCTGCTCTATTCGCCAATTCCTCCCTGGAGCCTCAGTAACCTCTCTCCTCTCCTTCCTCACTGGCTATCCAGATCCCTCCAGCCGATCCAGTCTGGGTTCTGATCCATTTCAACCTGTGTTTTCTAAATAAACTGTTAACATGCTGTTTTTGTTCTTGTTGTTGTGTCACTTCCAGAGTCCCAGAAATTACAATATGACAGCATCATGAAGACCAAGGAACCCAGCAGACAGGTCGGGGAGAAAGTTGTGGAGAATTTTAAAGCAGAACATCTCAGAGCTCTGATCAATCCATCATCTGAGCATGGAGAGAGGATGGACCATCTACAGACCTACCAAGAAAATGGACATCCACCTAGGACGGCATTAATCAGAGGAACAACCAAGAGGCCCATGGTAACTCTGGAGGAGCTGTAGAGATCCACAGCTCGGATCTGGTGGGAGAATCTGTTCACAGAGAAATTATAAGTCCTGCACTCCACAAACCTAAAAAAGTCCAGAAGAAGTCCTGATTGCAGTTTACCACGAGCCATTTAGGAGACACAGCAAACATGTAGAAGTTGATCTGCTTAAGTCAGATCAAAATTGCACATTTTCTTTTGTGTTGAAAATCTGACCCTACACATCACCCTGAACACATCAAACATATTGTGAAACATGGTGGTGGCAGCATCATGTCTTTCCTTCTGGGAAGCTAGATGGAGCTAAATCCAGGACAATCCTGGAAGTAAACCTGTTAGAGGCTGCAAAAGACTTGTGACCAGAACCCTAAACATACAACCAGAGACACAATGATTGCATGACTAAAGTCCAGAGAAAGACCCAGAATAATCTGCCATCAAAGGCCTTCAAGGAGGTTCAGTTTATTGCTCTGAATCTGAGCAAGTAAAGATTTCCCAGAATTCTCCACAACATTTCATTCATAAAATGTGTGCTATAGAGGAGGAACTGAGAAGGTAGAAGTCTTCTGATGGATGCAAACAACTGAGGCGAGGTTGTTCAATCTACATCACTCTTTCTAAAGCTCCAATGTAGATTTTCATGAGGAAGGTAACTTCATGATGAAGGCTACGTCCAGACCAGTTAAAGAGGCAGCTTCAGTGTGGACATGTGAGCATATTATTGACTCCTTCCTTCACATTAACCATAAAAACATAACTGCAAAAGCCTGTATCTAAAATAAACAGGAAGTGAGCTGTTCTTGGCGTTATCACCTAACCACGACTCTTCCTTGTTGGACATTTATTTGTGTAAGCAGTTACGCCTCTGGAAAATATAACGTCGACATTCGCTCTGAGGAAGAGCAGAAGCCTGGGTGAGTGAGTCAGTGAATGAGTCAGCAGGAGATTCAGTGAGTCATTGAGTCAGTGTAACAGTACAGAAAGATAATCTTGAACCGACAAGAGAAAATGTTTTGCCTTCCAGTGACTGATTTAATGATTTTCAGCAGCTTCCAAGGAGCATCCAACCAGAGTTCATGTCTCCTATATGGAAAGAACTCAAGAACCTTCTCTTTCTGTGCTCTTGTCCTCACCTCTGGACTAAGACGGGTCAGACGACTGTGGTCTCATTGGTTTTCCTAACTATTGAAATACTGCCTTCTGCCACCAGAAGCCATTCAGCATTCAAACATTTGAAACTCAGTCCCAAAGAGTTTGCTTTCAGAAGTCACGAGAACCAGATATTTAACACAGATGGTCCCAGAACAGCTGCCAGTTTACTCTGGCCATACCACTGGAAACCAATACAGCACATTATAGCTGCAGTTTGGAAGGGTGTACCCTACAGAGGGGATGTGGGACTTGCTCTGTTAGAGTTCTTGTTGCATGAAGAGTCATGTTTTAAGGTGAAACTGCAGTAAATTATGGCACTTTTGGCTTTCTATAATCCCTCTGAGGTCTGGCTCTGCAGTGAAGCAGCTAAGGTGCATTAGGTGCATCGGTACCTGCTGCAGTGGCCTCATCGTCCGCCGTCTCAGCAGTCGGGTCTCACTCTCAGCTCGCAGGACCGTGTGCTTCAGGCGCTCCACCTGCACACAGAGGTCAGAGGTCGGGTGGGGTTTTTTGTGGGTCTAGGTTAAGATCAGGGAGGCAGGGGTCAGCTGACCTCGATCTGCAGGTCCCTGTTAGCCAACAGGGCGTTGCTCTTCTCCTGGTTCAGAGTGTTGATGTCAGCCATCAGACTGTAGTTGTGGTCTCGTAGTTGCTTCAGTTCCTCATTCAGCTGCTCGCGCTCCTCCCGTAGCTTCTGCACGCGCTCAGTCAACTTCTTCAGCTCGCGGTCCTTCAGCTTCTGCTGGCGAGACCACGCCTCCTGAAGAGGGCACAGAAATCTTTTTGAATCATCTCCATCTTTGATTGTTCCTCAGTAAGCCAGTTGCCATGCCAACCTGTTCCTTAGCAACAGAGCATGCCTGCTGGCGTCTCCTTCTCTCATCCTGCAGCACCCTCTGCAGTCGGCTCAGCTCGGACATCAAGAACTGGGTCAAACCTGATTCTCCTGCGGTGTCTGAACAAACAGAACAGAGCTGTCAGTGATCAGACTGAATCACGCCCGATAAACCAGTATTTCACATTTAGGCCAACCGATGAGGATGCTGAAGGTCTTGTTGGGCTCCTTCCCTGTGATCCGGCTGTACAGCTGAGGATAATCCAGCTCCAGACTCTCCAGGAAGGCGGTGTAACCTTTCACACCCGTCCTCTGCAGCATGTCCAGAAGAGCTCCTGCAAAACCAACAAAAGGCGACCAGAACCATCAGGACGTTTTCCAACAGGATTAATGAAAACCTCATTCTGCTCACATCCCAAATGCAAGGATGAAGAAGAATCAAGAAATCTGTGGAGGCGATCAGCATGAATCTAAGGCAGATGTGTACTCATGCAGTGTGGATATTGTCTAGAGCTGCAGAGTGTGGGTGCCTACAGATGTAATCAGAAAATAACACCTCTGCCTCCTGGGTTTGATCTTCGTCCACAACTTTGATTCCTTCTGGGTCAGGAGATATCTCCCTACATTGGTTTTCACCACAACTGAGCTGGCAGCCGTATTTTATCGGGTCACTGCATTCTAGAGCTGGCAGCAAACACAGACCAAGTCACCTTGGTAGAACATGGGCCTCAGCTCACATCAACCAAGAAATCGCTGTGAATTATGTGTAAATCTGTCATAATCCATAGATCCAGACCTAAAAGTTTGCACTGTCCGAATATAATCTGTGGAACCAGTTATCAGAATGTTTCTGTTGAATATCAGATCCATTTCAAACAAGACGTTTTTAATTCATGACCTAATTTCACATAAAAATATTGATTTTATGTTTTTAACAGAACCTTTACTAAGCACACTGCTGCTCCTATTGAAGCTTCACCCCCATTCCTTAACAATGTAAAAATATTTCAGGGGCATCTCATTCAACATGAATTAACTCCTAGCATCTGTGAGATGTTTCTCTTCACTCTAGAAAAATCACCAAAACAATTTCTATGCATAAAACCTTAGTTTAAACACAATAAAGGGGGGTCAAAATCAGTCTGGTCATGTTTCTGTAATATCCTCTAAATGAGAAAAGTCCCATTTTCATCAGACTCTGTGGCGCAATGATGGCGTGTCTGACTCGTGAGATTTACGTGTTCCTGACGTGTTCTATCTAGCTGCACAATGCTACAGAAAATACTATAGAAATGGATCAAAACGGCTCCTGGATCTCTGTTTTAGTTCGTATTTTATACGAGAAGCAAAGGAAACATTAGAAACAGGTCAAAGTTCCAGGAGAGCAGCCACAGATCCTGCTGGTAAGCTAGGTTTGATGCCCAGAAGATGTAGAAGAAGTGAAAGTGAACCAGGAACCCGCCTCTGCTATGTGACCGGAGTTACATCAGAGTGGTAAATTATATTCAGTTTATTTATATAGCACCAATTTACAACACATGTCGTCTCAAGGTTCTTCACAACAGTCAGGTTCATACATTCCAATTAATCGTAACCATTGAACAGTTCAGTCAGATTCAGTTATTTATTCAAATTGGATAAAAAGTTTTTCTATCTAAGGAAACCCAGCAGATTGCATCCAGTCAGTGACTTGCAGCATTCACTCCTCCTGGATGAGCATGTAGAGACAGTGGACAGTCACTGGCGTTGATTTTGCAGCAATCCCTCATACTGAGCATGCATGTAGCGACAGTGGAGAGGAAAAACTCCCTTTTAACAGGAAGAAACCTCCAGCAGAACCAGAACCAGGCTCAGTGTGAGCGGCCATCTGCCACGACCGACTGGAGGTTTGAGAGAAATATTTCAACAACTTCCAGATTCATCACCTCATGCACAACGAGACACAAACATCAAACTGATCATCTGTCTGGTGAAAGATCTCATATTTATCCTGATGATGCTTGAATCTTGTCAAGTTACAGAAAGTTTTCAGACTCACATGTTGGTTTTAGAATCTGTAAATACTTCCCATCCCCCGAGAACTGATGGCTTAATTATTACACACCTGGATCCATCAGCCTGTTTTCAGCACCTTTGTTTTCTCTGGCCCAATTAAGTTTTGTTTAAACAACTTTGAAAAGTTCTGCATCAAGATCTAGGATCTTATTTTAATCTCAGACTGTGAGAACATACCAACTTTTCTCCTCCGGATGACCAGGGTGGGGTCATTAAAGAGCTGCTCCTCATCCTCAGCACTGATCACCTGTCAGCAACGACAGAAAAACATCCAGTCATCACCTGAGAGGAAGATGAAGAACCTAAAGTGGATTAGAAGGAGTGCAAGTACAGCTGAGGAGGAGCATAGAGCTTCAGGAGATCAGGAGGAGGAGAAGGAGTACCTGACACTGGCGGAGGTAAGGAGTGATTCTGGACGGGTCAATGGTTTTTATCAGCAGCATCCTGAAGTCATCCAGCTGCAGCCAGCAGAGGTCATCTTCACTCACTCCCTCCATCCTGCTGTCCTACTCAAAGTACTAACATTATACACAGAGTACACACATAGTACTAACATTATATAAACAGAGTACACACATAGTACTAACATTATATAAACAGAGTACACATATAGTACTAACATTATATAAACAGAGTATGCACAGTATGTACTCCACGTATGCAGTTACCTGCTGAGGTCCAACACGGATCTCCGTCTAAATGATGTTCTGGTTCTGACAGAGAAGGTGCTACTTCTTGTTTCTTTGTAAGGCTCCACCCTCTCTGACAGAGAGTAATGTGATTGGTTCAAACTCCCAGAATCCTCCAATCACATCACACAGAAGCTTGAGACCTTGAAGATACTGTAGAGATGCTGCTGCAACTTTCAGTCCCTACAAATATTCCTGTTAACTGTTTGGGAAACTTACGAGCAAATTAAAACTTATTTACTATGTTTTCATTATTTTGTTCCTTTATTTGAAGATATTACGAGTAAATAATAGGAAACAAACTACTCTGCTAAAAGAAACCACTTTGATTGTTTGCTTGTATGTTTTGTTCATCGGACAGGAAAACGGTTATTTTGATCAGAGTTTATTCGAACAGAAAGAGACCAATAGAGGAACAAGTGATGAATTAGAGAAGTTCTAGCAGGAAGCGCCAGCTGACAGTTTCAGGAAGTCATTTCACAGCTCATTCCTCAAAGTTATGACAGCAGAAAAAGATGAAATCATAAAAATCACCGTTTCTCTCTTGGTGAGAAACGGTGATTTTTATGATTTCATCTTTTTTTCCTGCCAGAAAAAACAAGAAAACCTGCACATATAGCCGGATTTCGGTCTCAAAAAACAAATAAAATTAAAGTGGTGAAGAAGGTCTGTGTGACTAAAGATGCTGCTCCAAACCTGTTTCTAGGAATTTGTCTCAATGTTAATTTCTGCAGTTCATTTTAAACCTTACTGAGATCGACTGGTTGGGCAAACTCGGTTCTGGATGGAGATCAGTAAAACAAAGAAATTCCTAACAGAAATGAACCATAAAATCAACCACTGACATTTCTGTCCACAGACTATACATCTTATTTAATAAAACATTTCTAATAAACTTCATGTTGCTCCAGATTTTAAACGGGATTGTTGGGACCCCAGCCATGGATGAACGACCTCTGAACTGTACATCAGTGCTCTCAAGTTTAATGAAAAGTTCAGACTGAGATTATATCTGCTGGTGTCGAAGGAACTACAGATTATAGACGTTTTGGCCGCAGTGGCCCCTCTTCCTCACCCTGTTCTCCCAACTGTTTCATCAAGAAAAATGTCTAATTTTACATCCTCCTTGCTACAAATAACCACAAACAGAAATAATGATAACTAGTTAATCTCATAAAGGACAGATTTAGCCAAATACATAAAAAAACTGACTCAAAATGCAGAAGCTTTTGAAATTAATGTGGCTTCAGTGCAACAAAACGTTTACTTATAGAAATGTACTTCTGTTTATTTTGCTGACATCTAAAGATCCTCTGAAATGTGAAGGATCTCTCTGATAGCTGTTACGTGAATGTGTGACCTAAGTGGAACTAAATGGAGACGGTTTCCAACAGAAATCCAGTGTTTTAATGCTGAAAATGTTTATTTCCTCAACAGAAAGACAGGAAAGATTTCTAAGTTTGCTTTGAGGTTTAAACCCTTTTCTTTTTAGTCTCAGGATGTTGATAAAAGCCGTCACGAAACGTAACCATCTGAGTTTCAGGGGACATTCATTTTTCAGGGTTCAAATTATAGTTTTAATATTCTGAAGTATCACAAAGTTAGTTCTGATCACTAAGATTTAATATCCAGTATGATCACATTTTTATATAACAAAGGACAAAGATTTTAGGCAAATAAACCTGTTTTATTAACTAACTACATTAATATAAAATAATGTAACAGTATAAACTTACTAAAATGAGTCCCTAATCCATGGATCTTTGTCTATTATTTAGGTGAAATAACAAAGTGATTATGATAATTAAGTGTGTAACTGTAATCTGCATCATGTATTCTGAACAGGAATACTATTCATCCTTCAACAGTTAACACAAAGGGTTTTTATATTCAGCCATATTCATATTTCAGGTGTGAGGTATATATCATTTTAAAAGTGTGTATTTTTGAGTTCCAAACAAAACAAACATTTTTTAAACTGGCTGAAGAAATAATAGTTGAAAACAGTGTGCTAAAAATGTGTCTCTGATCTGACTTTTCTGCACACATCATGTGGCAGTGTCCTTATCAGCTGCAGTGAATAACGTCCACAAAGCGCTTCTTTGTCTCTCCGCCATCACAGGATGCTGTCAGGGCTCTCTGCCGGCGGAGCAGGAGGGAAGCTGCGCTCCACTGAACTCCAAAATTAATCCAGAAATAAGGTGGATGCATAGAAGAGAATTTGAAACTAAAGTATTGATCTCACCGTGCTGGTATTGATCCGATTCTGATCCCGACTTGGTGTTATTTTTTGACATGAGGAATGTCGTGTGGCGTGAGTGCGTGTGAAGTCAGGAAAATGTGGGTGTCTCACGCTCATTGTGTAAGGCTTGTGAGCTCTGCATCATCGAAGGCATGTATGAATCTCTGCAACTTTTAAAATCACACTAACCTATTCTTAACACAGCCCAGGAAGAGGAGTTGTCAGAGCTGGAATCTCTGACCCAAGAGGACCTTTCCCCTCTGCTTGACCTCATTCTGGCTGCGAACAGCGACTGATGGAGGGACCAGAGCACGTGTCAGCTGAAGGCCTTGAATCTGGGGGGCGAGTAAGACTTCTACTTTCAAGAATCCTTGGATCCAAAAGTGACTACGATCACGGCAATCGTATGCAACAAAGTTAAGTAATGATTTTGCTGTTCGAGCACCCAGCATTGATTCAAATAAAAGTGTAATAAGACTAAGCTAATAAGTAATAATTGAAGCGGATTTTCTCCCACAGCCAGAAGAAGAAGGCAGCAACATCACACTCCTTCCTGAATGTCGAGGCAACGAGAGCCAACCCACTGAAGGAGCCAAACATGCCTTTGTTGTACAGTTCGGTTGGTCCAGCCAACCAGCTGATGCCCCCCAGTAGCAGCAGCGCTAGTCCCTTAAATGACCGGAACAGCCCGCTTCCCTCAACTCGTCGCCCCGGAAACCCTGTCTTTCACGTAAGAGGTAGTGTTTGGGCAGAGAAGATTAGTTTAAGGTTAAATAATGTTCATTTAATGGCGTTTGGTTTTTGTTTGGGTTGAGAAAGCAAAGCTGCTAGCAGACCAGCTGCTCAGCTAATGATGTCTTCTGTGTTGTTCTTAAAGTTAAGACAAACTTTATTTAAAGGGTGAATTTAAAACACAAATCGGTCATAACGCGCCGTCATCGCGTATGGATCTTAATCCTTTTATTGATGGTGTTTTAAAGATACATGTTTGATTTTAAGGGATGATAACAAGATATAAGCTTCTTTTCTTAGCTTCAACCACTAACAGCTAAGCTAACACGTGACTTATGACGTCATCTTATGAATCCATTAAGGATCATTTATCCAGAAAAATTGTTAGTTTCCAATCTAGAAAAATAATATTTCCCTAAATATTTGTACTCGTACTCGTCGTCTTCCGCTTTATTCGGGTCGTGGGGGCAGCAGACTCAGCAGAGACAAGGCGTTCCCAGGCCAGCCGAGAGACATAGTCCCTCCAGCGTGTCCTGGGCCGTCCCCTGGGCATCCTGTCCGTCTGCCGATCTCCCGCTCCATTCTTCCCTCACTCATGAACAAGACCCTGAGATACTTGAACTTGTCCACTTGAGGCAGGAACTCCCCTCCAACCTGGAGAGGACAAGCCACCCTTTTTCGGTCGAGAAGCATGGGCTCTGACTTGGAGGAGCTGATCTTCATCCCAGCCGCTTCACACTCGGCTGCGAACCGCCCCAGTGCATGCTGTAGGTTTTGGCTAGAGGGGGCCAGCAGGACCACGTCATCTGCAACAAGAAGAGACGAAATCCACTGGCCCCCAAACCAGACCCCGTCTGGGCCTTGGCGGCGCATAGAAATCCTGTCCATAAAAGTTATGAACAGGACCGTTGACAAAGGGCAGCCCTGCTGGAGTCCAACATGCACCGGGAACAGGTCCGACTTAATGCTGGCAATGCGGATCAAACTCCTGCTCCGCTCGTACAGGGACCGGATGGCCCCACAGGGCACCATGAGGGACACAGTTGAATGCGTTCTCCAGGTCCACAAAACACATGTGGACTGGTTGGGCAAACTCCCATGAACCCTCGAGAACCCTGTAGAGGGTATTGAAGCACTGCTTCCCCCTCCTGAGGTGCCTGACGGTTTACCAGAATCGCTTCTCCATGGCCTCACCAAACTCCTCCCTGGCCCAGGTTTTTGTCTCTGCCAACGCGCGGGCCACGGCACGCAGGGCCTCACGGTACCCATCAGCCATCTCAGGAGTCCCACAACCCAACCACAGTCGATAGGACTCCTTGCTTCAGCTTGACAGTGTCCCTTACTACCAGTGTCCACCACCGGGTTCGGGGATTGCTGCCGGGCACCGTAGACCTTACGGCCGCAGCTATGGGAGGCAGCATCGACAAAAGACGCAGAGAACATGGTTCACTCGGACTCTATGTCTTCAACATCCCCTGGAATCTGGTCAAAGCTCTCCCGGAGGTGGGAGTTGAATACATCCCTAGAAAAGGGCTCTGCCAGGCGTTCCCAGCAGACCCTCATTATGCGCTTGGGCCTGCCAAGTCTGTCCGGCTTTCTCCTCCTCCAGCGGATCCAACTCACCACCAGGTGGTGATCAGTGGACAGCTCAGCCCCTCTCTTCACCCGAGTGTCCAAAACATGCAGCCGAAGGTCTGACGAAACGACAACAAAGTCGATCATCGACCTCCTGCCTAGGGTGTCCTGGTGCCAAGTGCACTGATGGACACCCTTATGTTTGAACATGGTGTTCGTTATGGACAATCCGTGACTAGCACAGAAGTCCAATAACGAAACACCACTCAGATTCAGATCGGGAAGGCCATTCCTTCCGATCACGCCTCTCCAGGTGTCACTCTCATTTCCCATGGGGGAAGTCCCCATGCAGAATAATGGAGTCCCCTGGAGGGGCACTATCCAGCACCCCCGACAGGGACACTAAGAAGGCCGGGTACTCCGTACTACCGCCCGGCTCGTAGGCCGAAAAGACAGTCAGGGACCTGTCCCCAATCCGAAGGCGCAGGGATGTGACCCTCTCATCCACTGGGGTAAACCCCCACACGAGACGGCTGAGCTGGGGGGTAACAAGCAAACCCACACCAGTCCCATCCCTAAATATTATTGTACTAATTAATGGCAGCTTATTAAACACCTTTGAGAATTAGTCATCCAGAAGGTTGGTTTTATTCAGCAAATCATTCTTCACTATAACATGGACCATTCCATCTCTGCTCATTTTAAAGACATTATTGTTTGATGTGTAGCTCTAAGTGAATGCAGTATCTCCACTTTTTTACTGTTTTTGCCCTCTACTGTACTTCATAAACCACAGAGCAGAGTAACACCGTCATTATATCAGACAAAGCTCCAATCTGTCCTCACATAACTCCTGAACCTGTGGAAGAGTGGTGGACTAGTTTACTCCAGCCCGGTCTGGACTGTGATAGAACCTGTAGAGTTTCTGATAATCAGTACTGTAACCTCAGAATAATGGGAGAGCACTATGGATTTATTTTTATTCATTTATTGAACATCTCCACAAACCGATTCAGCTCCTAAAACCATCAGCTGCCCTAGATGGAGCCACGTCCAGTTTAAACTGGGTTCATACCCAGTATGTTCTGCTCAGCTAATATTTAGTGGTAGAAGCTTCCAGATCTACCTGAGCACAAAAACCTCCATGTTGACTGAATATTTGGTCTTTTTAAGTGTTTATCTGCATGTTGCATTCTGTTATTTTATACTATGTTTAAAAGAAGATCAGGGAAACTTGTTCTCTTAAAAATGCTAAATTAATTCAAATGGAGGGAGAAGTCAGCATTTTATTCCAGCTGCACTTTATTACATAACAATAGAGCAAAACAAAGCAGAAGCTAACTCTGCTGTATTCCTGTTCCTCATGCTTCCTCTCTAAAACTTTAAAGAGATATTGTGACATTTTAAGGTCACCGAGACACTGCAACCTTCTCTGCACTGTGAGTGGCTCCATTCATTCTCTGCTCCAACCAGGTATCACGAAAAACACACAATGAATATAAAACATGGAACTGCAGGTCTGATAAAGATAGAGAAGCCAACATGACCTACGTTCTGTCTGATGACCTGTAGAGGGCGATATTTTAAATAAAAAAAACTCGCTAAACCAACAAAACAATCTTGACACAAAATGAAAATTACATTTTAAACCAATCACAGTCAAGCTTTAGATGAAGCCACAACACAATAACCACCATCATAGCTGTTACAGATACAACCTGTTAGATCTAGTTAGATCTACTTATAGATCCGGGATCTTTTCTGACAAACTCTGCTACATACAGGTTCTTTTGACTCTGTTCCTCTGGGTTCAGACAATCAGAAAGAAGTCATTATGTGTCTACAGTTTATAAACACCTGCAGCTTCAGAGTTAATGGCAGATGGTCCTTAATGATCAGTGCTGGCACCAGATCTTTATTGTGTTTTATAAATAACTTGGGATGAGTCTAGAGTCAGCCGTGGTTCACCTTTACTGTTATTAATACAGTGGCATCATCTGCACCAGCAGAATTTGACTCCCTTCAGTCTACATTTGACCTCTTCAAAGTTTTTTAGTTGACCTAAAAATGTTAATTAATGCCAAATTGACTGCATTTAAAAATCTGAACAAGGTACATTAAGCTGCTCTGCACTTAGTTACAGCTTCAAAACAAGGCCTCACTGTTACTGACTTTATGAGCTGGTCAGTTGGAGGTCACCTAGAAGAAAAACTCATAACTTCATCTGGGTTGCTAAAGTTCTGGTGGTTTTACCTGCAGTCTGCTCAGGACTCATTCCAGCGTTTTATGTGCCGGACTTTGGAAAAAGTTCTGGTAGTATCTGGCTCTCATACAGAACAACGTCACTGTTTGAATTAACTTTTTAATGAAGCCTCTTTGTGGTGGGTAAACTATTTGATCTGTGTGGGAATTACTGTTTGTGTTTTAGCTTTATGCTTCAGTTTATGTATTTCTGTCAGAAACGTTTGCCGCTCATCTGGACCAGGACACCCCGGCAGAACCGACTTTTATCTCAAGGAAGGCAAAGTCAAGTAAAAAGTAATTTATAAACTGATGAGCTGATCAATTATAGTTTATAACATCTGTAAATCATAAATAGGAGATATATGGTACAAATCACAGCACATCATGACATTTTGTGGTATTTATTGTGATTATATTAAAAGTAGTTTTCGGCAGTAGACTGCAGTAACTGCAGTTCCTGGCCCACAAGTACAAATACTGCAAACATGTACATAAATAAATGAATAAATAACAAAAGAAAAAAACTTAGATTATTGAAGTAGTGCAGTTTCATCACTAAACACACAATAACTGCATTAAATTATATTGTATAATGATATTTATGGTTATTGCTGCTCTACTGGAACCAGTGGTAGAGAAAAACAATAAAAGTAATAATCCCAAGAGTACTTTTAGTTTTTAATACTGTTGTGCTAAACTGTTGACAGGATAAATGTCCATCCCATAATTATGATTTGCACATCTTTTACTGCAAACAAGCTGCCTGTTTGCAGGAATAACCATGGCCTCAGCCAATCAGTGAGTCTGCATTAAAGAGCAGATTTTGTACCACGAGGGCCACCGAAAGTTTTTCACATCGTCAAAAAACTTGAGACAATTTAGATTAAAATGTGTTCATTTTCTTTACTAAGAATAAAGACTCATTGAGACACATTTCAAAATGTCCACCAGAGGGCTCTGTTGACCAACAATAAACAGCAAAACAAACGTTTTCACCACGAACATCTAAAGTTTATCAAAGACACAAACTTTGAACAAACACTCAGAGCCGGCCCAAGGCAGAAGCAAACTAAGGTGCCTCTTAGGGCCTCCAAACCATCAGAGGCGTCTCATAAAGGCTTGAATTTTAACAAAGACCATAGATCTAAAGGATTTATGTTTGTTTAGAATGAGAAAGTTCTTACATTAGATTTGAGAGTTTCTGCATAGATTAGATAAAATATTTTAAAATGTTTAAAATTTAAATGCAAGATTTAAAGGAACTGGCAAGTTTACTTAGTAAAAGTACAAACAATAATCATCATAATTTGATTGTTGTGTTACCATAGTTACAACTTGGTCCGATGAGTTTTATCGTTTCTTTGTGTTTGAACTCCGGCGTGTTCAGAAATACATCTCAGCAGATAATAACCAATCATCCTTGATTGATTTTAAGCTCAGCCAACTAAACTTGGCCCCCTCTCCCAGATTCCACCAAACCTGTAACAGGAAGTGGGGGCCCTTCAACATTTATTTTATTGGTATAAAATATCTATATTATTTATTTTTTACTGGTTTTTATCAGTAGAAAATGTCTTGAAAACATTCAGATTGTTGGCAGAACTGTGGGACGGGCTGCTGCTGGCCCCACCCAGTGGCACCTGGATGACCTCTTATTATTTATATGTGTCCATCAGGCCCATGTTGGGTGGCAGGAAGCTTTTCACTTAAACTCTACAACACTTCCTACACAGGGTTTCAATCAGAGTCATGTGGTACTCAAAACCGGTCTTGGTCTTAAAACTTTAGACTGAAATCCACATTTTTAATGTCTTGGTCTCGGACACGCTGGACTCAGGATATTTCCTCAAGACCAGTCAGGGTCACAGCTACAATAAACTTTTTTATTGGAACTAAGTGTGAAACTCCTGCCTGTTTTCAATGCTGCCATCTGTGGATGATGGTTGATGGTGGATTCAGCTGAAATCTGGATGTTCAACAGCATGAACGCTCAAGCTGCTGAGATGGTTTCTTTCACTTCCTGTCCATACCAGGTGTCTCAAACTCCAGTCCTTGAGGGAAGGTCTCCTGCAAATTTTAGATTTGTTTCTGCTTCAACACACCTGACTCAAATAATTAGGTGTTTAGCAGGACTCTATAGAACCTTGCTGCGTGCTGAACAGGAACCCAGGTCAGCAGAGCATCATCTCTGCAGGTACCGTGCATGGAACCATGAAGCAGATGGGCTACAACAGCTGAAGACCACACCGGCTGCCACTCCTGTGAGCTAAGAACAGGAAAGTGAGGTTACAGTTCACAGACTCACCAAAATGGACAGTAACAGATTGGAAAACTTTGCCTGGTCCCATGAGTCTGGATTTCAGCTACAACGTTCAGGTGGTCGGGTCAGAAGGAAAACTGGGATCCATCCTCCCATGTATCATCTGTTCATGCTGGTAGTGGGGGTGTCATATTTTCCTTCGTACCAACTGAGCATCTTTTAAAGCCCACAGCCTACCAGAGTATTGTTGATGACCATCTCCAACCCTTGATGACCACACTGGACCCATCTTCTGATAGCTGCCTCCGGCAGGAAGATACATTATGTTACAGAGTTCAGATCATCTCAAACTGGTTTCTGGAACATGACCATGGGTTCACAGACCTCCATCGGTCTCCACAGTCACCAGATCTCAGTCCTGCAGAGCAGCTTTAGAGTGTGGTGAAATTCAAATCATGGCTGGAACTGAGTGATGGTATAATGTCCTGTTTCTGAGCTCAGTGGAGGAGGACACTTTTCTCCGGTCTCCCACACCCTCCCCTGTCTGCCCTGCTTATGATCTGTGTCTTGTCTTCTTCGGAGCCTCTCTTTGCATATCTCCCGAATTATGAATTATGGATCTGGTCAGCTGGTCTCTCAAGGCAATTGATAAAATTTTCTCGAAAGGAAGGGTAAGGGAGAGCCCCCTTGTCCAGAGGGGATATTCTTCTCCGGATACACAATGGACTCCTGGCAGAAGAGGAGGATTGTGTGTCTGACAATGATGTCAGTTGAGGACGTGGAAGATGTAGACATAATTGGATTTCTGATATCAGGATTTCTGCTTTTAGGAGTTTGCGGTTACCTGGCATATCGTGAAATTGGGACACTTCAGCAGGAGTTCTGGCCATTACAAGGCTGCCCGGCTTATGTGAAGCGATTTGCAGAGCTATCAACACTCAGACTGAAATGTTAAGGGAGCTGAATCGCAAACTGGATGTGATCCTACAAGATCGCAGGCTGGCTGCGGTTCCTGGACTCAGGGGTGAAATGGGATAAATCTTGGAGAAAGTTGTTCGCTCGGATCTGGCGAAAGACCAGGAATTTGCCTGTTTGGTTTTGCCATTGAGAAGCACCAGCGAGACTCTCAAGGCTGACGGAAAATTAAGAGTCAGTCTAACCCAAATAATTATTGTTTTTCTGAATCTGGTTCCCCTGCACGGCCTTGATGGCTGGTTATCTTCAACTTCTCCTGAAGTTATGTAACCATGACGCTCTGCTCCCTCTGCCCCCTCCCTTCCCTGAGGACATCTGTGGACCTGCTCAGAACTGTGTGGCCGGTTGATGGACCTTCCATCGTATCATCAAGGACAATGGCCTCTGGGACAGTGCTTCATGGACTTAGTATGCACACACACAGATGCTCAAGATAAACATACGCACCCCTGACATAAAGCCTTCACCGTATCCCTGCTATATGTTGTCTCATATATGTGTTGCTTATTTGTGCTGAGTTTTTCTTTTTTTTTATATCTCAAACTGTATCCTGCTAAGGATAAAATGTGAAATATGATTTTTTTCCCTCTTCTTACCTAATGTGGTCTTTCTTCTTATCCTCATTTTCCTAGATTTTTAGATTTCTGAAAAGTATTGTATTACAACAATTTCATACCAGTGACAGCAAAACATTATTAGTATTTGAAAGTTTGGACCAAAACTGTTTTATACCAGTGATCCAGCTTATTTGAATGATGGGACCACAGCTGCCTCATACCAGCGGCCTCAATTATTAATATTATAATTTTTCTTCTAGCACAGGATGAATTTCTTACCACAGAGGACTTAATGAACTAATTACTTCTGTTAGAAAGATTGGATCAGAACCAGCTCTTACCAGTAAACTCCCAAGGATTATTAATGTCATTTCATTTATTTTCTGTTTGATTTTCTGTATTATTGTAACGTTTGTCCTCATGTACAGCGCTTTGAGTGCCTTGTTGCTGAAAAGCACTATATAAATAAACTTGACTTAAAGTCAGTATGAACCATCATCTGATTGTTTTATTTGTGCCATAAAGAATTAAGCTAAGGAAGGTCCAACCCAATGCTTTTATGGACATATTGTTTATGCAAATAAAGGAAAATGTTCTCAGAAGCCATAAAATCTTCAACTTGAACTGGAAACAAAGCTCAGTCCTGTTTTTACTCCCACATTAGCTGAACCTATCCACCAAAGGTCTCCATTGAGCAACAAGCCTTGTGGAAGCAAATGTTCCAAACATGACTGGGTTGACTTTTTCTTAGAGGGCTTCAGTACATTCCCATGTTAAACTGTTTGCTCCAAGAAACAGTTGCTATAAATTAAAACATGATGCTATCTGGGTCTTGTGGTTCTGATCAATCGCACCCATCTCTTCTTAGTTCTGATTTATTAAACCCTTAACAGACTCAAACTTTTGACTCACATGTTGAAACATTCAAAAACATTTTTTAATGAAACCTTTTACATTCAGTTTCATTCATAATTAACCAGCATCACACGGAGACAGAACAACTACAATGCTTTAAGGCTTGAGGTTTCAGTTCTGTAGGACTTTACTCCAACATGCGGTGATTTCCATAAATTAAGAGACATATGATCGTCTTCTGAAGATCTTCAGAGGGCCTGTTCTTTATTTTCATTAATTTACTGTCCTGCTCCAGGATAAATCAGAGTAAAGGTCTATTAAGATCAGTTCGAACGGTCCATTGGAGTCCTCCTCCAGGATCAGTCCAAACCGAACGGTCCATTAGAGTCCTCCTTCAGGATCAGTCCAAACCGAACGGTCCATTAGAGTCCTCCTTCAGGATCAGTCCAAACCGAACGGTCCATTAGAGTCCTCCTTCAGGATCAGTCCAAACCGAACGGTCCATTAGAGTCCTCCTCCAGGATCAGTCCAAACCGAACGGTCCATTAGAGTCCTCCTCCAAGATCAGTCCAAACCGAACGGTCCATTGGAGTCCTCCTTCAGGATCAGTCCAAACCGAACGGTCCATTAGAGTCCTCCTTCAGGATCAGTCCAAACCGAACGGTCCATTAGAGTCCTCCTTCAGGATCAGTCCAAACCGAACGGTCCATTAGAGTCCTCCTTCAGGATCAGTCCAAACCGAACGGTCCATTAGAGTCCTCCTTCAGGATCAGTCCAAACCGAACGGTCCATTAGAGTCCTCCTCCAGGATCAGTCCAAACCGAACGGTCCATTGGAGTCCTCCTCCAGGATCAGTCCAAACCGAACGGTCCATTAGAGTCCTCCTCCAGGATCAGTCCAAACCGAACGGTCCATTAGAGTCCTCCTCCAGGATCAGTCCAAACCGAACGGTCCATTGGAGTCCTCCTCCAGGATCAGTCCAAACCGAACAGTCCATTGGAGTCCTCCTCCAGGATCAGTCCAAACCGAACGGTCCATTAGAGTCCTCCTCCAGGATCAGTCCAAACCGAACGGTCCATTGGAGTCCTCCTCCAGGATCAGTCCAAACCGAACGGTCCATTGGAGTCCTCCTCCAGGATCAGTCCAAACCGAACGGTCCATTAGAGTCCTCCTCCAGGATCAGTCCAAACCGAACGGTCCATTAGAGTCCTCCTTCAGGATCAGTCCAAACCGAACGGTCCATTAGAGTCCTCCTTCAGGATCAGTCCAAACCGAACGGTCCATTAGAGTCCTCCTTCAGGATCAGTCCAAACCGAACGGTCCATTAGAGTCCTCCTTCAGGATCAGTCCAAACCGAACGGTCCATTAGAGTCCTCCTCCAGGATCAGTCCAAACCGAACGGTCCATTGGAGTCCTCCTCCAGGATCAGTCCAAACCGAACGGTCCATTAGAGTCCTCCTCCAGGATCAGTCCAAACCGAACGGTCCATTGGAGTCCTCCTCCAGGATCAGTCCAAACCGAACGGTCCATTGGAGTCCTCCTCCAGGATCAGTCCAAACCGAACAGTCCATTGGAGTCCTCCTCCAGGATCAGTCCAAACCGAACGGTCCATTAGAGTCCTCCTTCAGGATTAGTTCAGCCTTTAAAGCCATACAGAGTGCGGCCATGCCTCCTGAGAGCATACAGCACGTCCATTGCGGTCACCGTCTTCCTCCAGTTGTACTCGGCCAGGATGACAGCATCACGGATCAGGTTCTCCAGGAAGACCTTCAGTACACCACGGGTCTCCTGGTACACCTCATAGGCGATCCACTTCACCCCGCCTCAGCGAGCCAGGTGGAGGATGTTGGAGTTGGAGATTAACCGCATGTTGTCTTGGAGGACCTTCCTGCAGGGACAGTTCCTTCCTTTTCTCTTCATGGTGGACTCTTCTTCTCTGTTGATCAAAGCTGAAATGAAAGGGATCTGAAGTGTCTCACTTGTCGTCTTATAAAGAGATCTACCTGAGTGAACAGCAGCTCCTCCTACATTTTATTGTTTCCTCTTGGCCAATTTAAGAGTTTATTACAGTTGTTGATTTATTTGGTGATTTCCTGTTTCCATAAAAGCCAACAATGAGAAAATGATAAAAATTGGATTTTTGTCCCCTGAAGCCTTTTTATATGATGAGGTTCATCATCCTGAACTGAAATTTAAAAAGGCTAAAAACCACATTATCAGTAATGAAATTATATTTCTGAATAATAATCATTATGCTCCTTTCTTACCTCTTCACCTCCCTACAGCCTCCAACAGACTTCTACCTTCAGACTAATGAACTCATCAGGGTTACAGTCAGTCTGTTTGGTCAACATCAGAATAAAGAGCCAGGAAACCAGGACTGATTCACATACATGCAGCAACCAAATGGGGATTGCTGAAGATGTTCCTTTATTTCATCTTTTGGAGGCTGCAGTTAAATCATCTGCAGCAAAAAAAAATAAACATAAAACTCAACTGTAGTCTTTATAAATGTGTATTGCTCTGTTCATAAGTAGGAAAAACTACTGTTACTGAGGACTGTTCCACTGTGCATGTTGGTTGTTTGGTGGATGTCTGGAAAAGCAGAGCTTCATCTGCATAGAATGCACTCATTGTTAACACACCCATGTTTTCTCTGCTAATTTGGGTCAGAATGACTGCAGGGAAACGGGTCAATCCCACTTGGAGCCTTTCTTGCTGAGTTTGCATGTTCTTCCTGTACATGTGAGGGTATCTCCGGGTACTCCCACGGTGAAACATGGCCATTTGTCTTTCATGTCTGTGTTGGCATTCTGTCCAGGGTTTTTCTTCCTTTCGTCTGTTGATCACTGAATTCTGCAGAGTCCTGGACTAACTCGTTCGACAACAAATCAACAGATTGATTACATTTGGGACAAACATCTTAAGGTATACGATATATCAACTTTTACAGGTTGCCAAATAGTACCTACATTTGCAATAAAAACACATGGTGCTGTGTGTTTGAAATCTGAAGTTGGAATTCACCCATTCCAAGCTGGAGAAATCAGTGGTAAGACTCCAAGTTGTTGGGATTCTAACTGGGAAAGTTACCCAGAGTTTAAAATCCAATATGGCTGCAAGAGTTGCCAAAATAAACTGCTTATGTGCACATCTAATGATCGTTCACTCACACAAGCCTGAACGTCTAACAGTCAACATGTTCCTTTAGTGTTTCAATACGTGTTATCAAGTTGAATTGCTAATAGCAGTTAGCTGGTTGTTTAAACACAAGACTAATACAAGTGTTTTGACTTGGAACTAAAACAGGTAA
Organism: Girardinichthys multiradiatus; assembly: GCF_021462225.1. Classification (NCBI taxonomy): domain Eukaryota; kingdom Metazoa; phylum Chordata; class Actinopteri; order Cyprinodontiformes; family Goodeidae; genus Girardinichthys; species Girardinichthys multiradiatus. Next base: position 51,714,989 of record NC_061805.1, on the reverse strand, counting down.
GCTTGGTGTAGCGTCATTCACAGATCTGAGATCAGATATCCGCTGCAGAAGGATCACTGCAGGTACCCCCATTTATATCTATGTTTCGCAGATCTTTGATTTTGGTGGTGTTCTTTCAGTCTGACTTGCATCAGTTAATAATGGTCCTATTATGACCTTTAACCTGCTAACTGAGGCCTGTAGAGTCTGAGATGGAGCTCCTGGGTTTTTGGTAATTTCTCTGAGCTTCACGCTCTGACCTTGGGCTGAATCTGCTGGGACGTCCACTCCTGGGAAGATTAGCAGCTGTCTGAGATGTTCTCCTCCTGGGAATAATCTTCTTCTCTGTGGAATGATGGTCTTCAGATAGACAGAGAAACGGCTAGGGCAACGGTGGCAAATGTGGTAGGGGGTTGCCAGTTCAAACCCCCGCTTTGTTTGTCTCAGTTAAGTCCTTGGGCAAGACCCTTCACCCTCCTTGCCTGCTGATGGTGGTCAGAGGGCCTGGTGGCGCCGATTGTATGGCACCCTCACTTCTGTCAGTCTGCCCGTGGGCAGCTGTGGCTACAATGTAGCTCACCACTGTCAGTGTGTGAATGGGTGGATGACTGATTGTAGTGGAAACCGCTTTGGGGTCTGTGGGGACTTGATAAAGCTTGACAAGTACAGGCCCTTTACCAAGAAGAGCCACTGCTGATGTCTTTCTGGCCTGTGATAACACAGGCAGTATGCTTCAGAACAGCGAGATGAAAAGTTTCTTGCTTTTAATGGAGATGAACTAGTTTTTTATGCAAAAAAATCAACAACAGATCCAAGAATACACAATGTACCCCATTTATTTTGATTGGAAGAATATTACACCTCTTCTGTCAGTAATTTCTAACAATATATTTCAGTGGTTTTGATCTACAGTAGAAGAGTTCTAGTAAGACAGGTTCATTTGATCAGAATCGTTGCAGAAGAGCTGAAACTATGTGAATGTGATAAGGTATTCTGGATATGCCTGAATGTCATTGAAAATAATAAACATGGATGGATTATTCGCTCTATCAGTGACGCTGTCATACAGGTCTGCAGTACTTCCAGATTTGGCCGGAGGTGCGATCATGCCAGATCTTCCCTGGGTGTGGTCTCCAACAAGAACCCGGGCCTGATACATGCGTTTCTGACCCTGACCGTCTGGTTTAGCGTAGCCCCCGGCTGAATATGCAGGGTCCACAGCAAAGTAAGAGCCATTACCGAACATGGCACCTGCAGGAAATAAAACACAGTCAGGCCGTGGTAAATGACACGGTGAAGATATTTACAGGTTAAAATATACGAACTCATCTCTAAATGATATCAAAGTTAACACTTTAGACCAATGATGGTTAGAAAAGTTTGTGTCATGAGAACATTAATGCTAATGACATTTCACATCTTTACCAAAAAATTCAGCAGGATCATCTGAACATAACTGGGTTTTAAAGACCTGTTCATGAAGAACTGCAGTTCTCTGTGGGATATTGTCTCTACCAGGAGGTGGACCACCCACTGAGTCTAATAGGCTTTGGTTTTTTGTTGCAGCAAGCAGACATGACAGGTGCACAACCTCATCAATAATTATCACACTAAAAACAATATCATCATTTTTGCTCCAATGTGAGAACTGGGTGCCTGGGAGAACCAGTGGAAAAGCCAACAGTGCCAGATGGCTACAGGGACATTTTCATAAGAGTGAAAACATTTAAAGATAAACTATTTCAGGTAGCAGGAAGAAAGCAAACCATACTAACAGAGACACAAAAGAAATATTCAAAGGTGTTAAGAGAAGGTGCCCAAATACAGAGCCCTGGGGTACAACCTTAAGAAAAGATGTGACATGGACATTCTGTTTGATGAAAAGAGCTTTAAAGGACCATTCAGAGTCTAAAATAATTCAACATTTCTGTTTTCACTCTTTTATCATGGAGTGTGGCGACTTTTACCATGAGCTCCTGCGTAGCTCCGGTTGAAGCCTTTAGAGTTGATAAGGTCGATGGATGAGACCCCGGTGCCGTGATACAGCAGCTGCTCATTGTTGGTGTGTTTGTTCTTCACCTCCATTTGTTTCTTCAGGAGCTGGTAGCTCTGCCAGAGCGTCTCATTTTGGACCCGTTCGATCTGCCGACAGATTAAACCATGTTTCTTATTGTGACATCAATACTAATAATAATAATCTTTATTTGTCATTGCAGTTGTACATTCCAACAAAATTGTCTTCTGCATTTAACCCATCCCTTAGGGAGCAGTGGGCTGCCATTGTACGGCGCCCGGGGAGCACTGAGGGGCTAAGGGTCTTGCTCAGGGACCCAGAGTATCAGGGTGGGGGATTCAAACCACGGTACTTGCCCTCAAAAATCTCTTTTACAAAGGAGACCTAGCCACTCACACAATAAGATGGAATAAAACATTAAAATTCAGTCAATTCTCAATTAAAACAGTGACATTTCACCTTCACTGCATCCTCTATGGTATCCTTAAAATCCGTCAAAAATATGTATGTTTATTAATAACTTATCATTTAAAAGATTTTTGAAGATTATTTCATGACCACGGTGCAGGATAGGAGAACTCTGTTTTCACACAGTCTGTTATATTCAGAAGCAACTACCTGGAGGCACGTTATTCAGCTATAATTTTAAAACTACTCTTTGATTGAACCTTTGGTAACTAAATCCTTACTTTGTGACTAAATCTTTTCATTGTATTACTGAGAGCTGCTGTAACAAGTTAATTTCTCCACTGTGAGATCAATAAAGTCGATCTCATCTGATCTTACTGGTAGTTTCTAGAGCTGATAGACAGAAGAGTGCTGATATACTGATGGAGTTTACCCAGCAAAGCTTTATAGATGGACACAAACCAGTGATGTTGCCTGGGAACAATCTGATAGACTGCATCTAGTCCTTTTAGAGGCCAGACATTTCACCACTGTTCTGATAGCATCAGCATCGTGTCTTCTGGTGATGTTAGCACTGTGTGCTGCTTTTAGCTCCTGGAGGACAGAACCATACTGCAGGTTTTAATATTATTATGATATAAACAGTTTTGCATTGTTTTTGCCATTTTTGTCTTGTTTCTGCACCACTAGATAATTGTATCTCTATTATCAAGCTACAGCAGAATGGTTTAAAGTGCAGCGTTCTTTGACCTGGTGGGGGGTGAAGTTCCTGAGTAGCATTTAAAGAGACGGCACTAAAACGAGTTGCTCTAAGAGGCACCTGAGAGCACGGGGAAAGGTGGAGCCTGTGGAGCCACAATAAGGAAGTCTTGTTTTAAAACCATTTCCTGTGTTTTTCTGCCAAATTATTCTCTGTTCCTATTGACCTAATTTAATCGTTTTTCTGTTTGATTTATCTGCATTTTGCTTTTATTCTTCTGCTTGCAGGTCCACATTCTGGAGGTTCCAGTTTAGTCTTTGCACGTTTGATATTCTGAGGGGGAACATACCTGGATGATGTTCAGAGAAAGCCCATTCTTTGTAACGTCTGCCAACACACCGTTGTATTCCTGAGATCCAGCAGTCAGCGGAACCAGCTTCACGATGCTACCCTGCATGTCATCCCAGTGTTGAGGCAGCGGAGCGCCATGGACTACGAGAAGAAGAGCTTTTAACTCATGGTGAACTGTGGAAAGTCCTTCTTACTGCTCCAACAATATCTGTGTTTCTAATTTGAGAAATGTGAGAACTTTGCAGCTTGATGTCATTTTTCTTCACCTAACCCAACAACGTGGTTAATCTCTCTGAACATGATCTAATCATGGATGGAGGAACTGATTCACTCACCTCTCAAGTCTTTTCTCTCCAGCTCCATCTGCTTCTTTCCGTTGGTGGATATGGCCCTTTTAAGCGCTGGATCAGCAGAAAACTCTTCGTTATTGATCTTGATCTTCACAGTTATTTTTCTCTCAAGAGCTTCTTCAAGCTGGAGGTTCGTGAAGAGGTCAAAGGGTACCACTGACCCATTTCGGTGCTGGAACTTCCATTCCACCAGTCCACTCACTAGTACGGCTTTGCTCTTCAAATTCTCATTTCTCTCCACCCTCCGGATGATGTTCCTAAGAAGCACCAAAAACATGCAAAACCTCTAAATACCAGTTTAATGACTGTAAACCTGTCAGACACATAGTCACCAGGTCTGCTGACCTGATGTCTGACTCGGCTGTCGAGACGTCTCTGGTCAGACCCTCTAGGTGGATCCTGGGCTCCTGGTCTTCCTGTCCTCTGTCCAGACGGATGCTCACCGTCAGTTTCCTCTGCATGGCCTCTAGCTCATTGATGTTATCCTGAGTGAACTGGTTAATGTACTGGTCAATGATGGTTCTCTGGGCCTGCTCCATCAGAACAACCTCGTTGATTCTCTTCTTAGCCATGCTCAAGTTCTGTGGTGGAAATGAAAGACAGGGACTCATGCAGATCTGAAGTACTGGTTTGGGTTTGGTCACCTGCAGGCTGATAGCAAGGCAAGCTCACGCTGACACCTCGTTGTTCTCATTCTCAAAATGTTCACAAAACATTTCTGGTTAAGACCAACTGAAGAAAGTGCAGGAATGAATCTACAGTTTGTTGCTTTTTCCTAACTTCATATGAACTGCAGAAGAAAATCTTTATCCGAAAGTTCCCAGTTTAGTAATAATTTTGGTTTTTAAATATTAAAATGTTCTGCTGAACATCATGACACGTTAGAGAGATTAAATAACTTCCTGTTCATCACAAAGATATTTCCATACGAACCCTTTGGTTGTCGGCACACAGCTGAAACACTGCAGGATCAAACTCCTGCCGCTCCAGAACAAAGTCGGTACTGCTTTGCTGCTCCGCCCCAAGTCCAAGAAATGAAGTTACTGAATCTGATATGAGATAAAAAACATTCTCATCATGTGAAATTGCTGCACTTAACATTTGACTGTCTCTGCTTTACATTCAAATGTTAAACAGCGCATGAAGAGTCTGAACATTAGTTTCAATATTTCTGCAGATTTATGATCGAAAGCAGTTTTTTAAAGCCTGCTTCTCAAGGCCCGGCATGTCTTCAAGGTTTTCCTGCATTAACGCACCTGATTCAGATTATTACAGTTCAGAAAAAGCCACCAATTAAAATCAGGCGTGCTAAAGCAGGGAAACAACTAAAACATGCCTTGAGGCTACGACCATCTTGTGTTTTATTTTTGTAGAAATATGAAACTGAAAAAGATCTGAGGATAAAAGCAATAAAATAACAGCCTGTCTTTAGGTTTCCAGATGTAACAAATCCGGATGATACCTTTGATCTTGTTGAAGATGCTCTTCTCCTCCACCTCTTGACCCTGCCTCTTCTTCATGCAGTTGTGGAATTCAGTGACCATGGCTGTCTGAAAGATCAGGATCTTCACGCTACAAACAAACTTTGGGTGCTTCTTCCTCACAAAGTCCACCACTGCACCGACCATGGCATCGGCCACCATTGATGGTTTGACACCTCCCTGACCTGAAAGGGACATGAGGACCAACAGAACTGATGGTGATGATGAGGAAAACTGAAACATGTCTGCTCAAACATGTACATAGCAGGAAGCGCGGTGTAGCAACATCTGGACTGAGTTTGAACACGGCCAAAACCTCCAGGAGAATGTCTGAAATCTGATCATTATGAAACACCTAAAACATGTTTACCTTCACCATGTGTGTCCGTTATTACTTTTTAGGACACCGCCAAGTTTGTTTGCTTTATTGCTGTATATCCACACCTTCGCAGCTGTAGCCAGTTCAGACAGTTCCACCTACGTGACTCTAAAATACTCCTAAACTGCCACTGGAGGTCCTGCAAGGATGCAGGGAGGCGTCATCCTACAACACCAACCTCAGCTGTGGTTTTTGGGGGCTTGTCCGGGATAACAGCACTTCATTTTATTTAAGTCTAATGGTGAACTCGTTCTAATGTTAATGATGCAGTAGGAAGACTGCAGAGGTAAGCAGTGTGTGGTAAAAAGCTCTATTTTGATAAGATATTTAAAGAGCAAATACAGATTATGGTTTTTACCATGCCTGGGTTTGTTATTAATGTGTAACTGACAGAGAACTGCTAGGTGTGTTTTACTGCAGTAAGATAAGAAAATGGCAGAAAAATAATCTGATTCTGGCGTTGATCTGTGATGAACGCCAGAATCACAGCCTGTAAGGAAAAAAAGATCAATTGAAAATGCTTAAATATATATGATAAGAGGGCAAATATTGTGTAAGCACGGACCTGTTCCCAGAGCTGGGAAGGCAACTGAGCTGAACGTCTGCTGCTCGCAGAGCTTCAGGACTGCCTGAACCATCTCCTTGATCTTATCAGCATCATTCTGACCAACGATGTGGATGATGTTTCTGGACGGAAGTAGACCGCCTGAGGTCATGATCATTGCACGAGGCACGTAGCCCGGAGAATTCACTGCAGAGAGGAAAGACGTTCATTCATGCAGAGTTGGAACAACATCATATTCAAGAAGCTTTGATATTCTTTTCTGTCAGCTATTATACAGATACCGCTGGTCTTTTGTCCTTAAAATAAGCTCAAGTACATCCCCAAGAAATTTTCCAAATAACTTCACACACAGTTAGAGGAAAGTTTCTTGGAAAACCGAAGTAAATTCCTTCTTTCTTCAGTGAAGAAACTTGATGAGATGTATTTATTTAATACTTAAGTGTAAAGTTTTGGCTGTGCAGGTTTGTTGTGCTGTGTGGATGTTCTTCATTCTCTCCACCAGGGTGTGACAGGCAGGTGCATTTGCACGGCTCTTGTCCATCTGAAGCAATCACGGAGGAGCTTCAAAAGCAGCTGAGACCTTGGAAAAGGCGTCGGATTGTTTACTCAACTCGATTGGTAATCGGACCAGCAAACCCTGCTCTGTCTAAGGTTTTGTCCTGACCTGTTGGTCTCCTAACCCAGCTCTGCTCTCTTCCTGTTACTGTTAGCTGAACCCTGCTCTGGATTTACCAAGGTTCTGCCTCATCTTCCGTTGGCTGTCAGCAAATCCTCATCCTGGATAACCCGCCGTGGTTCAGTCTCCTACCAAGCGGATAAATACTTCGATGAATTTACCTAAGCCTGAGGGGCTTCCTGGATCCACCGGATCAGATTGCAGAAATACTCCTCACTCTTCATGCCCTGCCTGTCCACCCTCCAACATCATTCATTAACTGGAGGAACACAGCACACCAACCTCCCAACCTCAGCCTCCGTGGTTTGCTTACTTCTCTCCAGCATCAACCTATCCATCATAAAGTAAGCCTTGTTTATTCCTCTTCCTCATTCAAAACCGTCTACCGGTTAATAATCCTCTTCTCTCTCTGTGAGCCGATACCTGGACCCTGACATCTACGGAGTCCCGGCACTGCCAAAAATCCTTATTTCAATTAACCTGTTTAAACCTTTCCTGTCTCAGTCATGCTGCTCAAGAGTCCCCCAAATCTGAACCGAATATGACATTTGGCAAACATAAAACAGTAAAGAAATACATAAATGGAGGCCAGATGTTTGTGTATTTTATATAAATCTTATCAGAAGTTTTATTTTTTATTTTGAATCTTCTGGTTTCTAGTTTTGGAGACAAACGTTCGGTCAATTTATCTTGGGTCCATACAAGTCAATTAAACATTAAATAAAGACAAATAAATATGCTTCCTTTTAAATGGCACTTAAAATGTTAATTTTACCATTGGACAACCATGAAAACTACAAGGTGTCATCTTTAAGTGCTGTTGTAGCTGCAGAAGTTGTGCTTTAAATGGCACAAAACAATAAATGTTTTACTGAAATACCTAAAAACCATGCATCATGTCATTAAATAAAGATTTAACTGCAGAAACACACCAATCGTTGCACACTCCAATACCACTGTTGGTCCAGCGCTGTCTAAGATGGCCTTGGAAACTCCTGAAACAAGGAAAAAACACAGATCAGCTGAATCAGTAAAATGTCTCTACGTCCTGCAGCTTCATCAGGACTGAGGTCATCCATCACTTCCAGTTTTCCAGATCTTATTCCTGATATTATTCCTTATTGGATATTAATCATTTTCACAGTCAGTTTTTTAAAAGCAGAGTCGAGGCTTTGAAACTTTAATAGACGCTGCTGGGAGGAACCAATCACACCTCAGCTCAATTAACCATGCATTCATGACTTAAAGCATAAATCACAGGTTATGGTAAGGTGCGTCTTGCACGCATGTGCTCCACATCTGGCACATCGGTTCCACACAGGTCCTGAAATCCTATAGGATTGTAGGTTTGTGCAGTATTAGCTGCATTAGTCTTCTGGAGAAATGTCTGCAACTATTCTCACAGAAGATGCACCTGCATAGATGTGCTCTGCCACACATCCAATAGGCTAGAGGAGTCTCTGTCTTGATAAAGAAAACATAAGCAAAGCCAACTTAGCTTTTGATTGTTCAAATTATATGCAAATATACACACAGAAACAGAAAAAATATATTTTAAACCATTCACACCACTCCATATCATTCCTAACACACCAAGATGGTTTTTGTTGTATAAAATGTTTTTTGTCCATGCATTTTGAAAGTTAAGAGAACCATGTCCCCCACTGAAACTATGTGTGAACAAACGATGGTGCCTGTGGTAATTCAAGGGGAGTCATTGCACATAAAACCAGTTTTTACCCTGTATTTTAAAGGTAGAGGCTTAGATTATTTTGGGACTCTGGGGAAAGATATAAAATTACAGGATTACAGTTCATCAAAAATATGTGGTTAAAATAAGAGTCAATGGGACCAAATCGGTACCGAAGATAAAGAGCGTATGCAAAATGCATAGCTCTTGTTCTACATACCTTACAATTAAAAGGAGAAAGAATTTCAAAGAATAAAAACAAAAAGCAAATCTTGTTTCTACACTGACGTTTAAAGGAAGGAAGTTTAAAAGAAAGAAATAAGGAGAGGAAGGTGTGGAGAAGCACCATAACACAACCACATAAAGACAAGCAGACCGTGCAGAGAAAAACACCTTCTTAAGCTGCAGCAACCACCAATCACCTGCTTGAAGGCTGAAGTTCTGATTGGATGAGTTGACGATAGCATCACAGGCCTCCTTGGTGATGTCTCCTGATGACACCTCAAGGGTGAGCTGACCCATCTGCATCTGGTAGACGCCGAGGGAGGGGGACAAGACTGTGCTGAAGGATGATGATGCTGAGATGAAAACAGAGACACAAAAAACTAATTCAGGATTTAAATGTCTCTGTTTTTATTGCACATAAATGTCACATCAGACAGCAGCTAAATTCACTGGTCTGCTCTGTCTTCTGGTCTCCAAACAGCCTGAATACATAGAGGCAAAGCAAGTTTACTTGTTTGCCACTTTTTCTACAGAAGGTAATTCAAAGAGCTTCACAGGAAAACAAAGAAGAAATAAGAGAATTACATAAAAAAAATCCTCGTAAAATCTAAGCATCACATAAAAGTCAGAAACAGTGAATGTAAATTTAATCTAAAAGCAGTATGTGGCCTTCATGGATAAGCTGCTGTACACAGTCATGTTTTCAGTTCTGATTTAAAGGATCCAAAAGGTTCTGATGTGATCCAGTTTTTAAGGTGACAGTAGGATTTAGTAATAAACTGTATTTAGTTGTTAATGTTTTTGATGGCTCTGTGATCTTTAGCCTCACAAAGTCTAGTTCAGTTTATATTTCTATATTTTATGTTTTAGGACCAATAAGAAAGACTTCTGTCTTTTCTACACAAAGCTGGAGGAAATTCTGCTCCACCCACTAGTGGATATTTATTAAACTGACTCACAGACTGTACTGGACTAAAGCAAGTGATGGTATTGAAATACACAATAGTATGTCATCAGCATAGATACTGTATTACATGTTATAGAAAACCATTATCTGAGTCAGTGGGATTGTATATATGTTGAATAAAAGCAGCCTGAGAACGGAGCCTTGAGGAACCCCACATGTGATCTTTATTTGCTCAGATTTATAATTACAAAAAGACACAGAGTAGTTTGGCCTGCCAAATTAAATCTGAACCAGTTTAGCACAGTATCATGTTTGGTGAAGTTTGTACTGATCCAAAGTTCAGACAGATCCTCAGGAGCAGCATGGTGAGTAGAAATGATTTAATAATGAAAAGAAAACCTACAGGCAGGTATGAGGGGAACAGAGGTAAGATGCCCAGAAATTCCAACCAAGATGCAATATGAAATTCATACATTGTGTGTAAAAGGCTTGACTTTCATTCTGTCAGAACTTTATGTGAGGGTGACTTTTAAACCATGAGATGCTAATGCTCCTATGAAAACTCGTATGAAGTGAGGGACTGCGTGGTGAAAACGATCACAAGGGGAATAATGGGTTGAAGTCAGCCTGGGAAGGCCTGGAAAGCTTTACTTTGGGTTAATAAGCTTAAGATACGAATGCTAAGCATCTGGTGCCGACCAATCATTGCCTGAGGCGGTAGTAGGTCATTTCCGGTGGGTTTGGCAGAGTAAGAGCGCAAAACTTACATGAGTAAATCTGCATGTAGACATGCCTTCAGGATTTAGGTTTATTGTCTCTGTCTACCGTTGTTCAAATTGCAGTGATTGGATGAAAGCAATGCAAAAATACTGATGATATCAAAGAGTAATAACTCACTGTCAATGAAGATAAGACGACTGATTTATACAAACAAGGAATTATAGGACTTGTTGAATGAAGGTAAAAATGTTTGGTTAAAATATGTTGTTTCATGTTTGCAGGACTATAATTCAAGTGTTGTGATTAGATAAAAATCACAAGCAGAGTGAGTTGTTAGACAGCACAATTAGACGGTGGAAGTAATGCAACTACACATAAATAGAGTTGTCTTATTTGGTTATTGATCTTACTGGAATAAAAAGAAATATTTTACATCAAGGATCAGCTGCAGCATTATTAACATGTCCAACACTAATAAAAGCTGCTGGGAGGAACCGATCACACTTTAACTCAAATAAACCACAACTATCAGAGCTCTCCAGTCATACTGAGATCATTACTAAAGTCATGTGTTTTTAATGGGTCTGAATCTGAGCTGAAGGGTGTTATCAGAGAATAGAAACTGAAGTCAAGAGTCTGAGACCAGAGTCTGCTAAGCTTCAGATCTTCATTAAAAACACAGACAGAATCTCAATGTTTATTATTGACAGAAGAGATTTAAATGGCGGAGCTGGGATAATAAAGATAATCTACACTCTGAGCAGATAAGAAGATAAAGACAATGAATTTATTAACTCCAGGAACCTGAAACTAACATTAAGAGCAGAGAGATTTAGAAACGAAACCAGAATCCAATCATTTCTCTGCACCCATAAATCTGTTCCACCTTCAGCGCGCTGAGATGTCATCCTATAAAGAAATACTGCTGCCTCACCTACTTTAATACGAAACTTACAGACGGCACGAGGAGAACAGAGCAGGGAGAGAGTAAGGTGGAAGAAGCAGGCATGTTAGTGGAGGTCAAACAGGAGAATCCAGAACAGAGAGAATCAGGAGTATAAATACTGAGGCAGGAGTGGAAGAAGACAAAGAAGTTAAAAGTAAACGTGGAGCAGCTGTGGCAGAGAGAAAGCAGGGAGCTGAGGGAGGGAGACTAATTAACCTGAAGGAGCTGAGCAGAGATAGAAGACACTCCAGGGGAAATATCTACCAGATGTTTCATAAATTATTCTAAATAAACTAAGAACACAAAAAACTAAGAAACTAAATACAAAGAAATGTACAAATAAGGCAACACTTTAGTAACAATAATGAAAACAGAAAAATGAACTTAATGCAAGCATAACAAGCAGATGTATTTAAAATACACACAAAAGAAAATTAAAACCCAACACCTCAAGATCATGATACACAGTACCAGACAGCCCTGCCCACTTTTCCTATCTATCAGTCAGGATATGATCAACACTGAGATTCAGTAAAAACAAGATGGATGTTTTTAAAGCATCACTGTTAAGACATACAGTATGCCATTAAAAACCCATACCAATGCAGCTGGAGTTGCGTGGTGTCGTGGGAAGCCTGGATAGAAAGGATTGAGGCAGCATATCAGAAAGCTCTGGTAGAAATCAAACCTCCTGCCTCCTAGGGTCAGTCTGATGCTTCCAAGCTGACTCCATGTCACAAGTCTCTGTTCTGCTTCCCCAAGCCCAGGATTTTCCACCGCTCTCCACCACGTCCTTAGTGCCCCTCTAGTTGTCATCAGTGGGACATGGCTGCATCTGTCCCCTCCGTGCAGCTGAGCACGCTGCTCCACATCTCCGGAGTCTCCAAAATGGCACAGAGAAGCCCACTTTGCATCTTCAATGCGCTGCAGGTGGGTCCGCCTCAACCTCCTCTGCACGCAGCAAACGCTTCAGCCTCTGCTCCTTCAACTGAGGGTCAGAGCAACACTTCAGCCTCTGCTCACACCTCTGAAGGCCAGCCTGACATCTCAGCCGCCTTTTCTGAGCAGCCATCATCATCACCATCTTCTCTTGCTCCTGATTCAGAGGGGTTCGAGTACAAACGCTTCCGTCTCCAGACTTTTGACAACACTTCCACTGCAGACCATCTAGTCTTCATCGTGGTTTCCTCCGATGTTCCCCATAGCTCCTCCAAGGTTCATAGCACTGTTCTCCCAAGCCTCAGAGACGGTTCAACTGGCTCCCACGACGTTCTCCAGAACCAGCGGTTCCGGCACCGTTCTTCAGGGCCTCGCCAAGGATTCCCCTGGTTGTCTCCAGATCTCCACAGTGGATCCAAGTCTCCCGAGCTCCTCCATGGGTTCCAGTCTCCATCTTAACCTCTCAGTGGACCACCTGATGGGGTTCTTCATGGGACCTCGTAATCCTCTAATCCTCTCCATGACCAACTCCTGACCGGGCTCCCAGAGGGTCCCCTACGCTCCACGGCCAATGTCAGAATCTGCCTGTTACTGGTTCTGAGTTTCAGTTATGTCTGCTTTCTCTGCACTGAAAGGTTCTTCAGTTGCTGTTATTTCAGCTCATTCAGGTTGATTAGATCCGTCATTCATTCTTGTTTTTAGATTACTTTCTTGGATTCCTCTGTTAGATGTTTTAGTTTGTATTTCCTTGTTGATCTGTTTTTCCCTGTTTATGTTCTTTAGGTAGTACCATTGTGTAGTCTCGGGTTTTCATTGTTCTCGACTGGTTCCTCCTGTTTGCTACCTGCTCCATGTCCGTTCCACAGTCTGTTCTACCTTTGTAAGTCTTTTTAAGTTTATTATTATTATAATTAAAAAGCTGTGCAACTCACCATGCTGCTTCTGAGGGTTGTTCTGCACGTTGGTCGGACAAGAACACAACAATATCTGACACCAGAAGTACTTTGGATCGAGGCATCCAGATTAGGCTCCTTTCAAACTTGTGGAAAATGAGCTGATTGAAGAAACTTGTTTACTTTATAATCTAATCTCCCTAAAAAAAATAACTTGTAGGAACCACATCAAGGCAACAAGTTGTGAATTTCAAGTCAGTTTCAATCAATCCAGTGGTTTGAAATAATCTAAATGAACTAGTAAATCTGGAGGTGGAACCACCCGCTGCTTGTCTTAGACTCTAAAATCTATTAGAAAAGAAATCTGCAAAGTCACTGCAGGACCTGTTGGATAAAGGTTCAGTTGGTGAGAGTTTATCATCACGTCAAGAACATGAATACTGGTCAGCTGCACTGAAAAAAATGATTTCAACATTTGGTTAGGGCTCACATCACTGCTCTCCAAATGTTTTGGCCTCCACCACTTTGCCTACAGGGCTAATAGATCCAATGAGACTGCTGGTGTCCTTCTATCGGTGCTTTATTGAGCGGATAAAGACCTGCTGCATCGGTGCGTGGTCCACCAGCTGTACAGTGGCTCAGAGGAGTCAATCACTGGACGGCTGCATCAAGGACCGTGGCCTCCATGTATAGGTCTCATGCTCTACTGCCACGTGCCAAGACCCATTCATTAGTTTTTATTAATAATTTCTAAAAACTTCAATATTTCTGAGAGACCGACGGACCGATCAGAGCAGTGTGCACCTTAAGAGCAGGAGTTTTTTTAATTACATTTAAAACAAATCTAATTAAAAATAAGGAATGTAAAACTTACATCAAAATAATTGCATGAATTAGATAATGATAGAGAAAAAGGGCATTTAAAGTTAAAATATTAATGACTTCAACAATGTAAGAGGGTACCAGTAAAAATACTAATTGGTAAAATTCTTCTGGAACAATAGATTTCCTTATAAAGATCAGATCTGTTGTATTTTTCAGCTTTGCCGAAGACAATAAACTGGTGAAATAATGAAAAATGTTCTTACCGGAGGTCTGTTGTGATTGACCGGGCTGCTGCTGACCTGCAGACCTGTTCCTGTCATGTTGGACGGTCCTCGGCGCCGCCTGACCTCTGAACTCTCTGGTGAAACACTGAAATACGTGTTGAGTTTTTGTAATAATTTGTCCTAATAATAATTTGCTGTTTGTTTTATGATCATCTGACTGCAGAAGCTTCTTCTCACATCAACACTTTGTCTGTCACTGGGGTGAACCACGATCACCACCTCCTTCAGATGGCGAGGGGAGCTCCTGCGGCTGAACAAATGGATCTCCTTAAGCAGAACTTTGGACACAAGGTCTCTGGGGAAGCCCAGGTTTCCGGTTCCGATGGCTGGGAAGGACAGAGAGGCCATCTGATGCTTCTCAGCCGTCTCCAGACAGTAAGTGATGATGTCTGTTAACTCCTGACAGAAGCAGCAGACAAACGGAGAGCAGGTGAGATGGGATGAATGAGTAGCTGGACAGGTAAACAGTGTGAAATATGACCTCATCCAGAGTTCATTTTATGTTGATAAAATCCAAATAAAGACAAATGTGTTATGTTCTGACCCAGCTTCAAGGCACATTCTCTATGTGGACAATATTAAGTGATTGCGATGCTGAAGAATCTTAGTTAAAGAACTCTTGAACAGATTGGACTTTTTCTCATGTTTCCATCCTTTTATGATTTGTTAGAACTGGTTCCATGAAATCATTCCTGTGTCTCGGTCTGTAGAGGACTGAAAATCAAAGGGCCTGATGGACCTCTCACCTTCTCCGCCTGGCTGCCTCCGTTGTCCCACATCGGGCAAGCAGCATGATAGACCTTCTGACACCGCAGGTTGTATCCGTCAGTGACGACCACGTCTCCAAATTGCAGGGTGGACGCCCCGGCCTCAGTGAGGATCGCCAGCTGCAGGTTTTCGCCGGCCGCCTGAGAGATGGCTTTGGAGACAGCTCCCTGGTTCAGGTTCATGTTGTCTGCAACCGTGTTCACGATGACGTCAGTCTGTGGACCAAGATCATGACAGACTCATCTTCCTGATAATAACTTTGTTTCTGTTCTAACGATCCATCATCTGCTGCTTTTATAAGCGGAGAAATCTGAAAGATAAACACTTTGGCAGTTTAGAATGACTTGAAAGTTTCTCTTTTACCCAACAACGGCACACACACTGGATCAAACCCACAAAAAGCATCACACTGCATTTAACGAGGAGCTTAATAATTAATTAATTAATTCACCAACATACTTTCACTGATAAATGGTGAGAAACTGAAGCTGGTTGGTTGTTGTCATACCAGCATCTAGCCTTTAAAATGAGATTAGAAGCAGTAAAAAGAGACTGAAAAGATCTTGCCTTAAAAGATGAGTCAGGAGGTCTTAAATGTACTGGAATGAACAGAACTCCTTCGAAAAGTTAAGCTTTTAAATGTTAATGTTTGAGCTGCAGGGGGCGCTGTTGCACAGAAAAAGATTAGCAATGAAAGAAGATGGAGGTGCAACAGCAAATAACTGATCATCAAAAAGATTCATCAGGAAACATCAGCTGAAAGGTTAAACCAGAGCAGAATCTGGTACCAAATCCCATAATTTAAGTTCAGAAACACAAAGAACATTTTTGTTTTCATGATGTGTTCAAGCATCATTGTGTCTGCAGATGCTCTCTACTAGGTCAGAATATAAGATCCTAATCAGCTCCAGTGACCTGAGATGCTCTTAGAACTACTCACAGTCTGGTTCTGAATGTTTCCTTGGCGGAGAATAATCTTTAGGCCACCAGGTGTGATCTGCTCCAACCTTCCTGACCTGAAATCATCATAAAAAGTCTCTTCAACATTACGCAACACAAGGTTTCTGTCTTTGTTAGTCAGAAACATTTTAATACCCTCCACATGTCTCATTTTAATTCAAATCTGAAGTGAAAGTTGGTCTCAACTTGTTTGCAGAAGACAAAAAAAGCAGATTTATAGAGAGACTCAAAGCTTTACCCTCCATCTTCTCCATGTCTGTTCGGTGCTCTGGAGTTATGAGCTCCCTGATAACCTCCTCCTCTTCCTCTTCCACCTCCATCTGCAAACCCTCTTCCTCCATCTCTTTCTCCTCCACTTCCTCTTCCTCCTCTTCTTTCAGCAGACTGTGGACCTCTCCCTCGTCCTCTGTAAGGTCCACTGGGTGGTAAACAACAGAAGTCATTCATGGTCCATCTGAAAAGTGCCTCAGAAACAGATCTATGGAGTTCCTACAACTGTTAAAAGAAGGTTTTATTTTAAACTGTAAACATTCTCAGTTCCTTCAACTTAAAGCTCTTTAAAAACCTTATTTTTGGGCTCCTATATTAAATGAGGTGAGGTTGATGGTTTGGTTCGTTCATCAAAACCATGTTTGATTTACCTGAAGACAGTCGAACATGAACCACCAGTCTGTTCTGGTTTCTACATACCTCCAATCTAATGAGAGCAAATTGTTAATTAGCCTCAAAAACTACAAATTAAATATGAAACTAAGCTAAGATTAACTATGTTTAAAGGGAACTTATTGTATTTGATACAAATGAATCTTTTCTGTTGTTGGTTTAAATGAACCTTGAGGCAAGAAGGTCCTGGGTTTGAATCCCAGCCTGGGTCTTCCTGCATGTGATCAACAAACAGAATAATCTTCATGTTGCCATGGCCTGTGTTAGTGTGGACAGAGATTAAACAGACACATACTTCTGGAGTTCCTGTTAAATAATAACATCTCGGGGGTCACGTGATGAAGGCTAAATGTGGTCTCGCTGCTCTCCTCGTGGGAACGGATTAAACTAATATTTTTCATTTAAACCTCTGCCAAAAATACCTTGAATACAGTCACTAATCTTATGATTACAGTGGAGATGTCCCTGGAAAACTTCTTCAAAATGCCTTAAAAGAAAGACACTCTGGACAAGGAGAATGCACGTAAGGCTAATGCTACGCTAGCTAACCATGATGACGAAGCTTACCCGGACTATAAAGGGAACACAGATCGGGGTGCTAGTGCTATGTCGGCTCAGATGATTGCTAACCCCGATCCGGACATCTCAATAGTTCAACAAGTGACCGACAATATCGCCATCATGTTGGATAAGGATAAGGAAGGCACAGAGGGCAAGGACCCAGTCTTTCTGTTTGAGGAATGGATCCCGAAGCTCTGAGAATACAGGAGAAACAGATGATGACCCGCACAGGTCCTCTGCTTAGACCCGATGGGAAGCAGCGTACACGAGCAGTAATGGTGACACTGCATAGGTACAGGGATAGACAGAGGTTTCTCTACGCAGCAAGAGACAAGGGCAAAGTGAAGCTGGGGGACCATGAGCTGTCTTTTTATCAGGACTTCTTGGCTGAAGTTGTAACACAGAGGCAGACATCGGCAAATGCCTGTAAGAGGATGCGAGATGCCGGGATAAAGTATGCCTTCTTGTACCCTGTAGTGATTCAAGTTTTTCCTCCAAAGGGGAAATTGATCTCTCTCACTACAAGGAGGGAGGTTAATGATTATATTAGGGGAGCCTTATTAAGATTGATTGATTTTTCTGACCTCTATAAGCTTTATAGCTTAGGTGCTTTATTTTATTTTATGGTGTTGAGATGTTTAGACATCCAAGCCTTAGGTTGCTTTTTTGCCTGGACGCTGTTCTCTTTTCTTTTGTCCAGACAGTTTTTGTGTATCAGACCCAGATGATTGTATGGTACTCAGGACGCACTGATTCTGCACAGGTTTGAGTGTCACGTTCTGTACTTGAAATATTAAGGGATCTAACAATGTCATTAAGAGAAAGTCTGTCCTAAACTGTCTTAAGAGAGATAAAATCCAGATTGTACTTCTCCAGGAAACTCACCTAAGCTTTGAGGAGCATAGAAAGTATCTTGGAGAATGGGTTGGTCAGGTTTAATTCTATTTGTATTCATCAAACAAGAGGGGAGTAATTGTGCTAATTCATAAAATGCTGCCATTTATTATACAAA
Organism: Girardinichthys multiradiatus; assembly: GCF_021462225.1. Taxonomy (NCBI): domain Eukaryota; kingdom Metazoa; phylum Chordata; class Actinopteri; order Cyprinodontiformes; family Goodeidae; genus Girardinichthys; species Girardinichthys multiradiatus. The sequence goes on along the minus strand of NC_061805.1, from coordinate 51,696,693 downwards.
ATTATTGTAAAGACAAAGCAGATTGGATTTTGTTGGTAAAAGGGCAACTGTTTGGTGAAACGATTCTGATTGGTAACATTTATGCACATAATGTCTATGATGAGAATTGTTTTGCTATGCTTCTAGCTAAAATTTGAGATATAGATTGCCCAAATATGATAATGGGGGAGATTTTAACTGTAGTCTTTTTCTATCGATAGACACCCACCCCAAAAATAACCATAAAAAATAAATAGTCTTATCTTAAATGTGATCGATGAGCTCGACATATTGGATAGCTGGAGATATGTGAACCTTGATATTAAGAGATAAACATTTTACTCTCACCCTCACTTATCGTCATCGCATATTGATTATATTTTTCTGTCCAAGCATTTTGCTCATTTAATCAAGAAATCTGATATAGGCCCTTTTGCTCTCTCTGATCCTGCTCCAGTTAGTCTTACAATGCAACCTTTTAGGCCTGCAGAACAGTCCTTCATTTCATCAAATTTATAGAAGACCAGACTGATTTATACTTGGAGTTTAATGATAATCAAGATATGAACCGGAGATCAGAATGGGAAGCATACCATAAGAGGAATGATTATTTCGTACTCCAGCAGGACAAAGAAAGAACGGATACAGGAACAGTTAGAGATGGAAAGGAGGATTAAAGAGCTAGAAGAAAAATCTTTTAGGTTAAATTCAGTTGATATCTCGAAAGAGCTCAAAGAGACAAGACTACAGTTGACTGACCTTAATAACAAAGAAGGCAGAATTGGATATTTTGTTCGCCAGACAAAGAATGTTTGAATTTGGCAATAAGCTTCTGGCTCGATTGGTTAGAAATTCTTCCACTAAATCTTTTTTCTCTGCAATATATGGATCAGCTGCGACAGACGAACTATAGGAGGACTAATGACTGTTTTAAAAACGTTTATAAAATCTATATAGCTAGAAATAGCGATATTTTTTTAATAAGATACGACAGCTATCAGATGAATGAGCTGAACTTCTTGAAGGGCCTGTTATTTTACCAGAAATAAATGATGTTATCTCCTCGCTGCAGTCTAACAAATCTGTAGGCGCTGATGGTTTCCGTGGAGAGTTTTATAAAACAGGCAAAATTAACAATTTGCTACTTAGAGTCTTCAATAAATACTCTGAAGAGGGAGAACTTCCTGAATCTATGTATGTTGTGCATATTATAATTATTCCATAACTATGTGGTGGGCTGGGGGTAGAGAGAGTCTGATTTAGTGAAATTATTTAGATGGTCTCCCGGCAGGTTAACATACCTGGGGGGATCATAATCATAATCCTCCCAAAATATCTATTTACAATGTTTATGTTCTTCCTAATTCTTTAAAGTAATAATGTTAAGGAAATTAAAAGAGTTTATTTAAGTTTATTTGGGCCGGCTTTAAACCTAAAAGTAAGTTGGAGATCCTGCAATTCCAAGAGAACATGGGGGATGGGACCTTCCTAATATATCTCAATGCATAACTTTAATCCAAGCTGGGGTTATTGCAGCATGGGCTGACCGGAGGAAGAAGCCGTTATGGTACCAGATAGAAACAGTTCTGTGTAAACCTTTCTCTCCTGTAAACGTATTGGATAAGAGTTGACCAGAATTAGCATCTATGGCTAAGGACAACTATACGATTACAAATGTGATTAAGTCTTGGAATATTTTGAGGATTATATTTGGCACCTGTGGACAGTCGGAGACACAGCTACCTTATCATGAGGTTCTATTCAACTTTACAGCATCTCACCAAGGACAAATTATCAGGTTTCACAACATCTTGTTCAACACTCTTGAAAACAATAGATCCTGAAGCATGGGAGAAGGTAGTGTTATTGCTTTCTAAGATATCAGTTTGTAATAGATACAGAGAGATGCAGTATAACATGTAACACAAAGTTTATGTATCTCCCTACATGTATAGCAAATACAATACAGAAGCTTCTCTTAAAATAATGAGAGGAACTACTTTTCACAGCCTTTGAAAATGTGAAAAGATTCAACAGTTCTGGCAAGCAGTGTGTACTGAGGTCAGTGTGGTGATTGGTCAACAGCTAAACCTGAGGCATTGGTGTGTGTGGTGCAACTTCTACCTGACTCGTTGAACGTCCATAAGAATGTAATACATTTTCTTTTCATGGTGGCCAGGGAAGCAATAATGAAAAGATGGGTTGGTGTTCAGCCACCTTTAATTAAACTTTGGAAAGACACCATCACCTTGGAGAGGTTGAGGCGTACCCTTAAAGTCATTATTACTAAGTCAAGAAATGTTCTGAAATAATGTTGGGACGTTTGAAAATACAACTCAAGTCATGCTGACATTGTAAATAACGATGTACAAAGACTCTTATAGTTGATGCTGTATGATATATGGTGTCATATTTTATTGGGTCGGTAACATCATAGTTTTTGTTGATGCTGGACTGTTGATGTAATTTCAAAATGTTTAATAAAATAAAGAAAAAAAAAAACATTATAATAATTTACCCTGCTGCTCCCCTGTACTTGCCGCCCGTCTCCAGTGGAACCGTCATGGTGGGTCCCAGATCGAAGAACTCCTTGTTGACAGCTGCTGCCATCACCCTGACGGTAGCGTCATTGTTGTCCACCAGGTGAACCTCAGTTAAGGATCCTGGACCTGTAGGATTGTTGCAGTATTCCCGCACAGCCTGGGCGATGGTCTCGGTGCAGAGTTCCACAGGAAAACCGAACACTCCAGAGCTGATTGCTGGCATTGCTATGGTGGAGCAGTTGATCATCTCAGCTTGTTTCAGGCTCTCTTTAACTGCAGACTTTAGACGAAATATTGATGTCTTCTTGTCAGAGTCAGAATACCGCGGACCGACAGCATGTACGACGTACTTGCAGGGCAGACTGCATGCATCTGTTACAATTGCTTCTCCTGGGCGTAGCTTCCCATGTTTTGCTACATGGTCATCACTGATCCTCTGCAGCTTTGGTCCAGCAGCTTTTAGCAGCGCCAAAGCCAAGCCGCCGATGTGCTGCAGCTCCTCATTGGCTGCATTGACCACAACGTCAACTTGAAAGCAGCAGATATCTGCCCTGCTGACAGAAACAAGAACTCCATTGGTTGTTTGCACCTTACAGTAACAAACACCAGTCTCTCCTTCAAAGTTCCTTTCCTCCTCCTCTTCATCATCTTGGATCTCTGGCTGAAGCATCACCACACAGTTAAACTCTGTCATTATCGGAGACATAAACATGCTACCTTGGGACTGGAAATACTTCTTGGCTCCAGGTTTGTCCACAGTTAAGGTGTCAGTAAAGAGAGCTTTGGCAAGTTCCTGAAAATTAGATTTAGCATTCTGGGCATGAAGACGAGCTCCACTGATGATTATCTTTGGTCTTTCTGGATCAAACATGACTAACACCTTGTTGTCTTTCGCAATTCTTGACCAAGTGTCATGTTTTTTCTTCTCTATGAACTGAACAACTGCACAGGACTCAACGCGAAAGATCTCGCGAACTTGTGAGTAGTTTTCAATGAACTGCTTCAGACTGATGCTGACCTCTTTGACAGGATTGCTAAAACCGACCACTGTCACTTTGTCTCTTCTCCCAGGATGGATCCATATGATCACAGTTTTCTTGTTGGAGCAGTTGTAGGTGTCTAAGATGTCTCTGCACAGGTCCATCCAGTTCTGAAGGTTCAAAACCTCCTGATCTTTCACGTCCAAAGTCTGCACCAGTAAATCTTTCTTCATCTTACTCTCAGCATCGGCCAGGGCTCTGTCAGAGCTTCCCAGTAAGAAAATCCCTTTGATGTCGATGCCGTAGACGGCACTAATGCCTTGTGAGGTGAACAGGCTCTTGGACATGTCCATGGGATCCACTGAACGGAGGTATTCCAGAAGACCTGGAGGGACATTTAGCTGCTTTTGTTTCATTTTCAGATTTCTCTCTAAGATCCAGGATTTGGTTTTGAACACTTCTGCAGGGAGTCCTGTAATGGTCAACTTTCCTGTGCCTTCATCGTATAAGACCTTCGACTCAGAAGAAATGTCCAAGGCAGCTTTCTGCAGCCCTTCCTCGTTCAGGATGTAGTAATAGGCAGGAGAAATGTCCATTCCCTCAGATACACTTTTGGTCTGTCTTTCAATAAGACTCCTTGATTTAAGGATGATGTTTTCCACAGGAGCTCTGATTTTCTTTATATCATCAGCTCTGCCAGCAATGGTCACAACACCTCTGGATGGATCGAAGGCCACTAAGGCATCTTCCTTCACAACCAAACGGAGTTCCTTCTCAGCATATTTCCATGCTTCTGCGTTCACATCGGATTCAAAGGCCGAGAACTGGGACATGAGTTTGCAGAAGGCGACCTGAGCCGCCCTCGCCCAGTTACCTATGTCCTCACCAGTCAGACCTTTCTGCCTCAGAAGTCCTGGCAGCGGGCTGAGCTTCACCTCAGGATTGTCCAAATCTACACTGCAGAAGTGTGGACGCATCTGCTCATTGATGCTTTTCAGCATTTTCTTCAGTAGGAGGAATTTCCAGATCACGTGGTTAACCTTTTCAGTGAAAGGCTCGGGCATCTTCCATGCAGGTCGCTCTTTGCCGTACAGAGCAGTTCCCAATGACTCATGGTAGGGATACAACTTGACAGAAATGGATCGCATCAAATGGTCTTCTTTAATGCAGATGCTTTCCACAACTGCAGCGAGAAACAAAGAACACGGAGAGAATGGTGAGAAGCTGCTCATAGTGGTGGAGATTTTAAATCAGCCTGGTTCATTCATCCAGGTCATCAGATACACAAAACTAACGACTGACCGAAGAACAACTAACCAGAGCTACCTCATCTAATAACTTTTTCTATCAGCTGATAACTTAATAAGAGTTGGACAGTGATATGGTAATACTGGGATGTCCAAAAATAGGAATGTTGTATAGAGAGGAGCAGCAGAGAGAGTAACCAAAGGTCCAAACATCAAGTCTGTGTGATGAAATCCTGACTGACTCCCATCAACAAGAATACAGGAGTCTACGTCAACCTGTTCATTTTCTATCCTGATAAAACAACCTAAACCAACTCTGTCTATCATAGAAACCTTGAAAGCCAAACAGGAGAAAGGACGCTGTCATTCTAGAGCTACATTAGAGAAGTCTTTCAGATTCCAACTGGTATGGTGGGACAGAGAAAGAACAAGAGGAAGAAGAGCTATCTTGATTTGGCAGAAACACTGATTTAGAACTGAGAAGAAGCTACCAGCCTGTCTGTTCCTTACTTGTTAACCCTGGCCCAGTTTCCCCATGTTGGGTCAAATTACAGGTTAGTTTCCACTGCTACTGGTTCCCTCCTAGTGGCTGCTTTAGGCTTTAAATCTACTAGATGCTTGTAGGTGGTTTCCCCAGCAGCTACAGCCATCTGTGACAGGACTGCCAGAAATAACAGAACTAAATATCAGATCTTAAATCTGAATAGTTAAGAATATAAATAAAACTAAAAGCATCTTAAGTAAAACAACAACACAACTGGCCTGTTAAGAGAGATGATGATGATGATACTGTAGAATAGATCATCCTATCCAGCTCTACACTCCACACAATAACCCATAGTCAGTGTTTTCAACCAGTTTGGAAGATTGTCCACAAACTCAGCAGTTTAGCTTTAATACTGACAGGTTGTGATGAACAACCAGAGCAGATAAGAGAAACCTTTAGGGTCCTTGAAGGAGGCGATGGCGGCCTGCTCCTCTGGGATCATGACGACATGCTCTGGCAGCTCCCAGTTCTTCTCAAACCACAGCTCAATCATGTCTGCAAGAAAATCACGAAGAATTCAGACAAAAATCAATGATAGCAAAAATTTAAAAAAGAAAAAATAATAATTCCTTTTAAAACCGCACTAACAAGGTTCCTCTAGATATCTGGTAACTGAAGACGATGTCAGACCAGAAATAAACTTTTCATCTAAATCTTAACTCCTGATCCATAAATCATTTTTCATACTATTTATTTCAGTTCCAGGAAAACTACTTTCATATCATTTAGGTAAAGAATCATATTTTAACTGATTATAAAAAGAGAGCTTAGTGTGTCTCACTCTCTCAATAAAAAATGTCTTCTGTATTTTAAAGATGTTCATGTTCATTACAACCTTAACCATTTGAAATCAGCATCTGAATCTGGTCTAAAATATTTGACCCATAAATCAAATCACAATAATTTTCATGCTAATTAAATTAAAATCCTTAAAAAGATGCACCAAAAATGGACCTTTTGCAGAAAAGGTGGATCAGTTTTTAAAACGTAAGCTTGCAGGATAACACAAAAATCTCACAATTGTGAAAATGCATAAAAATCGAAATTGTGACAAAAGTATTTATTTAAAAAACATATTTGTTAATGAAAGTCTACTAAGCCACTGTGCCTAAAGTGAGTGGATGTGTTTGGACCTTTGACCACAGTTGGAGGAAGTCTCTCCATTCGGATGCTCTTTGCTGCCCCTAGTGGCCGAGCTGTCAGTCCGTGTTTCTTCATCTTTGAGTTGGTCTGACTCACAGAGACGAACTTTTCCACATCTGCAAAAACACTCCAGTTTACTATTTTTGGACTGAAACAGTATGAAGGACAAAAAAGTGTTGCATCAAAAACTGAACGTTATACTATTCTGTTATTATTCCTCTTTAGCAGTTTACTGGCAAACTATTTGGATTGAAAAGTTTTAAAAGTTCTTCCACGATGGTATAAACTTTTGAAATCCTCAAAATTGGTCCCATACCAAGAGAAAGCAGAGTCCTTTATACAGCTAAATGGGAAATGGCCTGAACTTGTGTAGCACTTTATCTAGTCCGAGGACTCCAAGCACTTTACACTACAGTCATTCATCCACACATTCATACATTCGGTGGTAAGTTACATTGTAGCCACAGCTGCTCTAGGGCAGACTGACCAAAGTGAGGCTGCCATACAATCGGCTCCACCGGGCCCTCTGACCACCATCAGCAGGCAAGGCAAGTGAAATGTCTTGCCCAAGGACACAATGACTGAGACAGACAGAACAGGGGGTTTGAACTGGCAACCCACCAGTTACAGGACGAACCCCTACCACCGTCGCCTAGGTGATAAAGTACTTATATCAACCAATATTCAAAAAGATGGACTCGCTCATAAAAAAAAAGCCAATGGAATACAGTTTTCCATTGTTCTGGAGATAAATGCTTGGAAAGTCTCTGGAACAGATGTGGTCCTAAGGGCAGTATATAAAAACCACAGCTGGCCTTTACTGCACTGATGCTTCCATCATCAAAGTGGAAATTAGCTTTAGCATACCACTACACAATTACCATGACATGAACCCTTACTATAATACAGCCTCGTACTACTATACAGCTCGATACCACGATGTACCATGATATCTTAATAACTGTACAGTAATTCTTGTCTAATCTTGTGAATTCTTCCTTTACTTTACAGTCTGGTCTCACTTTTTGATTTACATAGTTTTGTACCTTGTACCTGCATTATCAGCTTTATGGAGCTTAAACAACTTCTTTTAATACCTTGTACCTGTGTGCTTCCATTTGACTTTTACTTTGCTGCTGGCACACCTGAATTTCCCCACTGTGGGAAAATAAAGGATATTTCAGTTACCCCATACCATGATACACTCATACCATGATACAAATACTAAGATACACCTCCATACCATGATACACTCACATACCATGATACCTCATACCATGATACCTCATACCATGATACCTCATACCATGATACAACCTGATACTAAGATACACCTCCATACCATGATACCTCATACCGTGATGCACCTCCATACCATGATACCTCATACCATGATGCACCTCCATACCATGATACACTCACATACCATGATATTCTCACATACCATGATACCTCATACCATGATACCTCATACCATGATACAACTTGATACTAAGATACACCTCCATACCATGATACCTCATACCATGATACCTCATACCATGATACACTCACATACCATGATACACTCACATACCATGATACACTCACATACCATGATATACTCACATACCATGATACCTCATACCATGATACCTCATACCATGATACAACTTGATACTAAGATACACCTCCATACATGATACCTCATACCATGATACCTCATACCATGATACACTCACATACCATGATACACTCACATACCATGATACCTCATACCATGATACAACTTGATACTAAGATAAACCTCCATACCATGATACCTCATACCATGATACACCTCCATACCATGATACATCATACCATGATACACCTCCATACCATGATACAACCCCACACCTTCACAGACCCTCGCTGTAGTTACTAGGTGTTGACAAAAGACCTATCCAGAATTATCTTCCTTCTTCTTGGAAGAAAATTCAATTTAATCTTTTTTTGCTAAACTGGAGCGACATTATCAGATCATTTACTTGTTGAAATGACTGAAACGGGAAGGAATGGTTCTTAGGTGGAACCAGTTTAGGTCTCTCTCTGGCACCAGTCTTTGCCAGTGAAGCTGCTTGGTTTCATTGCCTGTTTATGTTTTCTACCTGCAGGGCTGCTGAAGGTCACCACAGCCATGTTGGATTCCCAGATGATCTCCAGACTGAAGTCATTTTCTTCCAGTCCAGAAATGCTCTCCACCAGCATCTGCAGAAAATCTTTAGATAGGTTCTCTGAGATGTTCTCCAGCACCGCAGCAGCGCTCAGATCTGACTCAGAATCTGACAAGAAAAACAAGAACTGTTGTTGTTTACATTTGTTCGGTTTCCCTTCATTTATAGACATTAGCAATATAATGTAAAAAATGATCAAATCTGGATTTTGCTGAAATAAGTTTTAATTTTGTTTAGTATTTTTTAAACATTTACATGAGGAAAAACATTTTCTTAACATTTCTAGACTAATTAAATTCTGTTTAACCAATGATAAGTCATTGAACCTTTAGATGAACAAGATTGTGGTGAAGCTTAGATTATTTTCACATTTTAATTCCAGGAGGGAATAAAGAGGGAACGTTGACATAATCCAAGTCACATCCAGGAACACAGAATCATATTTAATCTTAAAAATGTTTTTACTTCTCTGGTTTGTTGCAGAAGCTCCTTCCTCAGGTTCCGGTTTGGATCTTTGGTTCTTAGAATCTGCAGCTAAATCTAACAGAAAAAAAGATTTAAGTTAATAGTCAAATAAATACAAATTAGAGCACAAAAAAGAGTGAACATTTCAAAATATCATTTCCTCTTTTTAAATGTAAGTAATTCCCATTAGGTTGTGTGATCACAATATAAAACCTGAGCAGAGACGTTTACCTGAGCCATCATCACTGCTGTTTGTCGGCATCTGTGGAGGAAACACAAAGAGGTGGTTTAACCCGACAGGAGAAGATCATCTGAAATGGAGAAGCTGTGAAATCTTGCTGCTTCTGGGTCATTTCAGTCTTTCTGGTATTTAACTGCATCTGACCCAAACCTCAGAGTTCTGGAAGTTTATATGATGCTGGTAAAAGATCCAGCTGCAGATGTTACCAACAGATGATACTGAGAGGAGCTTCACAGCTCAGTGTTTGATTTAACGGCCTGGAAGAATCCAGATATGTGTCTAAGGAGCGTAATAAACACTAATATACTCAGTCCCAGGAAAACAACTTTCAAGTTTGAAGGTTTTTGGTTTCTTTATAAAATAATCTGGAGCCGTCTCCGTGTTTCCCTCCACACAGTTTTCCTCAGTGGATTTAAACGTGTTGTTTTTCTGTGATCTGGGTGTGAAAACTTTCCTGAATGTGTGACGGTAGCAGCAGCAGGAACAGGTTGAACTTTGTTCTGCATTCTGTCACTGCTTGCGCTGTGAATGCTGCGTTCTGATTGGGTGTGACTCCAACCTGACAGGTCGGTGCAGCAGCTTATTGATTAGCTGGTAATGAGCTGAGTCAGACCATAAAAACATCCTGTAGACTGTTCTAACCTGAAGACGTTTCTGGCATGTGAATGCGCAAGTGCGAACGCAGGTTGCCGTGAGCGTCGAAGCCGCGGTCACAGATGATGCAGCGCATGCAGCCTAGACTCTAGGATGATCCTACAGCAGCCATGGATCCAGGATCCATGAATAATCAAGGTTGGAGGTTGTTCCTGATCTACATCTAGTTCAGCTGGTTTTCCTCTCTGTCTTCTTCTTTACAAGGATGCTTCACATTAAAACCTGTTTCTAACTCTTCTAGCTTCAGTTGTCTCTCCAGTGTTTTTATTAAAGCGATGTAAGAATATTCTCCTTCAAAAGAGGTCAAGTGTTGCTGAACCCTATTTGCATTTGAGAAGGTAAATCTGCAGGTAATAAAATCAGATGTGGATGTAACCATTCTAGAGTTGGCTCTTTAAACAATAACATAACCCTTTATTCATAAAAAACATTACGCTTTCAGCCAAGGCTCAAAGGGCTGAACAGCACCGTAAAACGAACACATAACAAATACACTCAGAACGGAAGCAGGCTGCAAGAGTGTGCACAGCTCCAGCTTTAACTGGACCTGTTTACCAGCCTGTAAACAGACGTAGCTAATGTGGAACAGATACTGTTTTACTTGCATGCAAAACACACACAAAACCCACTTTAAGGGCTGAACAGAACCAACTAATAATCTCAGAGAACTGATTCATGTCGGCTTGCAGGACAGAAAGTGATGTGGTCTCTTCATGCTGCTGAAGGTGGAGGTTAACAGGATGTGAAGTTGGTTCTCTGCAGGTTGGAGCTGAAATAATCCTGAGGTTCAACATGAAGAATATAATAAAACTGCTTGTTTTAAAATCGACTCATTAAATATATGTTTTATATCAAGTAGAATTTTGTTTCCTAACCCGAAGGAATTTATTAAGAGCCGAAAACATGTAAACATCTCTGTGTGTAAATCTGAGACATCATCTTGTTGATGGAGACCTTCCTGTTGCTCCATGACCTTTGAACTTCAGATGTTTTACCTGTGAAGGTCCACTCTCTGGTCCTGAACTCAGCTGTAGCGTCAGAGTTTGGTTGTCCACGTTGATCTCATGATGTTTCTTTGCGAGGACTCGCTCTCTCACTGGAAACAGAAACATCATGTTAATAAAAACATATTCAACATATTTCTGTTCACTCATCTGCCACTTGATTAGGTACACTCTTATTTTACTTGGTTGGAACCCATTTTGCCTTTACTCTCCATGCCACTGATTGAACAAAGTTTCAGAAACATTCCTCAGAGATTCTGGTCCATATTGACATGAAGGCACCATGCAGTTGCTGCAACTTTGTTGACTGGACAATCTATGATGAAAACCTCCTATTCCACCACATCCCAAAGGTGCTCTGGTGGAGATCTGCTGACTGTGGAGGCCATTGGAGTTCAGTTAGATGATCTGAACTTTGTGACATGAAGCATCATCCTGCTGGAAGAAGTCTTCAGAGGACGGGTCCATATAAAGTGAAGGACAACAAAACCCAAGTTGGCTGTGGTCTTTAACAAGATTTAGCTGGTCTAAAAGTGAAATATCCTCCACACCATGAAAGCACCACCAGCAGCCGGCACCTTTAACACCAGGCAGGATGGATCCATGAGTTCATCTTGTTTACATCATATTCTGACCCGATCGGGTTGCATTAAGTCGTGCAGATGAGAACAATCCTGATATTTCTTGCTGCTATCATTGAACCAACGGTGGAAAAGATACAAGTTTTGATCCCAATTATCTCAATACTTTGGATTTTTTTAAACATCATCATGTTGAATGTTTTGCTGTCAGGATAAAACAAAATTAATTATTAAAGCAAAAAGAAATTAATTTTAATGGTAAATAACTGAACATCCTTAATATCAACCACTTATGGAGATAAAATGGGCTTGATGGGTCCAACAGCAGCTGCTATCAGGACCTCAGCAGTGGAGAGATGGTGTCATCAGGCCGGTACCAGAAGACTTATTCTGGTCCAAACATTTGCTCTGTTGTTCTAACCCTTACAGCTGACTGTAAACCCCTCAAATCACAACCACAAACTGCCTGTTCTGGCCGTAGGTGAACTGAACCGGACCTCGGTCCATCAGGACCCCAGAATGGTGCTGAGAGTCTGCAGCATCTAACATTTCAGGCAGCAAGAAGCTGAAACTGAAGGAGATTAAGGTCCGATCTCCTGCAGTCTGAAGACATCTCAGTTCTTTGGAAATCAAATCATTTCTCTGGTCTGAATGTGGAGCAGATCAAATCTGGATCAATCCTTTTCTTCTTTGGGCTGAACCGTCTCAGACTATCAGTCAGTAGAACTCAGAAGAACTTTTTAAGGTGCAGCAGATTAGCAGCAGAAGTACTTCCTGGTGTTGGTTGTTGTTTCCAAAGCAACGGCGCTCCCAGTTTACCTGCACTGACTCACCTGAGCACAGCTCAGCTAATAATAAACCATGACTATAACCTGATTTATTACAGTCACCAGCATCCTCCCAGCAGCGCTGACCTTTAACCCCAGCTAGACGTGGGACATGAGAAAGCTGTGGACACATCTGATCACCTGACCCATGTGTCTCATCCTGACTACAGGAGGAAGGAGCTGAGCTGAAGAGATGCATGCTGGGACCTCAGCTGACATTATTAACCAGTTTAAGATAATAATAATTAATAAATTCAAACAGGAAGAAGCGATTTTTGTAGGAAAGTTTCAGACTTGTTGGATTTAGAAAGATAAAAAGCTTCTGATTTTATTAGACGTATTAAACTCTGAGTTGAGAAGCGTCATCTTTAGGTCACACTGACTCCTCAGAACCGGAACGTATAGAAACAGAACCTCTCACCCTCCTCTGATCGGAAGAAGACGGAGGCTCTCGGGGCCTCCTCCTCCACCTCCACCCGGCACTCTCCTCCACTGGATTTCTTCTTGCTCTGGAAGTAAAGCTGCAGTTTGTTCCTCACAGTTTTATTCTGGACCGAACCCCAGTCCCCCTCCACGGTCACGGGCGGACATTCTGAGTCCGCCATGGTTCTAGTCCAAACTCAAACTGACAACAGCAGCAGGAGGAGGAGGAAGAGGAGGGCAGTTCAGCTTCAGTTTTCTTTCACTTTCGTTTCTTCGAAAACGGACTGAAACCCGAACAAGAAACACAGATGAAACTGAAGCTGCAGACCTGCTGATGATGGAAACCTTCTTCAGAACTTTAAATGAGCCCAAACATGACATGTACTCAGAAACAGGCGCTAAATAAAACTCATCTGAATAAACAAAGAACCAACAAACAGGTCAGATCATGATGGAATAAAACAAAGTGAGATTTCTTCTTTGAGGTTTTCCACACCTACACTGAAAATTTCAATAACTTTAGTTTAATTACAGCATCTTTTTTTTATATGATTTTATTTTTACTTTCTAGGACTTGTGTTCAGCGCCCTCTGGTGGAGACTCTCTGACATTCTTGTGTTTGTTTTTGTCCCACAGAAACCAACAGAGACGTGATGGGTCCCATCCAGACCCCGCTGGCTTCATGAAAACCCTGTGTGACCTCTGTCTCATCTTCTGTATCTGCTGACCTTTAGTGGAGAATAGATTAGAATATCAATCAAACTGGATCAATACAGCACCTTTCAACAAGTCTTGCATTGGCTAAGGTTCTTTACAAAATAAAAAACACAAAAACAGTGTCAAGTAAAAACAATATTAGCTTTAAAATAAAATTAGAACGACCAAAACATAAGAAATACAAAAGAAATGTGGTATAGTTATTAATAATCACATATACAGATTAGTGAAATGTTCAACTGGGTAGTTGTGACTAGTTGTAATTGTGCATAAGAAAAAAACAACAAACTATTGAAAAACTGGTCAAATACCAGCAGGGATGTGAACACTTATTGAGCTTGTTGGGAGCAGAGATGGTTCTAAAGTCTTCCTCAGTGTTCCCAGAACCTTTCTCTGTTCCTCAGCCCTGGAACAAACTGCCTGAAAACCTGAGATGTTAAAAAACTTTTTAAATGTCATGTCTGTGTTCCTCAACAACCAACAAACAGTTTGGTTTTGGTCATGCGTGTTTTTGATCTGTGGTAAGAAGCTGGAGTACCCAGAGAGACCCCACATGTTGCTGCAGGGCAGCAGTGCTAACATCTGCATCACCTTGTAGCCTTCTAGAAGTTCCTGCTCCTTATAAATCAAAATCACCTCCATCTCTATCCCTGGTCTCCATGTGAACCAACTTATGAAATTAACTTAATATTTATCAATATCTTTCTTTTTATCTTGTACCTGTGATGCTTTATAAAATCTGTAAATGGAGAAAATCTGATCAAATATTGTTGAGATGTCGGCTTCTGGAAACAAGTCTAGAATAGGTTCGGTTCAGTGTTTTTTCAGGACGGATATTACTGGCGACAAACATCGCCCCCTGATGGAAAGTTTCTAGCATTACAATGTTTGTACAGAAAGAGGTTTGATTGACAGCGTTTTGTTTAGCTTGTTTTAAAGTAATTTATGAATAAAGTAATATTAAATAAACTTTTTTGGCAGACTTCAGCTGTAAAACGTCCCATTTATACGAAAAGAAAAAAATGAGAAACATGAGTCAGATATTCATAAAGAACACAGAGGAGCATTGATCCTCCACTACCAGCTGAAGATTATTAGAGATGGTTTATAACTCCTGTGATGATCAGAATCTTCTGGACTCCAGGAAAACAGACATTTCCACATCTTTATACATCTATAAGCCAAGATTTTATTCAGCTGATTAAATCCTTTTGGAGTAAACACAGTTTGGTCAGATATGAAACTATAAAATCAAACAGTTCAATTTAAAAAAATGTGTTTAATATCCTAAAATATCCTTCAGTTAAACAGGCTTTAAGAGCTTTTTAGTTTATTAAAGTAAAACATGACGTAAAATGTATTCATGCACAACGTCTTCTGTGGTCTCAGCAGTTGAGTCTGATGCGTCTTCATCGCTCGAAGGCATCAGGCTTCATTTGCTTCTTGCTCTTCACCTGCAGAGGAACATAGAGAGTGATGAAGATCAGGAGACAGTATCTGAGGAAGCTTGATTATATCATGAAGGACTTTTATTTAAATTATTTAACTATCCCCATCTCAGACTCTACATGCCTTAGTTAATATGTCAAATGTTAAAGTTCATGACAGGACATTTACAGAAGACAAGAATGGCTTCTTTGGAAGGGTTGAAGGTGAAAGCCTCTAATATCTTCTCTCAGATGGAAAATGTACAGATGAGACCAAAGTAGAGATGTTTGGCTATAATGCACAGCAGCATGCCTGGAGAAAACCCAAACAGCATATTGACACTGTTAAACACGGTGGTGGATGGTTGATGATATGGGCTTGCTCTTCAGCAACAAATCCTGGTCATTGAGTGGATCATGAACCCCTCTGGATACCAAAGCATTCCAGACTCTGCTCCAGACAGGAATATTCCCCAAACACCCGCTCAGTGACAGGAACTTCACAGGACCTTTTGTTCTTGCAGCTGCAGTAAAACACAAGGGAGGCAGTAAAACTCTTATCATCCACTTCCTGCTGCAGATCACTACAATACCCATAATCCCATCCTGTTGCAGTGAGTGGGCTGGTCTGAGCAGAGAAAATGGTCAAAGTGATCCACAATCAAGGAGGAAACAGATTAATCATGAATTTAAAGGCTTGTAGTTGTTAGACAAATGCACTTTGGGAGTTGTAGTTCATTTAGCTACTGTATTGTTTTATTGGTTGATGAAAAAAGTATTTATTATCTGTAAAATATAATTGATCCTGTCAGGATATTACAGTAAAAGACATTCCTCTTCCTGTGTGATTCCTGCAGTAATAATACCAGAAGCTCTGCAGAAAGTGGACTTATTTCCTCACATGCTTCCCTTCAGCATTAGAACTGTTCTGACCACAGCATTTCAGAGTTTCCTTACAGATCCTCCACCATCATCTCAGCCCAGGAGAACGAGCAGCAGCTGTCCGGTCCGTCGTCGGGATGTGGTTTTCCCTCCCCACACCTCGTCCCGATGCCGACCTTGTACAAGATGTGATTCAGGGTGATCTTATGGTCGACATCTGGAGCAGAGAAACTCAGAACGTTAGAGAAGCTGTCAGAAGATTCGAGCTACTAGAACATGGCATAAGGCAGAAAATAAGATAAAGCCACCAAAGAAGCTACTGCTGCCGTTAATTGATTACTTTCACTTGAGAATGGAAACTACTCCTGGTTCAGCGTGTCTAGGTTTGTATTTATCCTCTGCCTTTTCAGCCCCCAGTTGGGTGCGGCAGATTGCTGCTCACACTGAGACGGGGTTCTGGTTCTGCTGGTGGTTTCTTCCTGTTAAAGGTGAGCTGTTCCTTTCAACTGTCGCCACATGCTTGCTCAGATGGAGGGATTGGTGCAAAGTTCATGACTTGATGCAAGGACCCTTAGATACTTAACTTTATACCAGGTGGCATGTGTTGGAATAATTGAATAAAGATTTGTCTTATAGTTTCTCCTATTTTTTAAGTTAATTATTTGATCTTATAATCATTCATGATGTTTGTGTGAGTAAAGGATGTGTGAGTTTGTCTGCAGGCAAAGATCATAAATGGAGCTGAACTAGCAGAGAAGGAAGCAGTCCAGTTGAGGAGGTCATAAAGATGAAGGCTGATTACACTGAAAGGCACAACTGATCCTGGGAAGATGGAGAGATTGTGGAAATGTGTTGTTAAAGGATAAAGTTGTTTATGACCTGTTTACGATGCAGCTGTTGTTTCCCATCCTTAGAGAGCATCGTTCTTTGTAAATAGGGACCCCCGAATGATAATAAAAAGAGGAGGCGGACAGATGCTGTTCAGAGCGGTGCGAGATCTGTAACTGAACACATCTCTGACCGTTTCTCCTCGCAGCGAGTAAAATAACTAATACTTTGTCTCTCTTTTCTTTTTGTGTTGTTATAATATTGTTAGGTGGTTTAAACCTGACAGCATGATAACCTGAATTTATTACACAAGTCGAGGGTCCGACTTGGAATGTAGAACCCGTCTATTTGATTGGTTTGATTTGGTTCCGTATTTCTGGATCTGAATCAGACCCGTTTGTCTTGTGAAAGGTGCTGAGAGGACTTCTGCTGTGAATTAATGAACTGTTTGTGTTTGTTCCAGCGCTCATCTGAGATATTTCTGCTTTAAACAAAGAAACTTCAGGTTTTAAGCCACTCTCTGCCTGCTGCTTTCATAATATTAGTCTTTATTTAATCCGGGCAGTACTCAGAACTTCATTTAAGTTTGTTGCACAGGAAAATTACTAAGATTATAAAACCAGAAGCTTAAAGTAAAGAGTCATTCAGTATTTAGCTGCTGTTCCTCTAAATCTTTTTATACTTTAATTGTATTTATTTTTATATTGTAATTTTACTTCTTGATGTTTAAATGCTAAATATACTATTTTAATCATTGTTGAGATGCTTGCACAAGTTATTTGTAATTCAATTATTAATTTGCTTTTCTCACCGTGAATCATGATTAGGTTCTGTGAAGCTCCTCAGGTTGAGCTCAATGATTGTTCTGATAAATCTGTTTCCTTCATGCTGAACCCGTCCTCAACAGCAGCTTCTCTGTTCTCTCACTGGGTTTAGTGAAAGTGGATCAGAACCTGTTCTGTTTTTGCTGTATTGGTTAGAAGATGTTTAAGTGTTTCTTACCACACGCCATGTGAGCCGTGTCATTGAGACACGCGTAGACGACCTCGCCCTGTGTGAAAACACACACGGATCAGACTGCAAACAGTACCTACAATCCCCTGTTACTGACCCGGTTAGCCCAACAGAACCTTTGATCAACATCACAGAAAACTACAGCTTATAGCAGAATTAATGCAATACAAACTCAGTCAATCAGCTGAACAGGATTCAATGAATTTGAAACATTAAGATCCCTAATAAACATATTGTTTCAATTTATATTTGTAGTTTTATATGCATCTGATTATTATTGGAGCCCGTAAAAAATAACAGTCATCAAATAAAGAGAAGGAATCATTTGTTCTGAAAGGTTCTATTCATTTAATTTGAAGACTCTTCAGGAAACTGAGGTTCATGTTTACTTATCACGCGAGAACAGGAAGTAAGATGGAAATATATCAAAGAAGAAGAAACAGCTTTAGAAGCGTTTCAGACGGCTGCCATACCCAATTACACCGCTAGATGGCGGTATGTCTTTTACCAGACAAAATTTAAAACCTGAAATAAAATAATTAAACATAATATAAAAAATGCTTTTTTGAATTTAAGAGCATTTTATCATTAATTCATAAATATATTTTACTTTCTTTGTTTTCACATGATTGGGGCGAAAGAAACAAGATCAGATAAATATGTTTCAATCAAAAAGTGGGAAAAAATATTGATCTTAAACAGCTGGTAATTATTAATTTAATTAAATTAATTTTTTTAATTTGATATAGTGGAACAGAATTAATATGTATTGTTATTAAAATAAGCATGCAGAGTAACAGAAGCTCCACTTTAAACCTGCAGCTCTATGTTTCTTTCATCAGAGGAAAAATTAAAACTTTTACATTGACTAATTTGTCTTTTTGTTTCTGTAGGTTGAATCTTTGCGCTTTTCCAGGGAGAGGTCAGAGTTCACTTTAGGTTGTAAAACAACTCACCAGCAGCTGGAGTGAAATACCAGGCTGCAGCCAGTACTAAAAAACACAAGTTATATCAGATTAACACGTGAAGAGACGGTAAAACTCTCTGAAATACCTCTGAGCCATCTGTCTGAGCTGGAGGTAATGAAAGTGTGAAAAAGATGCAAACAGTAAATTCATGTAAAACCTAAATAATCAGAGATAAAATTTGCATTAAAACTGTAAATACAATTTTATTTAGCAAATGAAAACTTTTCAAAGCTGTAATCTTTGAATTTGATAGTTTAATAAATCCGTCATCATTAGTAGCCGAGTAAGAGAAGAACGATTATTCCTGGTTTTAACAGAGCGACCGACTAATGCAGCAGAGACGATACTCACAGATGAAGGCGACCAGAAGGACCATGTTAGTGTCTCTCAGCCTCCTTTGCTGTCCTCCACCTGCAGACACTCTCACAGGGAAGACATCGTCTGGAGGCTCACGTATTTATGTTTCCATCCTGAAGGTAGACATGCAGACGCCTGTCCTGCCGCTGCAGGCATGCAGGGCCTCCCATCCCAGATGTGTTGAATGTATGAGAGCCTGCAGAGCTGCAGGAGAGGCGTCTATAAATCCACAGGTCCTGGAGCTCCACGGCTTTAAATCCCATCTGCTCCTCTTTCACCTCCACTCTTCTCATAAAGGAGCTCAAACTTTAAGGGAAAACATCTGGATGGAGAACCAGAGGTACAGACTGTGGAGCTAACAAGCACAAAGGGAGCTTTTTCTGAAAAAACGACAATCCTGTTTGCTCTTTGGTGCACAGAGAACATTAACAACAACAGTAAAGCCAGATATTTCCATCCGTCCATCAAGTATGCTTGGACCAACCTTCATCCATAACTTCAACCCTAAAAAAGAAAAATATATTATTTCAAATGTTTTTTTTTTTCATTTTTGAGTGACCTAAATAAATAAATACCATCTTCTTTACAGATAAAGCCCCAGTAGTCCTACCCACCAACAGGTGGCTGAATCTTTCTGTTTCCCATCAGAAAGCAGCAGAAGCCACAGGATGTTTCTGCAGCTCAGAGGGAGCATAAAACCATAAAACCATCAGAAGACCAGAGATCAGCAGGAAGATCCTCTTTAGTTCAGGCATGAAAACACACGGCTAGAAAAGTGAAGAAATGTTTTAATAATCCTATTTTTAATCTTCAGGTTTAAGCAGAATAATCATCTTCAGTCTTTGCTGAATTTAACAGCAGAATATTGTCCACTGATGCTGCTCTGCTAGTGAAGCTGAAACATGATTTCTTTACCTTTTTATAATGAAATGATCAGAATAATAATTAAAAACTAGAAAAACTTGCAAGACGTCAAGAATTTTGTGATGTTTTAGGCCAACAATGGAGAACTTTAATAAGCAGTTTAATGTGTTAAAAGATGAGAAATGTTAAAAGTGAAGTTCAAGATGAGTTCCTGTGGCTATCAGGGCGTGGAGACAGCAGAAAATGTCCCAGCATGCATCAGTCAGTCCAACCTGACCCTGGGGCCCTTGAATACCAGCGTCCATCTCTGCAGGTCATAACTCATGAACACCATCCATCACAGTGGTACAACAGGTTTGAAGTAACGTGAAGGACTTTCAAGCTGAACCTGTCATTCTTCTAACAATCAGGCCTGTAGAGGAGACAGAAGCAGCTTTTACATCATGTTGTCCTCATCAGACAGAGGTAGACGCAGCATTAAACCGTTACAAACTATCTGAAACGGGTTTATAAGCCTCACTGGAGACACGTTGACTGGTCAGAACATACTTACCAGTCCTCAGTAAAGGCGATGATCATTTGACCTCTTTGACATTTCAAACCAACTTTGATTTTGTCCCCAACATTTCTGTCGATCACGATACTTTTCATACTGACTGTTCATCAGTTCTAACTGATGCTTTAAAGCAAATTTCTAAATTCTAATCTACTGCGAGGAAATGTGGTTATATTTTATAATATTTTATAATATCTACAGTATTGTGTAATACTTCCCATCGTTGGGACAACCAGAGGAATTTTGCTTTCAGATGACGGATGGATTCACCACCCAGCTGGTCTCAGAGGCTTGATGGGAATAACGGCGTTACTTTTTCAGTAACGAGTAATCAAAGAATGACTTTTCCATCATTACGACACCGTTACCGACAGTTAAATAAATTAGTTAAACTAAAGCTACTCAAAGAAACTCATTCGTGGCTCACAGCCACAGGAACCAGGGTGTTTATATTTGATGAAGGGAGGAGAAAGAGGCGGGACAAACGTGATGATTGGCTAAGGTAGATGAGCTTTCCTTGTAAGCCAATCAGAGGCAGTGTTCAGTTAACCGCGAACGCACAAGGCTCACCGGCTCTCTGTGGGAGATTCACATATTAGTACCTCCATGAGTTCTGTTCCGGGTTCTGTCCCGGAGTTGCCTGCCAGTGGGACGTGCCCAGCAAATGTCCAAAGGGAAGCACATCCTGATGGTTAGAACAAACCACATTCATGTGTTGGGATGGCCCAGTCAAAGTCTAAAAATTCATCAAAATTGAGTATATCAGGCGAGATGCCTACAGACACTCTCCATCCAGCTCCACTGAGGTAGAAACATAAAATCTGAGATAATCTGGTTTAGATACAGTAAATATTTTAAAGGCTAAAGTTCTGTCAAAGGTGAGTATAAATCAAGCCTCTTCGCTGTGTGCAGATATGGTAGGTTAGAGGTTCCCATCTGTCTGTAGTCTCCTTTTTGCTCACAGCCTGGACATAAAGTGTCCTCTAGAAGCTTTGGTGCCCCCTGCTGGTCAAACACAGACATGACCTTAAACAGACGCCTGACTGAATTTTCCACAGGAAAGATTTTGGTTTAAACTCCTTTATTCAACTCCAAATGTTTGCACTTTGAGCGACTCCTACAGCCCATTTCCATGAGTTAAATCACAGAGAGACCAAACACAAAGCAAATGCAAACACTGAATTTCTTTATTAATTATTTGCTACAAATTGTTCATATGAATGTGTTAAAATACCTTATGGATATTTAGGAGAGACGTTGTATTTGTTTTATCTTTAGGCAGATTTTTCACATTTTGTCAGCATCTTCTAGTTGAGCTCAATCTATTGTAGTTTTCTTCCTGTTTAACTCACACTCTGACCTCAGCTTGTTCCTGTTTTCATATTTCTGGGATTTACTAATTTATTGTGGTACACGTTATTTATTTTGTTGAATAGGTCACTCATCTATTCTATTGTATTTTGTTCTATTCTATTCTTATCACTTCCACCTCGTTGTTAAGTCAATAAAGAGTTATTTTTACTGATGACATGAATTTGGCTTTAATGTGAATTGTACAGTCTCGAAGTTGGTATGATTACAGCATAATCTTGATCACAATATTATGTCACCGTCGAACTAAAACACAACATAAACCTCAATGAGATAGACAAATAGAAATAAAGATATGAAATTATATATAACATAAACATACCTCGCTGGCTGACCCATGCTTGGAGGTAGAAATGAGGACCTAAAACAATAATTTAAAGATTTTAGCCCCTTCTAACTTAAATTGGCCCTTCCTGCTGCAACTTGCAACGCTCATGCTTCACTGAGAGCGTGCATAACTTTTTTGCGCACCAGCGGAATCAACATGCCATACATTAGTTCCTATCTGAGCATTTTCAAACTAAATGTCCTAATGATGCGTAAATATGCATAACGCTTAAATAAAATATATTCACTAAACTACGGCAGTAAAAATTCTATTGCATTGTATTGTATTGTATTTTATTCTTGCTATCTGTAATGCTGACTCCAGCAGACATACTGACCACTCACTCTGCTACTTTCTCCTACTACTCTCCATCAATGCATTATCTGCAGTTGTTGCTGCCATGATCTTTATGTTCTCTGTTGTTTCTCTTCAGAAAAGTGACCTGGCGTTGCTATAACACCTTCCTGGAGTGGCTCCAATGGCTGAACGTTTGCTGCTAATAACTTCATGTTAACTTGCTTTAGATGTGGGTCCTGTCTTTATGTGTGTATCCATGTTTCTCTCCCAGACTAAGCAACTGAAGGAGCTTTTGCTGAGACCAGCTGTTCTGTAAATAAATTGACTTAAATTGTATCTGACTTGGACTGCACAGTGGTGCAGTTGGTAGCACTGTTGCCTTGCAGCAAGAAGGTCCTGGGTTCGATTCCCGACCAGGTGTCTTTCTGCATGGAGTTTGCATTCTCCCTGTGTTGGTTCTCACTGGGTACTCTGGCTTCCTCCCACAGTCCAAAGACTTGCCTGTTAGGTTAATTGGTCACTCTAAATTTCCCTTAGGTGTGTGCATGGTTGTTTGTATGTTGCCCTGCGATGAACTGGTGACCTGTCCAGAGTGAACCCCGCCTCTCGCCCGTAGACTGCTAGAGATAGGCACCAGCTTCCCCGTGACCCACTATGGAAGAAGCGGTATAGAAAATGACTGACTGATGGACTATTTTAAATTGACTGGTAACATGCCCAAAAAAATAAAGGTAATAAATATGACATTTATGTATAAAAGACAAATACCTTACTAAATTAGATTCTTTAAACTTCATGCAACCTTTATGTTAATAAACAGCATCATATCTCCTGGCAAATCCTAATTTGATTCAATCTAAATTATATCTGCAAGTGTAGAAGGTTAATGATGAATTGAAGTCCAATTTGGTTTTACAGAAACATTTTTTCTCTGTTGAGCTTCAGCTGTTTCTGAATAATAAAGTACCTCATAGTGCACTTATATCAATTAATAAACTCTGACATTTTTACATAACTAATGAAACTATATTTAACTAACTACATACATAAAATAAAGTTACTAAAGCACTAACATCTCTATCACTAGTAAAACACAGAAACTAAACTGTCTACATGTAACTACTGGCTGTTTTGAGAATTAGCAAGCACAACAAAAATAAACTGCATCAAAACCTGATTTATATCTGACCCAGCAGACTGACCAACACCAGTGGCCGCCGCGGGTCTCTCCTCCACCTGCCGGCCTCCTCCTGCAGCTGCTGATGTGACGGTCCACCTTCGCCACCAGCGAACAGCTGGGTGATTTTAACACATTTGGCAGGACAAAATGTAAAAATAAAGAATACAACCTGCTGCAATGATACTGATGTGGTGATTGTAACAAACCTAGATGAAGAAATTAGAAAATCTTTTACACACACACACACACACACACACACACACACACACGTATCTTGTCTTTTTAGACACTTTCATTTCCAAATAATATGACAATAACTAAAATAACACTCGTTGATAAAAAGGCAACATTTTACAAATTTCAAGCCTGTTTCTTTGTTAACTCAAGTGTCAAAAACTCTTCACTGTCAGATTGAACAAAAAACATCTCCTGCATTACTGGAGCTGGTTACAAAAATTATAAATATGCAGCAGAAATATTTATAACTTAAAGAAACTCTTCATATTATTACTCATAATACATTTTTCAGCAAACGTGAGCATTATGGCATCAGAGAAATGGCTAACGAGCTCCGTAAAAACCTGGCAGCAATTTATACAAACCAACTTATATGGACATAACAAGGTTCTTCAGGGGTCGGTACCAGGTCCGAAACTGTTACTGAAAGTCTCACAGACACTGACTTTTACATTATCTTGTCATTTATAATATGTATAATAGATTGTACCACATGAAACCTTTTACTGACTTACTTTACTGACTATGTAAATATTCATATAATACCAGAGACTGTGTATAGATATACATATAGATGTGAGCTGTGCAGGAAAGAGAAATTTGATGATTTAATTATATTGATTGATAAATTATTGGTATAAATGTTAATAAATAGTTTATATTTAGGGAGTGTAAAAGGTAAAGATTTCTGTTCCTGTTGATTTATTTCTGTTCTACTTTCTTTTTATATTTGCTGTATAACCTGTTATTAAGTTTGAGCAGAAATGTTCCATCAGTCTGATTGTGATCATATTTCCTTTCAGTCTTCTTCCAATAAATTTCCATAAATCTCTGCTGAAGGGGAGAAGATGTGGCCCTCTGGGCCCCTGCTGAGGAGATCCATCCGTCTGGCTTGCTGGAAGCATTAGAACTAAAGAATCAGAACCAGGGCGGCGAGCCAAACAGAAATACAAACTTTGATTTGATGTAAATTACTATAAATTATAATATCAGAGGTGGAGCTGCAGATAAATGAACAGTTTCTCAGTTTTTTTAAACCATGTGCAGACGTATAAATATAAAAACATTTATTTCCTTCCTCTGATTGGTCGATCCTCCAGCCTATGTGATTGTTCAGCTGAACTGGACAGAACTGAGGTTCTTGTCTCCAGCCCAGCGTCTCATTGATCCCGCCTCCTGAGGACTTTGTCCTTCTCTCACCTGCCTTTCTGGCTTTCAGGCAGATCTCTGTTGAAGCTGCACACGGATTTTAAAAGAAGCTGGAACAATTTCTGGTGAGTTCTTTCAAACACTAATGAATAAAATATAAAATGAATGACTGCAGAAACATTTAACACCTTCATGAACTTCTCTGCTTTTATTATATGTTTATTGAATTGATGCTGAACCAGAAAATGATCAATTTTTCACAAAAAACAATAAAGTCTCTCAACTTTCCATGATAGGGATCCGGTATGTCTGAAGAATGAAGGACAATAAGACAACATATCTCCAACTATAGATACGTTCACCATGTCTGCATCGCTGAGAAGGAAATAAACGACTCAGGCTGAACATACAGCTGCAGATTTCTTTGGCATAAATAACATTTGGAAGTTTTTTCTTGTCCCGTCTGACGTTAAACTCTGTCTCTGAATCCAAGGTTCACAAAGAAATGAAATCACAGAGATAAGGCAGCATGATTGCGCTTTATAGCTGTAATAAAACTTCAATATATCTGTAACAAAGTCAAATAGAAACTCAATAAATAGAAACCTTTGGCCAAGCAAAGCTATTGAAACTGTGTCAGCAAAAGAAGGTCTGACGGGAAATGTTTTAGGTTCTTAAACTGCAATAAACTTTTTAAAAGTTGGTTTTCTTCTCAGAGAAAAACTAGACGACTTTCTTGTCATCATGTCTCAAATTCAGTCAACAGTTCATTTAACCCTTAATTCAGCAGGTGTCTGTTGGTGTAGCTCCTCTTTATATTTATCACTCATTCTTTGGTGGGACTTTGGTTCACCTAAGAATCGGATTCATGGTGTTCTGATCCACAACGCCTCTCTGCTCCATCCCCTGTCAGATCAACATTAAAACAACAAAGTAAATCTGTGAGAATCTTCTCAAACTGAAGGGAGATGAATAATGAAGTAATCAGTCAGTTTCTACCTTTGGAACATTTTCACCACAGTTGCTTATAGTTTATATTCAGCTTATTTTATTCAGTGGTCAAATTAAACATAGTTTAGAAGAGTCTCTAAGTAAAACAGACAATTTTTGCTCTTCTGAAAGACTTTGACAGGTATTTCTATAAGGAAGATGTCATGTTTTTAGATTTTTACATATTACTCGTACTCGTTGTCTTCCGCTTCATCCGGGACGGGGTCGCGGGGTCAGCAGACTCAGCAGAGACACCTCCTCCAGCTCCTCCGGGGGGAACCCAAGGCGTTCCCAGGCCAGCCAGAGACATAGTCCCTCCAGCGTGTCCTGGGCCGTCCCCTGGGAGGAGGCCCAGATTACTGCAGAGAAATGATGTTTAACAGGAAAAATACCAGCGATTCACAGAACGACACGTTAAAACTTACTGGTTGAAAAATGAAACCATTATTGAATGAAAGCAAATATAAGGAAGGTTCATTAAAACTTTCTTAAACATGTTTAAAATGTGTTCTTTTTGGCCTTTCAATACTGCAATTCAGTGGCAAATATAAAATAAATGTAAAAAAGGTTGATTTCTGTTTGTTCAGCAGCTTCTTCAGTTGGATCTCGACGGTTTCTGGAAGATCTCATCATGGATGAAGCAGCTGGTGAGTCCAGAGTGGATTTATATTCCAGATACGCTCAGAATGACGGGAAGTTTAAAAACCTGGTTGTACTCAGATTCTGTTCTTCATGGATCTGCACCAATCAGGCATAACATTATGACCACCTGCCTAAAAATCTGCTGGGGCTGCTTTTGCTGCCAAAACAGCCGTGACTCATTAAGGATAGACTCCTCCAGACCCTGAAGGTCTGCTTTGGTAACTGGCACCAAGATGCTTGCAGAAGTATCTTTAAGTTCTGGAAGTTGTGAAGCTGGGCCGCCATAGATTCGACTTGTTTGTCCGGCATATCTACCAGATGTTGATTGGAGATCTGGGAAATTTGGAGGTCAGGTCAGCACCTAAAACTGGTTGCTGTCGTCCCCAAAGCGTAGCAGGGAGTTTTATTCTCCTGGAAGAGATCAGAGCTGTCAGGGAAAAGGTTTCTATGTTTAGGTGGGTGGCACCTTTCTATGAGATCCTCCATGAACTTCTCCAGACGTCTAAGCTACAACAGCTTGTCTGTTGGATCAGAACCGCTAGAAACACCTCACAAGATCTGCAGTTTTGGAGACGGTCTCACGACGATTAGCTGCTTGTAACACATCAGCTGATCAGTGTTATTCACGTCACCTGTCACCTGTCAGTGGTCATAATGTTGTGCCTGATTGGTGTATGTGTGTTTAGTGCCCTCCGTGAAACACTTCAGGAACTATTTCCATAAAAGCAGCTTCATAAAGATTACTAACAGATATATTTGCTTTGTGAAGCTTTGTTTGACCCAACGTTCCTTTAATGTTCCTGCAGCATTAGAGGTTCACTAGTTTTCTGCTCTTAGACTTATTGAAATATTTATGATTCTGAACGTTCTTGTTCCTGCCTTTTACTGTGAATATGTGAGAGATAATAATATCCTGCCTGTTCCCAAATGCTCCCATTTTGGAAGATTTATTCAGGTTTGCCGAAGCTGTGAAGTTCTTGGCAACATTAGAGGCTAAAACGTCAACCTGCATCTGTTAAAATACGATTTCTCCTTTCACAACCTAACCAGAAAAATAACAATAGAGAACGTATATGAAGTGATGCTGACACCGTCCTTTATGTTGTCTGATGTTCTCCACCTGAAGCTGAAACTTGTTCCCCAGCTCAGCCGTTAATAAGCTGCAGTCTGACATGCAGGAACGGCTTGAGTTTAGAGTCAGTGATGAAAACAGATGAACTCCAAGTGAAGCAGTCGGGCTTCACTTTGGTCCACATGCAGACCAGTGGTGAGAAATGAATGCGTTGATCTACAAGGAGCTGGAACGTTTAGCAGCAGGACCAGAGACCAGAGGCGGTGGCCCAAAACGTGCCCCTGATGTATGAGGTGCTGGATTTTATTTGGGCAAAACTGTGTTAAACACGTTGGTTCGGTTCTGGTACTGGATAAATAAGCTGATAGCTGACATGTAAGCTTGTAAATGTTTGGGCCGTGAAAGTGATTCAGTTGTTGAATTGATTTCTTAAAACATCTCTGATTAACTGCCTGCAGTATGACTCCAGGTGGAGAACCGGCTTTATTTCCTGATTCTAGATGATCCAAATAAACACTGATATTGAATTTTATGCCCTCAGAATCTAATCTAATCTTGGCCTGTTGTTGGGCCAAATTTTGCTCATTGAAAATCAACCACGACAGATAATGATGGAGGTTCTGACCCGTGCAGAATAAGAGTCTATTAACCATTTCCATGAAATAAAAACTATGTATTATTTTTCTTTCTTTTTCTTTTCCATATCATACATGGCTCTAGTTGATGTTTCCATATTCCACCTCTTTAAGGTGACTCCAAAAGAGTATAAAATGATGTTCATTCTTAATATACGGTCAAATACAGTTAGTTTCTGTCCCGTCTGAGCTCACCTGAGCTCCACTGGACCTGGATTAAATGGTTGTGGAGACACAGCTGGTTGTGTCCAGCCTCACTGAATTTGCATAATAGCACATTAACATCCTATAAAACATTTGAATGACCTAACAGAAAACCCTGTACCTCTCTGTTCTCTCTCTAGTCATATATGATGTGCCTCGTTTGATGCGCAGAGTCAGCAAAGATTTCTTAATCCACTGTAAGTCATCCTGGCATGTTTCTATTGTTCTGCAACTTAACGCATTCATGCAGTTTCTGCAGCTGATTAATCATCTGCAGGTTTGCATGGGAAGGTTAGTGTTTATCTGCAGTGCTGAATGGGTGGAGTACCATCTTTATAAGTTGTTGATCCATAAATAAGTCAACAGCCACCTGCATTTACCGTAAGACGGTTTAGTGATTAAATATTAACATCCATGGGTCTATCTGTGCGAGGAAACCAGGAGCACCTGGAGAACACCCATTATTATTGTTCTCTAAGTGTTCTTGTATGGGAAAATTAAAGTAGCTGAAGTAGTAACAGAAAAGCATATTTTATGCAGTGATGTAATTTCAATTTATAAAACTCTTCCTGAGGCGGAGGGCTCCTCTGTGGTGCACCTACACTGATTGGCCAGTGGGTGGCACTACGTGCTATGACACAAGTTTGAACTGCATCCAAACCAAACCTCATGCAAACCCCAACCAAAAGCTTCACACCAAGGGCGTAACTTTGGGTCTAGCGTTGGGGGGATAAGTTTCTGTCTAGTCATTTATTTCTTGAATCATTACTTTTGTAAAATGTTTTTAATGTGATTTACTTAACTTTCCTGTTTTCTTCCTATTTACTCTGCAGTTTTTCTGTTCCACATCCGTTCAGCAATTAATAAAATGTCTACTTTTACTTCATCTTTTTTCTAACACAGAACCAAATATTTAACATTTTTAGAGCTCCTTCATATTCATTGTGTTGTTTCTGGGGTCTGGAATGGATGAAATATAAATATAAGCAAATATAATCAAATTCAAGATGGCAGCCTCGGAGCTTCGCTCTCTCTTTGTTTTTGTATTTTATGTATTTTTATGTTTTTCGAGCCACAGTTCTGTGGTCTCATTCAGTAGAGAGGAACTTCTCAACATCAGAGAGTCCACTCTTGGGTTTTATTCACCATCTTTCATCAATCCGAGGTTCACTGAACTCCTGACGAGTGGAGCTGCGGCTCTATAAGGGATTCTGGGCCGAAAACGGCGGAGGCGAAAGTGTGCTGGTAAAGCTCCGCAAAAGAGGACTATGAACACCACTGCCTTCAATCCACCTGGCAAATGTCCGCTCTCTCAATAACAAGATGGACGAGCTGCTTCTTCTCACCGGTAAAAACTCAGACCTCCGTGGATCAGCGGTTCTCTGCTTCACCAAGACATGGCTGAGTGGAAACATCCCGGACCGAGCACTGCTGATGCCGGACTTCCAGCTGCTCAGAGCGGATCGCAGCGTGGAGCTATCGGGGAAGAAGAGAGGAGGTGGAATCTGCTTTTATATAAATGAAGGTTGATGCAGAGACGTAAAAGTTCTGGAAAAAACATGTAGTCCTGATCTGGAGTCATTTTCAGAATCAGAATCAGAAAAGCTTTATTGCCAAGTACGTTTTTGGACATACAAGGAATTTGTTTTGGCGTAGTTGGTGCAATACAGTACAAATTAAACAGTATAAACATATCTACAATATAATATAAATATATGTGCACAGTTTTAAGTGAGTGAGAGTAAATATAGAGCAGTATAAGATGCAAGAGCAATACAACAGTGCAGGTGATCATTGTGCAAGTAAAGCAGGAGTCCAAGCTGAGCGTTAATGTAACTCATAGAGTTACAGGTTACAGGTGTCCTGTCAGCAAAAAAAGGGGGGGTGTGGGGGAAAGGGACAGTGTCAGGGTGGTTTCCGGGCTTTGTTAACCAGGCTGGTGGCAGATGGGAAAAAACTGTTCTTGTGGCGTGAGGTTTTGGTCCAGATGGACCGCAGCCTCCTGCCAGAGGGGAGAGTCTCAAAGAGTCTGTGACCGGGGTGGGAGGGATCAGCCAGAATCTTCCCGGCCCGCTTCAGGGTCCTGGAGGTGTACAGTTCCTGGAGCGACAGTAGACTGCAGCCAATCACCTTCTCAGCAGACCGAATGACACGCTGCAGCCTGCCCTTATCCTTGGATGTAGCAGCGGCGTACCAGATGGTGATGGAGGAGGTGAGGATGGACTCAATGATGGCTGTGTAGAAGTGCACCATCATAGTCTTTGGCAGGTTGAATTTCTTCAGCTGCCGCAGGAAGAACATCCTCTGCTGGGCTTTCTTGATGAGGGAGCTGATGTTTGGCTCCCACTTGAGATCCTGGGAGATGATGGTTCCCAGGAAGCGGAAAGATTCCACAGTGTCAATTGTGGAGTCACAGAGGGTGATGGGGGCAGGTGGGGCTGGGTTCTGCCTGAAGTTCACAACCATCTCCACTGTCTTTAGAGCGTTGAGCTCAAGGCTGTTCTGGCTGCACCAGTCCAACAGATGGTCCACCTCCCATCTGTACGCAGACTCGTCACCATCAGAGATGAGTCCGATCAGGGTGGTGTCGTCCGCAAACTTCAGAAGCTTGACAGACTGGTGACTGGAGGTGCAGCTGTTGGTGTACAGGGAGAAGAGCAGAGGAGAGAGAACACAGCCTTGGGGGGAACCGGTGCTGATGGTCAGGGAGTCAGAGACGTGCTTCCCCAGCCTCACACTCTGCTTCCTGTCAGACAGGAAGTCAGTGATCCACCTGCAGGTGGAGTCGGGCACACTCAGCTGGGAGAGCTTCTCCTGTAGCAGAACTGGGACGATGGTGTTGAAGGCAGAGCTGAAATCCACAAACAGGATCCTGGCATAGGTTCCTGTGGAGTCCAGGTGCCGGAGGATGAAGTGAAGGGCTAGGTTGACTGCATCATCTACAGACCTGTTGGCTCTGTAGGCAAACTGCAGGGGGTCCAGGAGGGGGTCGGTGATGTCTTTTAGGTGTGAGAGCACAAGGCGCTCAAAGGACTTCATCACCACAGAGGTCAGGGCGACGGGTCTGAAGTCATTAAGCCCTGTGGTCCTTGGCTTCTTGGGAACAGGGACGATGGTGGAGGACTTGAAGCAGGCTGGCACATGACATGTCTCCAGTGAGGTGTTAAAAATGTCTGTGAAGACTGGAGACAGCTGATCAGCGCAGTGCTTCAGGCTGGCTAGTGAGACAGAATCCGGACCAGCAGCTTTCCAGGGGTTCTGTCTCCTGAAGAGTTTGTTTACGTCCCTCTCCTGGATGGAAAGAGCCGTCCTCGGCGTGGGTAGGGGGCTGGTGGGGGGGAACTTCAGGGTGGGGATTGGAGGTGCCAAGGCCCCTCTTGAGGTTGGGGAGGTGGGGGTGGTGGATTGTGGCTGCAGCTGTTGGGGGGCGTCGTGGGAGATGGTTGCAGGACTGTTAATTTTCCATAATCTGTAAACCGTTTTATTCACTGAGAGTTTTCCTCGTTTATAATAATCGGCTCATATTTTCCACCTCATGGCTGAACTTCTGCTGCTGAAAAACATCTTGCTGAGATGATTACAGACCTGGAGAAAAAATACACGAACTCTTTCATCATAATACTGGGAGATTTTAACAGTACAAACCTCTCAAATGAACTCCCCAAATACAGACAGCATATTAAGTATCCCACCAGAGACAAAAACACACTGGACCATTGTTACACAGCTTTAAAGGACTCATATCATGCTGGTACCAGGGCTGCTCTGGGTTTTTCAGATCATTATCTAATCCACCTCATCCCAACCTACAGACAGAGAATAAGAGCTTCCAAACCCAAGGTTCACACTGTTAAGAAGTGGACTGAGGAATCAAAGCAGACGCTACAGGCCTGCTTTGAATGTACAGACTGGACTGTTTTTGAAACTTCAGCCACTGACTTAAACCAACTAACTGATGTGGTGACATCATACATCAGTTTCTGTGAGGACATGTGTTTGCAGACCAAGACCTTCTGACCCTTTGGGAATAACAACCCATGGTTTGGGTTAGGGTTAGGGAATCTGCGCAGGGAAAAGGAAGAAGCTCACAGCAGTGGAGATTGGGCGCGGTACAGGCAGACCAGGAACAAACTAACAAAGGAGATCAAAGCAGCTAAGAGAAGCTACAGTGAGAAGCTGAAGAACATCCTTTCTACTGGTGACACTTCAGCTGTATGGACTGGTCTGAGAAACCTGACTGCCTATAGGAGCCCCTCCACCCATCCTGAACAGAGTCGTCTCCTGGCCAACCGTCTGAATGGCTTCTACTGCAGACATGACAAGAAGCCATTCACACCACAAACCATCTCCTCTACATCCCATTCAGGAACAAATTCCTCCCATAAAGCAACCAACCTCCTACCTTCAGATCCTCTACCTGCACTAAAGATCTCTGAGGAAGATGTAAACAGACTCTTTCAGCGCATGAAAACAAAGAAAGCTGGAGGACCTGATAACATCTCCCCATCATGTCTGAAAGCCTGTGCAAATCAACTCGCTCCAATCTTCACAAGGATCTTCAACAAATCACTGGAGAAATGTGAGGTCCCCTCCTGCCTCAAACGATCCACCATCATCCCAGTTCCCAAGAAACCCACCATCCTAGGATTAAATGACTACAGGCCTGTAGCCCTGACGTCTGTGGTCATGAAATCCTTTGAGCGGCTGGTGTTGAAGCACCTGAAAGACATCACAGGCCCCCTGCTGGACCTCCTGCAGTTTGCTTACCGAGCAAACAGGTCAGCAGATGATGCTGTTAACTTAGGTCTACACTTCATCCTGCAACACTTCGACCATCCAGGGACGTACGCCAGGATCCTGTTTGTAGACTTCAGCTCCACCTTCAACACCATCATACCAGACATCCTCCACCAGAAGCTCACCCAGCTCAAAGTCCCAGCCTCCACCTGTCAGTGGATCAACAGCTTCCTGACGGACCGACAGCAGCAGGTGAGACTGGGGAGCATCTTCTCCTGATCCAGATCAATAAGTACTGGTGCCCCCCAGGGGTGTGTTCTATCCCCACTCCTCTTCTCTCTGTACACAAATGACTGCACCTCATCGGACTCGTCCGTGAAACTCCTGAAGTTTGCAGACGTCACCACTGTCATTGGACTGATCCAGGATGGTGATGAGTCTGCATACAGACAGGAGGTGGATCGGCTGGTACTCTGGTGCGGTCAGAACTACCTTGAACTCAACCCACTCAAGACTGTGGAAATGGTGGTGGACTTTCAGAGAACACCACCCCCATACACCCCCCTCACCATCCTCAACAACACTGTATCGGCCGTGGACCACTTCAGGTTCTTAGGAACCACCATCTCTGAGGACCTGAGATGGTCTTCACACATAGACACTGTTCGAAAGAAGGCCCAGCAGAGACTGTCCTTCCTGAGGCAACTCAAGAAGTTCAACCTTCCACAGGAGCTGCTGGTCATCTTCTACACTGCCATCATTCAGTCTGTCCTGTCTTCATCCATCTCAGTGTGGTTTGGATCATCCACAAAACAGGACAGGTCCAGACTGCAACGAATAATCAGGACTACAGAGAGAATAATCAGAGCTGACCTTCCCTCCATCCAGGACTTATACAGGTCAAGGGTCAAGAAAAGAGCTGCTAAAATCTCTGCAGACCCCACACACCCTGCACATAAACTATTCAGAGCTTTACCTTCAGGTGGCGCTACAGAGCACTGTTCACTAAAACCAGCCGCCACAGAGACAGTTTCTTCCTCCAGGCTGTTTCTCTATTGAACATTTAATAGAGAACAAAACAACAGCATACAGATGTTGCAAATGTACCTTTTATTATATATGTGTATATTGTAAATTGTAAATTTGTATATTCTGTAATACAAAAACAGAACAAAAGAGCAAACTATACCGGAGTCAAATTCCTTGTTTGTATGTAAGAACTTGGCAATAAAGCTGATTCTGATTCTGATATATTTAAATTCATTTCAAAGAGGAAAATGGATTCCATATATGAACAATTTCAGTTCAGAGCTCCATCGTGGAACAAATTAACTTCTAAAGTAGAGGCACCTTCAGGGGCGTTTCAGGGTCTGAACCTTTCGGGTCTTCAGCCCAGGCCCTAAATAGTTTCTTTTCATCAGACAGCGGCCCAGTTTATAAATCACTTAAAGTAACACAGGACATGTTGTAGCAGCTTTCTGCCTTGCCTGGGTTTTCATTGAATGTAAATTATTGTGAATCAAACAAAAAGCTTCACAATAATTTGACTTGGTTTTAACTTTTTGTTAGTAGTTGAAGTGAAGGATGAAGATTAACAGTTTATAACTGAAAAAACATTTGGCAGAAGCAGATAATGACACATTTTGTGATATTTAGAAAATACTTTCTGCTCAGTCTGTTGGACTCAAGTTGTTCTTAAACCCAGAAAAACTATGTTTACTGTGACTGAAACAAATATGTTTCTTTTTTATGTAAATGACTTTTTAAAATCTCACACCCCTGAGGCTCCATTGTCAGAATTTCTTATAAAAAGAAAACTGCTATAAAATAGATTTTCTTAGATTTTAATGTAATGGTGAAACCCTAAAAACACATTTATTTATTTTAATTATGCTGTGAGCTATCCCAACATTTCATCAAAATATTTCCCTTCTTTCATGAACCTGTTATTTTACTGCATCTTTCCAGCTCTTCATCCACTTAGTCTGTTGTTCTCCACTGAGCCATTAGGGTTAGGGTTAGCCTTTAATATTAAACACTTTCTGTAGAGAAAAAGACGTTCAAATTGAACATGGATTCTTGTTTATCCTTGAGTTTAGTTTATATATTACATGTATTATTCAGAAAAATAAAACAGTTAATTAATTAATGATCCACCTGTGATTAACTATGATTTATTTCCTTTACTTTAAAACAACCCAGAGCTGAATGTTTAGGATCAGAAGATATGAAAGAGAGTAGAGAGGATTACTGTAGCTCTTTCTACTATGTCTTTCTGGCACCAGGAGATATTTTCCTGGTTTATTGAGCAACACCTGGTTCTGTCTACATGTAGAACTGGACTATAGGACCAGCTGTAGCCATCAGATGTAATGTGTTGATCTGAAGGACCTTTTAATGTGTTTAGTAACTTTAAGATTAAATGCTTTGATTTTGACCAAAGATCAGATATTTTTCACATCATGATAAAGATCCAGCTAGAAGCTCACAGAGATGGTTCTACTATTTCAGGCCATTTAACTTCACCTGTAGCTCAGGTGAAAGTCCCTCATCATGACCTGATGATGCTCATTAGTGAACCTCCTCCTCATGTCTTGCTGGTGATTAGCGCTAGCTTACAATTAGCCCATTCTGAGCCAGTTCTCAGGTTTAATGCTAACTTCAGTCTGGGTTAAGCCGCTCTGCCTCCACCTGATCCTGGGAGAACACCTCCACCAGGCTCCTTCTCTCTGGTTGGCTCCACGGCTGCTCTGAAATGATTCGTCTCCCCTATTGTAGCCCTGTTTGATGAGCTCAGTGTAACCTTTCGGGTAATTAATGAGGCAGGCCGACACTCTTAGACCGAACAGCCGTTCTGGACTTGTCTAGATACCCAGTCCACCTGAACCTGTGCTCGTAGTTGCGCAGTCACGGTGCAGCGTGTGCTCAAATCAGCACTTTTTGTCTTCTTTTCCTTTAGACTCATTGTCAGGTTGGGTGGAGCAGGCAGTGATTAACACAATAGAAACAAATCTGTTTTAATAAAAATGGGAAGTCTGTCATTTTGGGGCTTAATGCCCAATTAGGAGCTAGTCTACATGCACCACCAGTGTCTGGGTGTACAGGTGTGTGCGAGTGGTATAGAGAAAACTAACATGGAGTTTTGACAAACATTCAACTTGGAAGACTCACTTCCACTTCCGGCTCCGTCTAATTACTCCACCACGTTCTCCGCTCCAACCAATCAGCTCCTGATCCACATTCCTCTTCAGCCAATCATCCCTTCAGGCTTTGCTTTAAAATACCTTCATACGCAGAATCTCCTGCTGTTCAGCTGAGCTTCAACCCTCCTCCACCTCATCTCCACCATCAGGCTTCATGCTCCTTCCGACAGTTTATCTTCTCAGGCCTCCACTCCACCACCAGTATCAGGATCCCGGGAGGAAGACTTCTCTAATCTAAGATGTTCATTCAAGCTCATGTCTTTATCAGCATCCATGTCTTCCACCGAGGTCCGAGCGCCACAAGAAATCAAACATCAGCTAATAAACTCCTCTAATTGCCATCTCTGTGTTTCTCTCATGTGAGAGTCTTTCCAGGTTGAATTAACTATACTTATATATTTAGCTCATTTGGAGTTTTGTTCTGTTTACAAGGTGTTGTTGTCGACCAGCAGTTAAAAATCGTTGTCTGTGCGCTTTTTTGAGAGTACTACCACTGGGCGACTGAATCAAATGGTGGGGTCATAACCCCTAACCCCCCCTCACATTAGGCCCTTGTTGAACAGCATGTATAAAAGACTGGACCACTGGTTCACAGTTTCCTTGTTTTGTTTGTATTATAGTTTCTGAGCTGAGGATTGTTCTAATGGGGAACAGCTGGACTTCAAGAAGTGTGTTAGGAAACGTCCTACTGGAACAAACCAGTTTCAGCACCGAGGTAGAACCAGAATCATGCCTGAGTTTCAAAGGACAGTTGATGGGGATAGATTCAATCATCATAAACACTCCTAATCTCCTGCTGCCCAACATCTCCCAGTACAACCTCGTAAAACACATCGAACATTTCATGAGACTTTCTGCTCCTGGACCTAATTTATTTCTGCTGGTTCTACAACCTGATATCTTCACCGAAGAACACAAAGTCAGGTTCTTCAAAATCCTTGAATATATCAGCGATCGATCCTTTAACCACTCTCTGGTTCTGATCACACCCGGAGAGGCTCCTGAACAAAAATACGGCAGTCTGGCCTTAGAAAGCCTGGTGAAGGAGTGCAGAGGAAAGCTTCTGTGGAAGAGGACCACCGTCCTCCTGGATTCTCTGCTAAAAACGCTGACTGAGAACAAGGGACAATATGTCAGCAGTGACAAATTTGAGGAACCCACATCCCTGGACACCAAGGCTCCTGGTGAGTATTTTTAGCTTTACTTTTCTTCCAGTGAAACCAGCTTCATTACAGACGTGTTCATACAATTTTGATTAAATAGCTTTGATACAAATATTAGGTTCTTTATGCTTCGTCTGATTGTTAAAAATATGAAAATTCTGGCTCTGCAGAGATACTTCAGAACCTGAAGGTATCTGATACTTAATCAACCAAGACGAGTCCTCAGTCTGGTTAGTGATGCTTGCCTATAGAGGAACTCATGGACCTGAACCCAGTTATGTTTGTTCTCTTACTGAGGTCCATGCATCACATACAGAACCTGTTCCATCAGTTTGGAGTCATAATAGTTGATATGGACCTGCCTCCTGTCATCATCAGCAGATGTTGCTTCTGTAGAAGAAGACACCACCATGACAGTAACTGCAGTTCAATGAGGTCAACAGGAAGTACATCTTTAGAGTCTTAGAACAGTTATTCTCAACCGTGGTCCCTGGGGGCCCGGCTTTAGCAGACCCTTATTAAATGAATGGGTCACTAAATTAGAATAGAATAGAATAAAATATCCTCTATTGTCATTGTCACAAGAGCAACAAAACAGGTAAGAAACAAACCAGTGATATAAAACAGCAAAATCCAAGCACAGAGACACATTCCTGCTGATTGTTGTTTCTTGGTTGTTAGTTGGACTCAGTTCAGCTTATTAACAGACTGATTGGATGTGATAGCACCATTTATTTAGTGTAAACACACCGTTTTCTTTGTTTCTCATTGTTCTGTTTCAGGTTCTGCCTTCAGAATAGTTCTGCTTGGGAAAAGTGAAGAGAAGAAGACAAAACTGGGGAATTTCATCATTGGTAGCAGCATCAATCATTTCCAGAAAAACTCTGCTCCTAATAAATGTGCAGTCAGTAAGGGGGAGTGGAAGGGATATTCGCTCACAGTGGTTAAAACCCCAAACGTCTTCAGTATGTCTGAGAAAACAATCAAAGCAGAAATGAGGAGCTGTGCAAACTTCTGTGAGCCTGGACCAAATGTTCTTCTGTTCTTGGTGAAACCTTCTTCATTCACACAAAAGAAGAGGCAAACCCTCACATCCGTCCTGAGTTTGTTTGGACCGGAGCCTCTGAAGCACTCGGTGGTCGTTAAGACACACGACCTGATTGAATCTCAGGCAGTCAAGCAGCTCATTAGAGACTGTGATGAACAGCTGTACAACATGTTTGAAAATGACCAGGATATGTTAATGAGGAAGGTTAAGTCCACTGTGCATAAAAACAAAGGAGTCTTCCTCACCTTCGCTGAAGAGAACATGGAACCAGGGCCTGGATTTAATAAGTCTGCTTTGAACCTGGTTCTGTGTGGAAGGAGAGGAGCAGAGAAGACTTCAGTAACCAAGGCCATTCTAGGTCAGACAGAGCTACATTCGGTCTTCAATCCATCAAAGATCATCATGAACCAGGGTGAGGTGTTTGGACGTTGGGTTTCTGTTCTGGAGATGCCTTTCCTGTATGGAAAGGCTCAGCAGGAAGTGATGGAGGAATCATTCAAGTGTATCTCCCTCTGTGATCCTGAGGGTGTCCACGCCTTCATCCTGGTCCTACCTGTGGGTCCTCTCACTGATGAAGACAAGGGAGAGCTACAGACCATCCAGGACACCTTCAGCTCTCGGGTCAATGACTTCACCATGATTCTGTTCACTGTGGAGTCAGATCCAGCAGCTCCAGCTGTCACTGACTTCATCAGAGAAAGCAGAGGCGTCCAGGAGCTCTGTCAGAGCTGTGAAGGAAGATACATTGTTCTTAACATCAAGGACCAACATCAGATCCCAGAACTACTGGATGCTGTGGAAAAAACCAACATATCCGTGGACAAGCAACATTCCTACACAACCAAAACACATAACAATGCTCAAGCAGAAAAAGTCTTGGAAAAAGAGAAGAATATTGTGCATCTGAAGGCAGAACTTCAGAACCTCAAGGCCATTCCTAACAGTAAGTAAGAAAAAGTCACAGCATAAAAACTGACTGATCCAAATAATCTAAACCTCAAGATGTTCTACAATTAGCTAAACTGAGCCTCAAGTGTAGAAAACTCACAAGAGATTTTACACTATTTATTAAACAAAGATGAAGCCAAAATGGGAAAGCTGTGTGTGAAAAACAAAGTTCACCTAGCTTGTAGAACCTCCTTCAGCAGCTTGTAGAACCTCCTTCAGCAGCTTGTAGAATCTCCTTCAGCAGCTTGTAGAACCTCCTTCAGCAGCTTGTAGAATCTCCTTCAGCAGCTTGTAGAACCTCCTTCAGCAGCTTGTAGAACCTCCTTCAGCAGCTTGTACAACCTCCTTCAACAGCTTGTAGAACCTCCTTCAGCAGCTTGTAGAACCTCCTTCAGCAGCTTGTAGAACCTCCTTCAGCAGCTTGTAAAACTTCATTCAGCAGCTTGTACAACCTCCTTCAGCAGCTTGTACAACCTCCTTCAGCAGCTTGTAGAACCTCCTTCAGCAGCTTGTAGAACCTCCTTCAGCAGCTTGTAAAACTTCCTTCAGCAGCTTGTAGAATCTCCTTCAGCAGCTTGTAGAACCTCCTTCAGCAGCTTGTAGAACCTCCTTCAGCAGCTTGTAGAACCTCCTTCGGCAGCTTGTAGAACCTCCTTCGGCAGCTTATAAAACCTCCTTCAGCAGCTTATAAAACCTCCTTCAGCAGCTTGTAGAACCTCCTTCAGCAGCTTGTAGAACCTCCTTCAG
Organism: Girardinichthys multiradiatus; assembly: GCF_021462225.1. Lineage (NCBI taxonomy): Eukaryota > Metazoa > Chordata > Actinopteri > Cyprinodontiformes > Goodeidae > Girardinichthys > Girardinichthys multiradiatus. The sequence continues at coordinate 51,656,300 of NC_061805.1, read as the reverse complement.
CAGCTTGTAGAACCTCCTTCAGCAGCTTGTAGAACCTCCTTCAGCAGCTTGTAGAACCTCCTTCAGCAGCTTGTAGAACCTCCTTCAGCAGCTTGTAGAACCTCCTTCAGCAGCTTGTAGAACCTCCTTCAGCAGCTTGTACAACCTCCTTCAGCAGCTTGTAAAACTTCCTTCAGCAGCTTGTAGAATCTCCTTCAGCAGCTTGTAGAATCTCCTTCAGCAGCTTGTAGAACCTCCTTCAGCAGCTTGTAGAACCTCCTTCAGCAGCTTGTAGAACCTCCTTCAGCAGCTTGTAAAACTTCCTTCAGCAGCTTGTAGAATCTCCTTCAGCAGCTTGTAGAACCTCCTTCAGCAGCTTGTAGAACCTCCTTCAGCAGCTTGTAGAACCTCCTTCGGCAGCTTGTAGAACCTCCTTCGGCAGCTTATAAAACCTCCTTCAGCAGCTTATAAAACCTCCTTCAGCAGCTTGTAGAACCTCCTTCGGCAGCTTGTAGAACCTCCTTCGGCAGCTTATAAAACCTCCTTCAGCAGCTTATAAAACCTCCTTCAGCAGCTTGTAGAACCTCCTTCAGCAGCTTGTAGAACCTCCTTCAGCAGCTTGTAGAACCTCCTTCAGCAGCTTGTAGAACCTCCTTCAGCAGCTTGTAGAACCTCCTTCAGCAGCTTGTAGAACTTCCTTCAGCAGCTTGTAGAATCTCCTTCAGCAGCTTGTAGAACCTCCTTCAGCAGCTTGTAGAACCTCCTTCAGCAGCTTGTAGAACCTCCTTCAGCAGCTTGTAGAACTTCCTTCAGCAGCTTGTAGAATCTCCTTCAGCAGCTTGTAGAACTTCCTTCAGCAGCTTGTAGAACCTCCTTCAGCAGCTTGTAGAACCTCCTTCAGCAGCTTGTAGAATCTCCTTCAGCAGCTTGTAGAACCTCCTTCAGCAGCTTGTAGAACCTCCTTCAGCAGCTTGTAGAATCTCCTTCAGCAGCTTGTAGAACCTCCTTCAGCAGCTTGTAGAACCTCCTTCAGCAGCTTGTAGAACCTCCTTCAGCAGCTTCTGCAAGGCTCCCAGGTACTGTAGCTAAAAAACAAGCCCACATCTTTCTTCCTCCACTTTCCTTGACAGTTGACTTCAGGTGTTGTTGTTCTGTTGATTTATTACATGTTTTAAAAAAGAACACAGACCAACAGAACCACTGAGCCTTTATTGTGAAGCACATTATCACAACCCAACAGCATTAGAAGTTCAGACCAGAAAACATGTTTTATGTTAGATGAATTTACATCGATTACAGATGAAAGAATTATCTCTTTCTTACCTGAGCTGATATGCTGTGTTTGTTTTCTCCAACCTGGGCCCTGTGCCATCAAACCAACTCCTTTGGTCTCATCTGTCCAAAGGATATTTTCAAGAGGTCTTGTCCTTCATTCAGAAGCAGCTTTGCAAACCGAAGTCCTGCTGCCATCTTGTTTTTAGAGAGAAGAAGCTATCTCCTTCAACCCTTCCATACACACATCCTGGATCAGTGTTTTTCTGATTTTTCTATCATGACCTTTAACCTTTAAACTACTAACTCAGGCCTATAGAGTAGAAGGAGCCCTTGGGTTTTGGTCATTTCTCTGAGCTTCACGCACTGACTTGGCTGAATCTGCTGGAACATCCACTCCTGGGAAGATAGGCAGCTGTCTAGGAGGTTTTTTACCTGCAAATAATCGTCTTCTCCGCAGAATGATGGACTTTAGATAGTTGACCTTAGGACTCATTCCAGATTGATGGGTAGCAACGGTTACTTTTCTAAGGTAATTGCTGATATCTTTCCAGCTTGGCATTGTTTACACACACCTGTAGGTTCCTTAGCAGCCAACCGATAAAACTCCTGTTTTTAAGGATGTTGTGTAACAATAGGTTTGGGCTGGTTATTAATAACCATTAATAAATACCAAAGGTAATTAACAGTCATGTGAGCCTCAGCCTGCAGTGATGTTGTTTCTGCTGTGGGCCTACGATCACGCTTCATATCAAAGAGTCAATGGAGCCCTGCTTCAGTGATTGAACTACAAACTTTCCCTCCACTAGTGATGTGTCAGGATGTCGATGCTTCAAAGCGTGTGTCAATCCAGGCGGGTTTTTTGTGAACAGCGTATCAAGGCTTGTGTCGATGACGTATGTGGTGACGTTCGATGCTTCGAGAGCCGGCCGTATCACGTGACTGATTCAGGAACTGGTTTGTCAGTCGGCGAGTCTTTAAGGCACAATGCTGCTGATTCCCAGTCACATTTAGTTGTCTTGGGATCGTATCACGTGTGCGTTCACAATCTATTTAAGTGTCTTTCTTGCTCTGGAATAAGCAACGTGTTGCAAGGGATAGAAAAATGTTTATCACAACTTGTATAAAGTTGCTGTTGCTTTTATTGCTCACCTGCTTCATCTGCTCCCTGTGAAATAGTATTTTCTAAAGCAGGTAAATCACTTTGAGCTACTGTTCCCTGGTGGTCCAGGGGTTTAGATTTGTCCCTCTCACCTCTGTTCCCTGGGTCTGATTCCCAGTTAGGCAATATAGCTTTTATATGTCTATCTTGGAAATGAAAGATATAATTTAAGGAGACTTTACCTGGTTAAATAAGGATTGTTATTATAAGCATAAGTAACATAAGCAAATTCACATCACAACCCTCTCCCGTATTTGTTTCCATTTTCCCTTTGACCCAGCCATTATATCATAAAGAAGTTCATATTGAGACCATTCAGGATGTATTGGCATCACAAACACCATTCATTTATTTATTTAATTAAATGTTTTACACAAGAAATCCACGTCATTATAATCACTCTGCCTGTTTTACTATCAATGTCCACCTGTTAGAAACAGGGTTTTAATTTGGAGAGTTTGTTGGGGTCTGATAAATTTAGGTAAGTAACTAAATCCATTTGTGAGGCAGGAAGCGTAAAATGGGATTCAAGCTGTGACTCCTTCCTGGACTGGGCTGGGCTAGAAGTAGAACAGTATGTAAAGGTCAAAGAGGTTCCTACCAGCATCTTTGTGTACAATTTAGAGTCCATGTTTTATCCATGGCTGGGCCACAACATGACCTATAATCCCCTGACTCTTAAACATTTATTCAAAAGTGCCTTTTTTTCCCTCCAGGTGTTGATGAGCAGCCGAGCCCAGACAATCTTAGGATTGTCCTGATCGGGAAGACCGGCTGTGGGAAGAGCTCCTCGGGAAACACCATCCTGGGAAGAGAAGAATTCAGAGCTGAAGCTCTCCAAAACTCAGTCACCAAGCTCTGCGAGAAAGCACGTAGTGAAGTGGCCGGCCGCACAGTCACTGTGGTCGACACTCCTGGACTGTTTGACACCAGCCTGTCCAATGAGGAAGTCAATAAGGAGATGACCAAGTGCATCAGTCTTCTGGCTCCAGGACCACACGTCTTCCTTCTGGTGTTACAGATCGGCAGGTTCACTAACGAGGAGAAAGAAACATTAAAACTGGTTAAGAGGGTCTTTGGAAAGACTTCTGAAAAGTTCACCATTGTCCTCTTCTCTAAAGGAGATTCATTAGATCATCATTCATTGTCGTTAGAGGAATATATTGAAAAAGGGGAAGATTTCCTAAAGAATTTAATCGAAGACTGTGGAGGAAGATACCATGTGCTTAACAACTACGACAAAGAAAACAAACCACAGCAAGTCTCTGAGCTGATAGAAAAGGTTGAGAAGATGGTGAAGAAAAATGGTGGCGGCTGCTTCACCAACGAGATGCTGAGGGAAGCCGAGGCAGCAATCCAGAAAGTGGTGGAGAAAATCCTGAAAGACAAGCAGGAGGACATGCAAAGAGAGATGCAAAAGCTTAAGAGACAACGGTACAAAGAAGTGAACGAGATGCGAGAAACAATGGAGAAAAAAAAAGCAGAGCTGGCTAGAGAAAGAGAAGGTAAATTAAAACAACTGGAACAAATGAGGGTCAAAATTAGCAGCGAGAGTGAAAAGATGAAGAGAGAGAAGGAAAAGAGACAAGAAGAAGATGAGAAGAAGAAGAGAGAGGAAGAGATGGAACGCCAGGAGTATGAAGCAAAGCTGAAGGAGTTGCAGGAAAAAATCAATTCAGCAACAGATCTGGAGAAAGAAAGTTTACTAGAACAAATCAAAGAAAATACAATAAAAGAACAAGAGAGGAAGAAGAGAGAACAAAATGAATACTGGGATCGACGCAGGAGAGAGAATGAAAGCACACAGAAAATATCTGAATCAAAACTCAAACAGCTCCAGATGGATTATGATCAAACCAAAGAGATGCGTGATCAAGAGTTTAATGATGAGGATGAAAACCTGAGAGAGTTGGAGGAGAAATACAACAAGAAAGCAGAGGACATCAGGAAGAGGTTCGAAGATGAGGCCAGACAGCAAGCTGAAGAGCACAATGGGTTCAGAGAGAAATACGCCACAAACTTCGCAGGTCTGATGGAGGAACATAGGGAGGAAATACGGACCCTGGAGCAGAAACATAAGAGAGAGATCCAGGAGACAGAAGAGAAGCTCCAGAGAGAGTATAAGCTGCTGGAAAACCTGCTGAACCACAAAGAAATACAACTGAAGGTCAAACTGGAACAAAAAGATAGTCACCTCAAAGAAATAGAACATTTAAAGAAAGTCCAGGAGAAAGAAGTAAAGATGATGAAGGACAAATACAAGAACCGGTGTGTGATCACCTGAGAACTTCTGTTCAGATCCAAACACTGAAGATAGATCCTGTCTGTGACAAGGAAGTCAGCAGAACTTGGTTCTGGTTTCACTTTCTGTTTAGATTTTTTCTATTCATAAAATAACTGTCAGGACTTTTAGAGACATTTCAGATATGGTTCTGACAGACGGCCTGGCTGGTGAAACCATGGTTGGGCTGGGTCGGGTAGAACTGAAAAAGTTGGATCTGGGATGTTCTTATCCACATTATAATCCACCCTGGACCACATTCTAGGCCTGAACATATCAGACGGTTCTGGTGCAGCTGTCCAACTCCAAACCCAGCATCATGTCTCATGTTCTGGCTGCCAGTTGTTGAACTGGTGGGATTTACTTATTGTTCAGCTCACTGATTTAAATGAATGAATATTAGAAATAAATGTTTTCCTGCATGAGATATAATTCCAGTTCTCCAGTTCAGGATTCTGACTTCAGGAATGTTCTGTTTTATTATTCTGACTTAATTTTAAAATGGAGGGAACCAAGAGATCCAGTTAGAACAGCTCAGAGTTCTATAAAGTTGACATGTTGTCCTGGTGCAACAGGCGGATAACATCCTTCCTACCAGCAGGAAACAAACTCATAAAATCTAAACATGTTTGTATTCATGCACTGATCCCACAGAGAATCTCCTTCTTCTTAGCAAAAATGAAGCCCGGGCTTCTCTCACAGCCTCATAGAAACAAGCTGCCACCGCAGCCTGAAGAATTAGCTCCTTCCTTCCGTCTCCCAGTAATCAGCACAGCAGGGCTCTGGCACAATTTGGAGGTGTGTGCTCATCTGCCCAGCACTCAGCGCAGCCCAGTTTTCAGTATACTGCTTCCTGACTCCAGATTGTCCTGGACGTTTTCTGGTTCTCCTTGTTTTTGCAAAAATAGATTTTATAACTCAACTCAAATATTCACTGTAAGCCTGAGACTACAGCTGTAATCCAGTCCAAACTGAGCAGGTTTATTCCTAACATGTCACGTGTTCTGGCTGGGTCAGCAACCTGGTTTAAAAGGCGGGATACCAAGAACATTTATTAACAAAGACAGAAGATCACGAGATGACAGCAGCGGGTTCTGAAAAATACCAGCAGCTGTACAGAGTTAGACACGTCTGTGGTTTGTCCAGCTGACTCAGATAATGATGTCTTCCATATCATGATTCAAATAAAATCTGCATCAATCCAGCCCTGAAAACCAGTGGAGTTGGGATCACATTTTCCTGTGACTAACAGATTATAACAGAACCTCTGTACTGAGCCCTCAGACCCGATGGTGGAAACGAGACATCAGTCACTGGTTTCTTCACCAGTACAGATGATGGGAATCCAGCTGAGACTGCAGATCTAGTTCTGAACCTAAACAACTGGAACAATCTGGAAATTGAAAAGACTGAGCTTTATATTATTTTAGAAATTTCTCTTCCTAAATTAAAATAAAATAAAAGTCATAAATCTCAACCAGAACATTATTTGGGTTAGGGTCGTTTCTGTAACCTAAAATAAATGTAACAATTGATTCGCCCGTGTGATGGTTTCAGTTTTTATTCCCTGACGAGTGTGTACATGTGTGTGTGTGTGTACACCTGTGTGTACATGTGTGTGTGTACGCTTGTGTGTGTGTGTGTGTGTGTGTGTACATGTGTGTGTACATGTGTGTACATGTGTGTACATGTGTGTACATGTGTGTGTGTGTGTGTGATCAGGATGGAGAGAAGGGGGGAAGGTTTGGAGTCAGTGACACCGATAGGAGCTCTCAGAGAAGAACAGTTCAGTTCCTGCATGGACTCTACGTTACAACCTGCTACAGGAAATAATGACCTAGTGACTGTTAGGAATCCCAAGAAGCAACCCCTATCCACATTATAATATGGTCAGAGGTCAGAGGTCAGCTCTCTGTCCACTGTGCATGGACTCCCCAGTCCATGGACAGACACCTGGGGGTGTCCCCCGGTCCAAGTGCTTCGATACTTCCTGGCACAAGTCGAGGTCAACGAGCGAATCGAGGCGCACAAGAGGTCAACCTTGTGGAGAAGTCCTGGATCATCGGAGGAGCCTGCTAAGACCTGTGATGCAATAGCAAAATAAGCTACAGAAGGAGGAAGAAATGTGGAGATCAGAGTTTAAAGAAGGGTGGGATTTTAGCAGAAATGTTGTGTAGAAAATGGGCATTAGGGGATGTGGGTGCTTTAACAGCAACCTTTCCTTGTGAGATGGTTAAACACCCAGTGTTTTCCTACAGTGTTTCCAGTCTGGTTGCCCCATACTGTATTTGCCCCCTCAATCCTGGTCCTCTCAAGCTTTTAACTGTGTTTTTGTCACTTAGTTTCATTAAGATGCAGAAAAGAAAAGGCAAGAGAACATTAACAACTTTTTCAAAAGAAATCCTATAAGTGATATTATTGTAAAAAAACTAAAAGCCCATTTAAATGAAAAAAATACCAGATACATTTTTTTGGATTAAGCTTTTTGTGTAAACTGAGCCATTAAGTTGATGCCCCCCACATACAAACTACATCCTCCACACTTTAAAAAACCTTCAACACCGCTGGAGTAGAAACACAATGTTTTACATTTTCAGCAGATTTTAAGATATGATATGATGCGAGTCAGAACATAACTTTAATGTAGCTCAGTGGAGCTCTGTCCATTTGGGCTGAGGTCAGCAAGTTCAGCTTCACTCATTCGTCCACATTAATCCTGCAGCTCCTATGTTCATAATATCTGGAAGATGTTTTCCATTCATGTAGTCAGACCTGCTTCAAGTGGCATCTCCCCCAAACAGCAGAAAACCTACAACAGAAAAGGCTTTTATTCTGAAAGTTAGTTACTTCCTCTTAACACAGGACAGAGAGTAAAAGATAAAGCAAAACATCTCTAAAAGTTAAATGAGTTTAAACTAGACTGAGTCAAGATGGACAAAGAATGGATTAGAAAGGATTTACATGACATTTGTGTTGTACACTAGCAGATGGACAATAGGTTTTACAGGTCCTTCTCAAAATATTAGCATATTGTGATAAAGTTCATTATTTTCCATAATGTCATGATGAAAATTTAACATTCATATATTTTAGATTCATTGCACACTAACTGAAATATTTCAGGTCTTTTATTGTCTTAATACGGATGATTTTGGCATACAGCTCATGAAAACCCCAAATTCCTATCTCACAAAATTAGCATATCATTAAAAGGGTCTCTAAACGAGCTATGGACCTAATCATCTGAATCAACAAGTTAACTCTAAACACCTGCAAAAGATTCCTGAGGCCTTTAAAACTCCCAGCCTGGTTCATCACTCAAAACCCCAATCATGGGTAAGACTGCCGACCTGACTGCTGTCCAGAAGGCCACTATTGACACCCTTAAGCAAGAGGGTAAGACACAGAAAGAAATTTCTGAACGAATAGGCTGTTCCCAGAGTGCTGTATCAAGGCACCTCAGTGGGAAGTCTGTGGGAAGGAAAAAGTGTGGCAGAAAACGCTGCACAACGAGAAGAGGTGACCGGACCCTGAGGAAGATTGTGGAGAAGGGCTGACCAGGGCTACAGAGAAGCAGCACTGGACTGTTGCTCAGTGGTCCAAAGTACTTTTTTCGGATGAAAGCAAATTCTGCATGTCATTCAGAAATCAAGGTGCCAGAGTCTAGAGGAAGACTGGGGAGAAGGAAATGCCAAAATGCCAGAAGTCCAGTGTCAAGTACCCACAGTCAGTGATGGTCTGGGGTGCCGTGTCAGCTGCTGGTGTTGGTCCACTGTGTTTTATCAAGGGCAGGGTCAATGCAGCTAGCTATCAGGAGATTTTGGAGCACTTCATGCTTCCATCTGCTGAAAAGCTTTATGGAGATGAAGATTTCATTTTTCAGCACGACCTGGCACCTGCTCACAGTGCCAAAACCACTGGTAAATGGTTTACTGACCATGGTATCACTGTGCTCAATTGGCCTGCCAACTCTCCTGACCTGAACCCCATAGAGAATCTGTGGGATATTGTGAAGAGAACGTTGAGAGACTCAAGACCCAACACTCTGGATGAGCTAAAGGCCGCTATCGAAGCATCCTGGGCCTCCATAAGACCTCAGCAGTGCCACAGGCTGATTGCCTCCATGCCACGTCGCATTGAAGCAGTCATTTCTGCCAAAGGATTCCCGACCAAGTATTGAGTGCATAACTGTACATGATTATTTGAAGGTTGACGTTTTTTGTATTAAAAACACTTTTCTTTTATTGGTCGGATGAAATATGCTAATTTTGTGAGATAGGAATTTTGGGTTTTCATGAGCTGTATGCCAAAATCATCCGTATTAAGACAATAAAAGACCTGAATAATTTCAGTTAGTGTGCAATGAATCTAAAATATATGAATGTTAAATTTTCATCATGACATTATGGAAAATAATGAACTTTATCACAATATGCTAATATTTTGAGAAGGACCTGTATATTCTGATGTAAATAAAATATATTCACTGTTGGTTTTGTTGATTGCAGCTTACATACCCTGACAGCAGGGGGAGCTGTGACAGTTTCTTCCTGGGGTTAGTTTACATAATTGTGTGATTGAGACTAGTTTAGGGGAAGTGTGGATGGAAACAAACTGGTTCCGATAAATAAACCTTTAACTTTTTAACTTCCAACATGCACCAGGAACAGGTCCGACTTCATGCCGGCAATGTGGACCAAACTCCTGCTTCGCTTGTACAGAGACCGGATGGTCCAATAAAGTTCTGGTTCAAAGGATATTCACTGTAAAACTGTATCAAACCAACAGGCACTCAGATCTAATTAAATAACTTGTTCATACTGTTCAGAAGCTGTCAGGATACCAGATCGGAGTGGAGCCCAGAATGCAGGTGGACAGGAAGCCACATGGTGTGGTGAGTAGAAAGAAATTTAATAAAAGAACTCAAAAGCAAAGCTTACAACTTGGATCACACATGAACAGGCTTGGCAGATGGGCTTGGACAAGTTCGGCGTGACAACAGACAAGGACATAAATGGGATGTTTCTGCAATGAGTAACAGAATGATTGTGAATACATGGAGCGTCGTACAGGTGAAACCGGGAGACAGATTACATGATGCAGGTGGACCGAATGAAGCTGATTGCTAAGGCTGACAGAGGCAGGGAGAGGAAATAAAACATGACTGGAACACAACAGAAATTCAAGAACATAATCAAACCTAAGAAACATAAGTGTAGCAGAACATTAATCTGAAAGCACTATGAACTGAAAATATCCACAAGAAAAACCAAAACAACTACAGCACCACCTCTAAAACAGAAAGATTTCAAAACTCAACTGTGAGAACAAAAATGAAAAGAAATCCCAAAACCAAAAGCCCCCAAATCATAACAGAAGCAAAATACAACCTGCTTTACTTCTGTTGACTTTATTAAAACCCTGCATAGATTTCCACAGACAGGTCACTCTGAGCTTCTAGTTTCTGGTCTGTGGATCATCTTCAGACATCTGCATCACTTTCTGGCTGATCTATCAGCTTCCACAAAGACAATAATTCACATGTTTAATTAAATGTATGTATCCAGTGTCATATTGAGTTTAAAGGATTTGACCCACATGCAGAAAGCAATTCAGGAGACGGTATTGTTTGGTAAAGTGTTTATTTACAACTGGGTGAATAATGCAGGGAACTGAAACCAGGATGCAAACTGTAGAAATAAAACAAGGTAAGCAGGGATAACTCTGGGGCTGAACTCATGAAAATAATAAATCTGTCTTACAAAGAATGGTGGAGGTATCTGCCAGAGGGAGTGGAGAAACCAAATGGTTGTTTGCCGGTGAGACTGAAGTTGGTGGATATGGTAAGCCAGGAGTGTTTGTAATCCACGGGGTGCGATGGAGGGAGGAGGGTGGACAGGGTTCGCAGATGGTGGTCTGAGGTACGCAGGAATCAGGAGGCTGCCAGCCGGTGTGATCCAACGAAGTCATGAGAGACTTGAGTCTTTGTTCATGGAACCGGATTGCTTCCTTCCAGAAAACGGTTTATCCAGGCAGGATTCATTGCAAGGCAAAATCAGGTTCAGGAAACCTGCAGGATACAAATACAAAGTTACTTGGTGTACAAGGCAAGGTCAAAGGCAAAGGTAACGTGGCTGAGGAGTACCACTAAGGGCAACACTCTGGCAGTAAGTAGCTGGCAGCCTCCTCCTTAAATAGACCTCTGCAGAATAATCAGGGGAATAGCGAACACCTGTCACCTCTCCTCCAGATTCCACGCCATCTAGGGGCTGAGCACCAACAGACACACAAAGCACAGATCCTGACATCCAGTTTCTGCATAAGGCTCATTCTGATGGTTTTGATTAATGTTTTATTTTTAACTGAATTGAACTGAAATGATCAGGAACATTTTTAGAACAACAAAGATGTTAAATAACAAATTAAAGAACATATTGAGTTTTTCTGCATTGCATATATGGGTCACTAAGCTGAAGTTCTTTGCATATCCCCAGTATGTCTGCAGATGAAGGAGTTTTTAATGAAGAGTTCAGAAAATCCTGAACTAAACCAGAAAACAACTAAAAGCTGCTAATGTCTGACTGAAGCAGCCTCCACTGACTGGACTTTCTCTTATTAATAGGTCATATTTTATTCTTTGTTGGTGTTGCTCCTAATACAATAATCTTCCTCAAACAGGGATCCTACGCAGGCTGGGAAAATCTGAAAAAGTTGTTAACAATGTTGTTATTCTCCAGGTCTGGATTAATATGGAAAAATGGAAACGGGAATAGAAAATATTTGAGTTCCCAAAGTGTATTTCTTATTTCATGATGTAAAAGATAAAAACATAATCTTTAAAATGTAAAGACAATTTTATGTAAATTTTTATTTAATCCATTCTACTTTATTTGCTGCAGCAAACTAATTGATGTTTTAGTTTTTGAGATAAAAAGACATTGAGTCAGAAATCCTAAAGGGACATTTGACTGCTTTTAGAGCCTCTAACATGTCTGCCAAAATAAAACCTGACAGTTCTTCCTTTCTTGGAGTCTTCTTCCTGCTTCTTCTTGTATCGTTAATGTTTGATCAGTTTATCTGTACATCCACCATTACTGGTTACAGAAAACAGAGTTGTGTCCTGCTGGGAGCAGTCTGAGGGAGGGAGGTGTGTTAGAGCTTCAGGTGAGAACGTTTTGGATAAAAGTTCATGTTTGCCACAATGGTTTGGTCTTCACACATTTCAGCACCAACTCAGCCAAATCCGAGGATTCTTAATAAACTCGGGGATAAAATGATGCGTGAGCAGATTTGAATCTAATATATCTTCATGAATCAGACGTCTGTGGATCATCTTAACGTCTGAATGTCCCTCAGATTCTGGGCTGCATCCTGTGGAGCTGATCTCTGATGTCTTTTCTCTACTTATCATGTTTTCTGCTTTATTAACTCGTTTTTTCAGGAGTTTATCTGCAGTTGTTTTCCAAACGCAGCAGATTGTTACGGTGAACATCAAATGGAGCTTGTCTGGAACATCAGCAACAACGTCTGTTGAGTTCTGCAGCTTTAGAGGTGAAGCTACAGCTCCAGATCATCCTACTGGGTTTTTATTTTTCATGTTGGCTCCTTTACTCCATTCTCTGACTCAGAAAGCTTCTTGTTGGTTTCTGGAGCTGCAGGAATGTGTCTGTATGTGAACAGATCATCAGGGTCCAGATTCCTGCAGATGAGAAACAACTCAACTTCTTCTTCTTAGAGAAACAATGCTAAACATTTAGTGTTTTAAGTCTGGTGAGATGTTTCCACCACCAGGTGATCGTGTTTATTGGCTGGATGTGTGCAGGTGGTTATGAGGAAGGTCACAGCATCACATGATAATGTCTTTTATATTATTATTGTCCTCATTTTCACCACATTGATGGATATTTCCAGATTTACAACCAGAGGAAACTAAATTTAAACCTTCAACCATGTTGAACACCTGAATGTTCCTCTATTCCAGCTGGTTCCTGGTTCAGTAAACCTTTAACTTTAAATCAGCTTATATTCAGTGGGATAATTAATCATTAATAGGTTTTAATTAGGTACTGGTGGCGGGAGAAGTTGTCATGTCTGTGGATGTTTCTGCATCAGCTGAACCGCAGGTTGATGATTCATAAACGAGGAAATAAACTGAATATTTACTCCAGAGCAACAGTTGAAGGGATCTGCTCCTGCAGGACAGTTGTTATGTTTCTGGGTCCAGAGGCCGGATGATAGCCTTGTTGGGTCTGGGTCAATTGACCCGCTTGTCCCCCCTGTCAGTGACCTTGTCGGGTCGGGGACAGCAGGGACAAGCTGGAGAAACGTAACTTCTTCATTTAAGATGTTGGAGTTTGTTCCTAGGTCAAGAGGTCTCCAATTATCAGCATACTAGAAGGTTGGGCTCCAGATATACAGAAACATGTTAGGTTCAGAGAAACTATGAAGGTCGATACGAGAAACACCATTTCATAAAAAGACTGATTTTATCATTTTATTTTCAGAACAGGATCCCTGAGGAACCCCATGGAGGCTGGCATCAATAAACAGCCTGAGAGCCTGAAAGGCTTTTAGTGAAACATGAAAACAGACGTTAAAACCTGAAGCCTGGTGATGTTTTCTACCCCTGTTGACCAGTCTTTAATAGAAACGTAAAGATCTGTATTTGAGGAATGTTTGAGCCTGAAGAAAAACAGCCCCACAGCATGACGCTGCCCCTGCCATGCTCTAGGTATAACAAACATTTAGTGATGTGCAGTTATTTTTGCATCAGACGTGACTTTTGGAATTCATCCCTGGTTTCATCTGACCAGAAGACATTTTCCCACAACTACATTACAAAACGTCACGGATATTTTCGGTTTCCGGGGGAAATTCATGGAAAATGTAAAAAGATTATGCTACAGTGATTTTATATCATGAAAGTGGAGCATTGAGGTAGAAGCATGCGATGATGATTCCTTCATCTCAAAGTATTTATTGAACCCAAAGCCAACATTAGTGGTGGGAAGATCTCAACATCTCTCAATGACGTGTCATGTGACCTTGAACATCAACTCCAGCTTGACATCGACGTCTGCTGTTCAGAGGTCCACTGATTGTCTGCTGAGGCGTGGCATCCAGCTGTTCTTGAAGGATGGTCCTCAGGTCATTGAGGTTCTGGGGTTCAGAGTTACGAGCCTCTAGACGGAGACTCAGATGATCCCATAGGTGTTCTAAGGAATTCAGGTCTGGAGAAAGTGCAGACCACTCCATTCCAGTTACCCCTGTCTCCAGCAGCTGTTCCCTGATGATAAGACCTCGATCATCTGGAGCATTGTCCTCCATGAAGATGAAACTAGTCCTGAGTTGTTCTTGCAGGAGCACAATGACTGGATTCATGATGTTATTCAGGTAATATGGGCTTGTCTCTGCTCCATTCCCAGTGTAGGTCAGTTCTGTATGGACTAGAACCTGCTCACACTGTAGCACCACCACCAAAGGCTCCTCTGCTGACAACAGCGGCTGATGCATAGAGCTCTCCTTGATGTCTCCAACATCGTTGGAGCATCATTTCTGCTCAGTGTGAATCGACCTTCATCAGAGAACAACTCTGAGGTCCACTGGTCCCTGGTCCAGTGTAGATGCTCCCTGGTCCATGCAAGAAGATGCTGCCTGTGCCTGGAGGTGTGTTCAGGTACCCTTGCAGGTCGTCTAGCACTCAGACCACGCTGATGGAAACGGTTTCTAATGGTCTGACGTTACATCTGGGTTCCTCTCACTTCCCTTCAATGTGGCTGGAGCTGAGCGGCATTCATCATCTGGTTCTGCAGAACCCATTCAAACTCTGGAATGGGCTCCTTTAGATGCATTTCTGCTCCAATTCACCTCAGTCAATACTACAGAAAGAATTAATGCCTTGCTGTTGTGAAGAAATAGAAAAATACTTTTACTTTCTTCCTTCTCAACACAATAATTATTAGACTTTTGTATCTAAAAAACAACTGAAATGTTTAATAGTGAAGTCCATGTTAAACAACAATCCTTACAGTGAAACTCTCAGAGGTTAGGAGGTTGTTTAGTTGGGATGAAAATGATGAAAAAACCCGTTGAGCCTTAAGAAGTGGACAAAACTTCAGTCTAGCTTCATCAAAAGTATCAATATTCATTTTTTATTAAATTATCACAACATTTCTGTTTTTTTCTGAAATCAGAGGGATTTTTAATCTTCTCTGTTTGTTAGTTTTAGGGAATCCAGACCTGCAGAACATCAGCAGCTATAACCTGAAGCCACCTGACAGTGAGTTCACCAGGCAGCAGCAGGAACCCAGACCCGGTTCTTTATTAAACTGGTTGCTCTAAAGGCTTCATTCTGGTCACTCTGATGATGAAAGCTGAGATTTGAACCTGCAACCTTCTAGCTGTGCTGATCACCACACTACCATGTAGGCTCACATAAAATAAAATAGAATCCGCTGTTTGATCTGTTTTCCATTTTTAGCTCCACCTACAGGAGCTTTATCATCCTCCTCTGGTCCAGAGTTCTCCTACATCCATGTTTTCATCTGTTTCCTTTGATTTTAATGCAGCATTTTGTTTCCAGTGTCTGAGATCAAGGTGATCCTGCTTGGCAACAGTCTGTCTGAGAGGACTGCAGTTGCAAACTTCCTCCTGGAGGTGCCGCTGTTCAGCAGAGAGGAGGAACCAGACTGCACGCCCATCAGAGGACTGTTTAACGACAAGGAAGTGGTTCTGATCAACACCCCAGATGTGCTGCACCCCAACATGTCTGAGCATAAACTGACAGACTTCATAGAGAACTGTGTGAGACTCTGTTCTCCTGGACCTCATGTGTTCCTGCTGGTTCTGCAGCCTGAATACTTCACTGAAGAACACAACCTGTGGCTCCGCAGAGTCCTGAAGTTGTTCGGTGATCGGCCGTTTGATCACTCTCTGGTTCTTCTATCAACACCCAAAACCAAAGCTTCACACTTCATGGAGAAGAAGAACCTGGAGCATCCACAGCTTTTCACACGCTTGGTTCAGATTTTTAAGGAGAACAATGGAGAGCATGTGAGATGTAAAGCAGGAGACTGTTGACTGCAGTCAAACCTGGAAGAACTTCTTCCTGGGGCAAATCTTCAGTTTTCAGGTTCAGATGTTAATGAGGTTTTCTGTTGTATAGTTTTGTTGTATAGAAATAAACTAGTTTTTCAGATAAGTGGTGGAAAAAAGACCTAGAAAGGGTCAATGGTTCTGCCCTTTGTGCTAGTCTGACACCGATGTGGTTTAAGGTTCTACATAGGATTCACTTGACTAAAGTCCAACCTTAATAAATCGTTTAACACAAGTGAAGCATGTGATAGGTGTTCTCTTTCATCTGCTAATCACACACATGTCTTTTTCCTGTCCAAAGCCCTTTCTGCTCTTCTTTTCATGACATAGTTTCAAATTTCCTTTGCAGGCTTGTGGATCCCAGGGCTCTGATCTCGCTATTTGGTGTCCCTGAACAATCTAACAGTTTTTCTTCCAGAGAAACAAACGTGGTCGCCTTTGCTTCCCTCACAGCTTGCAGGTGTATACTTCTTCAATGGAAGGATAAAAATACTGCATCCCCCAATCGTGGCTAAAGGAATTATTGTCCTTCTGCTATTTAGAAAATAAATAAAGTTCATAGAGATGTTCTGAGCTTTCAACGAAAGCTGGAGTTCTGTGTTTTTTTATGTTGATTTTATTTTATCTTTGGAGGAGTGACGAGAGACTCTGCTCGTCATAACCAGCCTGTGTTAGGTTTTGAGTTCCTTGTCTGATTTCTCTACACTTTCCTGTTAATGTTCTTCAGTTGCTTTTACTTTACTTCATTCATTGGAGTTTAGGTTTATGATTCATTCTTGTGTGTAGATGTTTCTGTTACTTCCCTGGACTCCCTGCTCATCTGTATTAATCAGCCTCACTCCTTCACAGGCGGTTCGTTCTGAATAGCCCCGGACTTCTTGATAAAAGATATTTAGAAGTATTAAAAAGATGCAGCCACAAAATGGTTTTGGATTTCCCATTTTTATTTAAAAACAATCTGTTTTTTTGCAATTGTGTTCCATATAAACACCTCCCACTCCATCTAACCTGACAATGAGTTAAAGAAAAAGACAACGAACACTTATTTGGGCACTGGCGACATCGCGAATGCACAACTACGCGCACAGGCAGAGAAGGACTCCATTCTGGAGAAGTCCAGAACAGCAGTTTACTCCAGGTCGACCTGCCTCCTTCGTTACCCGAAAAGCTACACTGAGCGCCTCGAATAGAGATCATTTCAGAGCAACAGCGGAGCCAACCAGAGAGAGGAAGCCTGGTGGGTGTGTTCAGGAACAGGTGGAAGCAGAGCGGGATAACCCAGGAGAAAATAGCGGTAAAATCTGAATGCGGTTTGAGGTTGATTTGGGCCAAAGTGCCGATGAACGCTCGGGAGCAGCATGGTAAGTTGAAAGATTTATCTTCTTTAATAATAAAGGTAAGCAACGCTTACGTGGGTTCAAGATACATCGACATGGATATGGAGCAGGCGACAACAAGAAAGTAAACATGAGGAACCAGCAAGGAACAATGCAAACAAACCAGCTTACATGCAGAAGGAGGTGGAGTATGGACCAATGAGAGAGAGAGAGGAAAGTTATCAGAGGAAAACATGAAACAGGTGTGGAACCAGGTAGCAGAGAGACAGAGGGAATGTGACAAGTTACAACTAATAAGACCTGACAGCAGAATGAAATAAACATAAGAGACTGAGCAAAAAAGAAACTAGACTAAATAATAAAACCTTGGGGGAAAAAACAGATCTAAAGGGAAATATAAACAAACACATGAACACAGAAGTAATTAACTGATCTGAAGGAACAGAAAAACACCTGACAGGAAAAAGGTAAACCAACACAGAACCCTAAACAGTGGAGCATGACAGACTCAGAATAGGCTAATTGTAAGTTACAGCTAATCACTTTTTCACCCAGCATTCTGGATTTGCATCATGATGTGAAAATTTCTGGTCCTTTACTTCAGTCAAAATAAAAGCATTTAATCCTACACTCAAAAAAATAACTTGTTGGATGAATGTAATTTGATTGTGGCACCTATTTCCACATAAGTGTATCAAGTACAATCACCCATTTTTAAATGTGTCAAATTAACACGGCCATTTGGTGAGTGAATTCAATTATATTGCGTTGGATCAAAATATCCACTTCCCATTGAATGCAAATATTTGAATGAGGTACGTAGAGTTTACGTTGTTTTAACTCATCCTACACCACTTAAGAACTTTAGGACAACACATTTAAATCTTGTTGAATGAACAACTAATGTCATAATCTCAGCAACTACTCTTAGTTATGCCTAATTAAACAACATAATTTTACATTAAGTTACTTATATACTTAGTTGCAGCTGCTTTGAAAAAATACTGCAGTGTACAGTTTAATTGTGCTAAATTTCTAAAACTCACTCAATTAAGAGTTTATCAATGACTGCTGACAAAAGTATGGCTTCTGCTGCTCAATAGACACTCACCACAAGGTGGCGACTTTATTATTTTTAGATACACAGAGGATATGACCCAATTCAGGGGCTGCATCCTTCAAAGAACCCAGTTGGGCTGGGTCCTTCGTCGACCGCTAAAACCATGGAGGCCGGAAGTGAGCAGCTGCGAATTGGGACGGTCTAACCTTTACCAACTGTTAGCACATTCCAGCGCATTTCTTTATCAAAAATGAATATTTAAAAACGTATTTATTCTCAATCACACTCTCCAGCGATACGGTAAGATTACATAAAATCATCCATTTATTCAGGTTAACTTTAATATCACCTGTAATGTCAAATCGACTTACATGAACAAATGACACAATACATTAAAATAATACTAACATAAACTGTTAGAAATCACTTGTGTTTAATGTTCACTGTGATGACTGGCAGCAGGAGCTCAGCGCCAGGAGTCCGGTCCGATCTCTACCGGGCTAGCTCACCTCACCACCGGGAAGGCTGGCGAGGCGAGCCAGTTACTACGCCGGGAGCAGAAAACTACGAACACGTCGGAGCACATTTGAAATTAAGCGATGTCTTGATAAAGCAAGCAGATATTTCACGTCTACATAGTTATATTCCCGCACTAAAAACATTGTAGAACTTAATTTGTGTCACAGAAAGTGTAATTTTCCACAATTTACTCACAGCTTTTGTTGCTATGGTCCGCCATGGCTTCCCCTGCTTGACCAATCCGCTTCGACCTGCAATGAATGATGGGAAATGATGGGCCGCGAAGGATACTCACGACCCATCCTTCAAATCGGGCAAAAATAAGGACACATTTGTCGGCAGCATTTGCTCGGAATGATTCATGAATTGGGACAGCCTTTGTCGCCGCGCTGTGACGTAATCGGCCTACAAATATGGCCTTCGAAGGATGCAGCCCTGAGGCTGACTTCCGGGTCAGCCTCGGCGTTGGTACATTCCCTTTCCGGTTGATTTTCTGAAATGTAAAAGTGTTTTCTGAAATGTAAATTTGTTTCGGTACTTTTAAAAGTGTTTTGCACCCCCCGGCCACCGTAAATTTAAGACCACGAAGGGAACAATTTTCAAAACCAAAATACCCCTTTCAAACAATTCATATGGATTTTATTGAGTTAAACCACAGTAAAGGGAAAAAGTTCTGTTTAGTCATTATAGATGCATTTTCTAAACGGATAGAACTATTTCCAACTAAACATTACAAGCACCGGTATTTGGAAGACAATACAGATTACCACAGTTAAAAAATAAGTGGGAGTTAGATGAAGAAGCTAACCTAGTTGATTATATGAGGAGTATGTTAGAAAAGCAACAGAAACAAATTCAAACTAATGAGGAATGTTCTATTTCCCAGCAGGAAAACTAACTAGTGAAACCAGGAGACTGGGTGTTAATAAGGAGTGTAAAGAAGAAACATTGGTATTTACCTTAGTGGGAGGATCCATATTAGGTATTATTAACCACTGCCAGGGCAGTAAAATAACTGAGAGATCAACCTGGATTCACCTTATACATTGTAAAAAGATCATTTTGGTTGAAAGCTCCGTCAGGGGAAGTGATTTATAGACTGATAATAGGGTGGACCCAGACATTTAGAGTCTGGAGAGACCCGAAAGTTAGTGAAGAAAATTAAGACACTGGAACCATTTAGAGGAGTCAAAATTTCAGCCAAAATGATTTCTAGATGGATGAACAATGCTTTCCGATGCTGGGTGTACTATTCTTCCCGTGTCATGCCACTTGAGTTCTTTATCCTTGAATAAAGATATGTGTGGAGGTGTCCACATGTTGCAGAGCTTCCTAGTGTCTTCCTCTAACACTACTTCAGCAACTGTCGTACTTTTCCATCTGCATAAACATAAGTTACCATGACTTTGGTAGGGGTTACTTTATTTAATGCTTCTTCATAAGTTTTATCTGATCCAGGAGTATTTTTATACCACATGGTAATATGTAGATCATCTGGTGTCATTTGATCTTGTAGTTGAGTAATGACATTTCTTCCTTCTGTTAATAAAGCTGTCCCTACGTCTAGGGGTGGCTTATTCAGAACATCCAGTTAATAGTGGTAATAAGGTGGTCCTACTCCTTTTAACATCAACACCCTGATGTGTATTGTCTGTAATCTCCTCTGCTCACTCCTCTCTGACCCCTGTGGTTTTTGTCCTCGGCCTCTACATTTTTCTCTTCCTCTGTTGTTTTAATAATAAATCTGCTCTTCTTCTTCTTGCTGAAAAAAGGTGTTGCCTATTTAATTATTTATTTATAAAAGCTATATACTGTTTTAGGGAGACATACAATGGTGAAAGAAGGAGCTAAAGCATAGCCTTTCAGTAAATGGACCATCCTCTACTTTATTTAAAAATGAAAGGATTGGATTGAATATCATGTCGGTACAATAACACCGATTCATTAATATACAGTCTAATAAAGGCTATTACACATAGAACACACAATGAAACATTGTATATCATTATTTGGAACAGCAATTGGATCATCCATCCATCACACCATTTTGCATTTCCATTGGTTGTGCGAACAACATCACATCACCCTGTGGTCAAAGTTCAAGACGGCTGTGCTCCCCAACCAGCAATTTTAGTTTTACTGTTTTATAAGAAACATTAATCAGCGTATTAAGTTTGATTTAGTGAACTGTAGCCCAACATTTCCACACCTTGGCGATAACTGCACTGACAACAATGAGGGTAGCTCAGAGTATAAAATGTAATTTAAGTCTTGAGCTGGCACATAAAACACAGAGCAGGAAAATTATTTTGTGATTCTGACATTTTAACAGTTTGTATATTTTTCCAACATTGTACCACTAACATAGCCTATATATAGTTATTTGCACAACATTAGTTGGTGCTAGCAAATGGTTTGAGAGGATCTTTAGTCAACCACAATCAGAACAACAATCGGGGATCGGCAGCTGTTTATGCAAGCCATCCATTTTCCTGATTAATATATATAAACATGTATTTCACCTTCAATTTCATTCAAGTTTCTCTCCTCTGCTGTACGAAAAGTTACTCAATTGAACGCATCAAATACATTTTTCATGTTGGCAGGTGGTTGGCGTCTATAATTCAACTACTGGTTAATTTCCTTGGAAAACATTCTACACAATGAACAATAAAATAAAACACAACCAACACTTTTGGGATAATTCCAGCAATCAGCAGCTAATAACCCTATATTCAATGCGTGTGATGTAACATTGTGGAACACGTTTATTCCTCCTAACGATGTAAGCTAACAAACATGCTAACAGCTGGTTCCGTTTTGGACACTAAACTAACTCTGTTGTTTTACTCACCTTCTGCTCTTCCAATGATGAAATGGCATCTTCAGGAACCCCTCAGCCACGTAAAAAGTCACGTAAATCTGACATGTTCCCCAAGATTGCTAGACGTTCCCCTGCACGAAGTTAGAATTCTGAGATTAAAGTCAGAATTCTGAGATTAAAGTCAGAATTCTGAGATTAAAGTTAGAATTCTGAGATTAAAGTTAGAATTCTGAGATTAAAGTTAGAATTCTGAGATTAAAGTTAGAATTCTGAGATTAGTTAGAATTCTGAGATTAAAGTCAGAATTCTGAGATTAAAGTTAGAATTCTGAGATTAAAGTCAGAATTCTGAGATTAAAGTTAGAATTCTGAGATTAAAGTCAGAATTCTAAGATTAAAGTTAGAATTCTGAGATTAAGGTCAGAATTCTGAGATTAAAGTCAGAATTTATTCTGAGATTAAAGTTAGAATTCTGAGATTAAAGTCAGAATTCTGAGATTAAAGTTAGAATTCTGAGATTAAAGTCAGAATTCTGAGATTAAAGTTAGAATTCTCAGATTAAAGTCAGAATTCTGAGATTAAAGTTAGAATTCTGAGATTAAAGAATTCTGAGATTAAAGTCAGAATTCTGAGATCAAAGTCAGAATTCTGAGATTAAAGTTAGAATTCTGAGATTAAAGTCAGAATTCTGAGATTAAAGTCAGAATTCTGATATTAAAGTTAGAATTCTGAGATTAAAGTCAGAATTCTGAGATTAAAGTCAGAATTCTGATATTAAAGTTAGAATTCTGAGATTAAAGTTAGAATTCTGAGATTAGTTAGAATTCTGAGATTAAAGTTAGAATTCTGAGATTAAAGTTAGAATTCTGAGATTAAAGTTAGAATTCTGAGATTAAAGTTAGAATTCTGAGATTAAAGTCGGAATTCTGAGATTAAAGTCAGAATTAATTCTGAGATTAAAGTCAGAATTCTGAGATTAAAATCAGAATTCTGAGATTAAAGTTAGAATTCTGAGATTAAAGTTAGAATTCTGAGATTAAAGTTAGAATTCTGAGATTAAACTCAGAATTCTGAGAAAGTCAGAATTCTGAGATTAAAGTCAGAATTCTGAGATTAGTTAGAATTCTGAGATTAAAGTTAGAATTCTGAGATTAAAGTTAGAATTCTGAGATTAAAGTTAGAATTCTGAGATTAAAGTCAGAATTCTGAGATTAAAGTCAGAATTAATTCTGAGATTAAAGTCAGAATTCTGAGATTAAAATCAGAATTCTGAGATTAAAGTTAGAATTCTGAGATTAAAGTTAGAATTCTGAGATTAAAGTTAGAATTCTGAGATTAAAGTCAGAATTCTGAGATTAAAGTTAGAATTCTGAGATTAAAGTTAGAATTCTGAGATTAGTTAGAATTCTGAGATTAAAGTTAGAATTCTGAGATTAAAGTCAGAATTCTGAGATTAAAGTCAGAATTCTGAGATTAAAGTAAGAATTCTAAGATTAAAGTCAGAATTCTGAGATTAAAGTCAGAATTCTGAGATTAAAGAATTCTGAGATTAAAGTCAGAATTCTGAGATTAAAGTCAGAATTCTGAGATTAAAGTCAGAATTCTGAGATTAAAGTCAGAATTCTGAGAGAGATTAAAGTTAGAATTCTGAGATTAAAGTCAGAATTCTGAGATTAAAGTCAGAATTCTGAAATTAAAGTCAGAACACTAGGGGGCGGTAACGTACTTGTTTTTTTCTTCCTCGGGTTTTTGTGTTCTGGAGCGATCGGCAGAGCTAGCAAACAGCTTAGCTACTACTGTTTCTGTCCTCATATTTCGTCCATATGGGTGACTTTGCTAGTCTGGCAGAGATTAATTCTGTCTTTGTTTGAGATGTGCCTTATTGTGATGCTCTGAGTGTTTAGTAGATGACAAAAGTAAGTATTGTCTGTCTGGACATGCATGTAGTGTTAAACGTGATGTGATTGTTTATCTGTGTATTCCTATTTCTTCCTCAATAAGCAGCGTTTGTCTGTTTATATGTTTATGCTAGTTTATTAGTAAACCGATTCTATATTGTTAATGTGGTTGCATGTGCAGTGGCTGGCAGCTGCGGTGCCGCTGCAGGACGGTACAGTTTCTTGCTCTATGAGGG
The DNA here is from genome assembly GCF_021462225.1 of Girardinichthys multiradiatus. Classification (NCBI taxonomy): domain Eukaryota; kingdom Metazoa; phylum Chordata; class Actinopteri; order Cyprinodontiformes; family Goodeidae; genus Girardinichthys; species Girardinichthys multiradiatus. Next base: position 51,632,639 of record NC_061805.1, on the reverse strand, counting down.
GAGGAAGAAGCAGGGTAGAACGGTGTGTAGTTTGGGTGTAATCACCTGTGTAATATGCAGGAGTTAACCAGTAGATGGTGCTTTTGAATCAACTAAGCTGCTGAACTTATAGATAGTGACTTTTAAGTGGTTATTATGGTGTATAGCCCAGTTTATATTTTTGTTTAAGTAATTATGTAAAGACTTGATGTTTAAATATCTTGTTGTTATTTTTACAGAACTGTACCAACGCTGAGTTCTCACAATAAAGTGCACAGCCAGTGGAGTCTGTTGTAAGAAGATAAACCATCTCTCACTCATTATTCCTGTGTCCTGACCGACACCGTATCTTGTTTCCTGCATACCAACACACAAATTAGCGCCAAAGAATTCTCTCCTCTACACTCTGAAGCTGATGTTTTCCGTGAGTACAAAAAGATCAAGACCTTAGTTAGAGAGAAAAGATCAGAAGAAAGTAGTGAAGATTACATCAAAGATGTGTGGCCGATGATTACCAATGCTACTGAGATTGACGTAGCTAAAAAATTGTGGCTGAGCCATGTAACAGCACATCCCTTAGACAACCAAGGAAGAGCTCAAAGTCATTATGAGAGGTTGGTGTTGGAAGACATGGATGATGAAGACTCCCAGATCAGAAGAGCTAGACTGCGCATGGATGGAGGTCAGCGCCTTGCACCGGTGTGGCATGTTCTTAAGCAAACAATCTCACCAGCTAGATATGTGAAGGCCTTCCGAAAAGTAACCAAAGGGAGGAGAGGAGAGATTGCTTTTGCTAAAATGCCGATGCAGGGTACAACAGTTCCACAGATGGATCAAGCAGTAATCTCTTATGATCTGGAGCGGCAGTTTTATGAAGAAAGAAGAAAGAAAGAGACAGGACAAGGGGCAAAACCACCAACTGAGGCCAGTGTGAAAGCTCCAGCCAACCCCCCTAACAGACCGATGCTTCAGAGAAGAAGCCATTCCAACACCTTGATACGTTTATTTGTGAACCATTCTATTGTAGATTTGGCTTTATGTTTTGGATCATTGTCTTGTTGGAAGATAAATCTCCGTTCCAGTCTCAGGTCTCTTGCAGACTCCAACGGGTTTTCTTCCAGAATGGTCCTGTATTTGGTCCCATCCATCTTCCCATTAATTTTGACCATCTTCCCTGTCCCTGCTGATGAAAAGCAGGCCCAAACCATGATGCTGCCACCACCATGTTTGACAGCGGGGATGGTGTGTTCAGGGTGATGAGCTATGTTGCTTTTACACCAAACATATCGTTTTGCATTGTGGCCAAACAGTTGGATTTTGGTTTCATCTGACCAGAGCACCTTCTTCCACATGTTTGGTGGAAAACGAGACTTTTTATGGATATCTTTGAGAAATGGCTTTCTTCTTGCCACTCTTCCATAAAGGCCAGATTTGTGCAGTGAACGACTGATTGTTGTCCTATAGACAGACTCTCCCACCTCAGCTGTAGATCTCTGCAGTTCATCCAGAGTGATCATGGGCCTCTTGGCTTCATCTCTGATCAGTCTTCTCCTTGTTCGAGATGAAAGTTTAGAGGGACGGCCGGGTCTTGGTAGATTTGTAGTGGTCTGATCCTCTATTTTCTTAACATTAATAATTAGATGATTTTCTTGCAACCACTGATGTAAATGCTGAAGATCTGTATTTTGTTGGTTGTTAATTGTGTCAACATTTGAATCAAAAGCAAAAAGCACAGTGTCATCAGCATACAAGAGAAGGTTTGAGTGATTTAGCACCTGAGGAAGTTCGCTGATGTACATCAGGAAGAGCAGTGGTCCCAAAATGCTCCCCTGTGGATCCCCTATAGAACTCCCATAAAACAGTCCAGTGCCTGTGATGTTGTCAAACGTTTCTCCCAGGAGGAGGAGGCAACTCCTTAGAACTATTCTGACCTATTATGCGCCTTGATAATGGGGGAACAACATTCCTTTTAAAACTGGTCCACGTCTGGACCAAGCAGCAATAGAATGAAGGAGAGCACATACAGTTAGTCCTAGTAAAGCTCAGCCAATACCTTTGTCTAGGAGAGAGACAGGGTTAAACATTGAAGGACAGACAGGTGGGTCATCCTTAGAGGGGGAACATAAAGTTAGCAGCAGTAGCTCAGCTGATGGACCACCTCCAGGAAGGTGTCACGGTGGGACAGAAACTTAGCGTCAAATGTAGCTTCTATAAAAAGAAAAAAGCAGAGAGAGAACATGATGTTAAAAGTTGAAGTAACAGCAGATAAAGCATCAATTCTGAATGATGAGCAGCACCTTGGAGATCAGAAGCTACATCTCAGACACAGATTCACCAGATTTAGGTTAGCGTGTTGCAGGTTTGATTCAAAATGAACAATCATCAAAGACACTGAAGAAAAGATCAACAATCATTCATCAGTTATAGTTTTTGAACACAGTTTTCAACTCACATTAAAATTCATGCACTATAAGGCAAGATATAACCTGGAAACATGCAGAAAATATTTACAGACAGAGGAGGGTTCATTAAATCACTTTAAAGATTTAGGTTAAGTTTTAAAGCAGAGAAAATAACTAAAAGGCTTTTCTTTCTGACTCACTGAGTTCAGTTTGTAGCAAATAACTCCAGATAAAAAGTGACTCTAATGAATCTAAAACAATGACCTCTTATAATGATTTAGACTTAATGGATCTCATAACAGAGAAATTGTCCTCTGCATCTCAACCCATCCCTTAAGGAGCAGTGGGCTACCATTGTGCGGTGCCCGGGAGCATTCTGGGGCTAAGGGTCTTGATCAGGGACCTAACAACTGACAGATGGAACGAGGGTGTGAACCCAGTTACAGGACAAACTCTTCCCACCTGAGCCATAGCTGCCCGCCCTTATTTGGATGAATATCAGTTTACAGCTGAAAGTTTTATTGTTGCATCTTTTAACCTTCCAGTGAAAAATGTTTTTCTGACAGGAATGTAGTTTCTTTGGTTGGTTTTTATCCAGGTCCTACAGAACTCTTTAGTACCCAGTTCTCAGTCTCATTGGTTAGTAAATGTTCACTTTACGCTTCTGTTTTCACTTTCAGCCGTGAGACGTAAAACAGCAGAGCTGATCCTGAAGTCTGAGACTAAACACACTTTAAACTGAAATCCTGGATTCTTTTAAACTCGTTTTCTTTGCTGGATGAATCTGAAGAGTTTTTCTCTGCTGTGAACCTTCAGGACAGATTTTTTGGAGAATTACAAACAGATTGGCTGAAGGTAAGTAGACTCTCAGGTCATCTGACGATAAATAAGTCTGATCAGTATTTAGTTTGTTTATCCTACTGACGTTTAGACCGATAATCAGAACATATTTAGCTTTGATTGGAGGCTGAACCAGCAGCGAAGGCCTTGATCCGGACATTTGCTTTACTGCAGCGTGTCTCTCAGCCTCCCTCCATTTTGAATGCAGCTCCAGTTATTATGGACATAACTTTTTTAACTTTGAGCTGTTACTTAGTTTGAGCCTTCTGTGATATATTTGATATTTAATTAATTAGACTTGCAGATAATATCTTCACACCAAAAACTATTTCTGTTTATTCCTGAGATGTTACCCGACAACTCTGCTGTCAGATCAGGAAGTACAGAAACATTCATGTTTCCTGGAGTTTGTTGGAGTAATTATTTTCATGAAATTAAACAAATTATTTTAATGTGTTAGAGTGTTTTTTTTTGTTTTTTTTGTTTTTGCAGATGATTTCAGATCAGACTAACTGGAATCTCTGAAGCTTTCTTCGGACTAACATGGCGACACCTGCATCAGGTGAGTGATATTATCTGAAAGGAGGAAGTAGGAAAATTTAGCCTCTTGCTTCCCTCTGTTGGTTGAGGTGAAAGGTTTAAAATATTGTGGTGAATTCCAGATGTTTCTTGCTTGTTCTGTTCCTAGCTCACTACTGTAACCCCTCTTTGGTCTGTCCATATTAAGGTAATTGGAATGTGGGAAAGCCCCATAGAATAGTTTATATCTGAGCATCAACTCTTCTTCTGGATCATTTAGGTCCCAAATTTCAGGATAAAATGTGCAACAATTTTACATGTCCGTTTGGCAGATGTTGTGACTGAGCTAGTTAAAGAACTAATTGGCATTTTATTATTATTTACATAATTACACATCATATGTGGAGAATGGTTCTCCGCTCTGAAAGCCTGAATGATTTGTATTTATGGACACAGGACACTAGTTAGCAAACACTTTGCTCTTTATTTATCATTACATTGATAAATTCATACAATCTAATAACTCAACCTTTTTGCACAGAAAGTTTGTCTTTCAAAGCAAGTCATTGTTTACTGAAGAAACATCTCCCAATCTAAAGGGTCTGGGTCTTGTTTTTGGTAATTTGAACAAGTAGTTATTTGATTTTGATTCTATGTTTAAAATATAAAATGGGTTATTCAAATACAAACCAAATACAAATGTCTTTTGTTTTGTGGCCAAAACAATTTGCATTTGGTTTAATTTTTCCTTGCATATTTTAAATATTTATAGAAAAAACCATGTCTGGCTTAGAGAAACCAAAAAACAAATATTATTACTATTCCATCAGCAGGTACGGTTATGGAGGACCAAACCTGTTTTAATCAACACCGAAATGTATTTAAAACATTTTGTTTTCCTGAAATATCTATTTTGCAAATCATTTTACTGGCCTTTTATTTTTTAAACACTGATATATTATCCCCTCTAATATATCCTTGTTGTATTTTTTTACCCAACAGATTTCCCTGAGTCCATTTATTTCCCTGTTTCTTTTTTACATTACTCTGTCTGTATTATCTTTCCCTCCTCAACATCCTCGTGGAAATGTAAATACAAATGGGGCGGGACTGAGGCAGAGGGGGCGGTCTTTGGCTTGACCTCAGCTTCTTTCCTATTGGCTGAGGTCAAGCCTCCAGGACAGGGGTCCCCAAACCCCGAACTTCGGTCCAAATCCGGACCCAGAGACTAGTGATGTGTCCAGTGTGCGGATGCTTGTGTTGAGTAATCCAGGCAGACTTTCTGTGAAGTGCGTTTTGAGGCTTGTGTCGATGACGTATGTGGTGACTTACCACGTGATTGATTCAGGAACTGGTTGGCCGGTTTGCGCGTGATTCGAAGTATAAAGGACAGCACAATGCTGTTTGGATAAATTTGGAATCAGCGAGAAAGATGAGAGTATTAGAACAAATAGAAAGACATGAATTATAATCAGTAGTTAAAAAACAAAAACTAGTGTTAATTAAATTTTAAGTAAAAATAAAAGAAAATATTTTTGTCAGTTGATTTAAAATGTTTGGACCCCAAAGTTTGAATGATGTGGACCTCCTGCTATTTTAGTTGGGGACCCCTGCTCTAGGAAGTACCTGCTGAGTCTCATTTAGGCAGCCTTGTTCTGAAAAGCAGCTAGCAGAAACGGCTAACTTAACCTCTGTCATGTTGTTGCTAAAGTCAGCAGCATTGTGGATTTGGTGGTAGATAGCGCTGTTGGGATAGTTTACTGTATCCTGTTGACTGTAACTGAGAGAATACTTCAGTTTGACAAAGAAGTAAAAGGAAGTCATGTTTACGGACCCACTTTCAAAATAAAAGCATGACTCAATGACGGACTATTTCCAAAATCTAACCAGACGAAACACATTTTAGGAACTTCTATGCATTTTACAGAATTAATAATTAATAATATGACCAATATTATTCATAATACTGTCATTCAAGGATAATTTCTATCGTGATTAACAGTTCAGTTTCTATATATGTCACTCAATAAGTTTCATCCACATCTGATGTGGAATAAAGAAAGCCCCATAAACATAGAGACTTTATGTATACGTCACCATAATCATAATGCTTGTAAAATAAATCTGTCTGATGTCCTGGGCTGATTCCTCTCGGTATGACTATGTTGTGATTATGAATCTGAGAATATTATTTAATATTTATTATTAATATTTTATCAAATAATATTTGGGTCTGTTAAGGGTTGTCCTGTGAATACCAGCCCCAATAAGGCGATGGTATTAGGACAAAATAGAAAGGTGTGAGACGAGCTCTGACATTATTAAACATCATAAACTCTGCACATATATGGAATAAATTCACACAATTTCTTAAAATACAAGAATTTATTAACAAAAATAAATCAACTCAAAGTCAAACATATTTCAATCAACAAACTCTTTACTTTGCTAAAACAATCCAACTAAACTACCAAGCAGAATGAAAGAATAATGAAGACTAATGGACTATGTACAGTATAAACAAGTTGATTAAAGATGATTGATAATCATGACCAAAAAGAGTGATGCAACATTACCATGCAATGTTTATGTTCGAGAACCAATGATTATCTTGAAGAATCTGGAAGTGAAGTTAAATTAGTCTTGGAACTAACTTAGACAATAATCAGCAACATCTAGACAACCATTCACAATGCAGGATCAGGTAAAATATTATTTTAATAAAATAATGTTTTAAAAGAATGATCTGCTGAATAAAACCAACCTTCTGGATGACTAATTCTCAATGGTGTCTAATTAGCTGCTTTTATTTATTGAAATAATATTTGAAGAAATATATTATTACCCTCATGAAGAACACAATATCGAGGCACGTGACGTCGCCCGGTACGGCGGAGCCGGGGTCCCACCCTGGAGCCAGGCCTGGGGTCGGGACTCGTCGGAGAGCGCCTGGTGGCCGGGTTGCTCCTCGCGGGACCCGGCCGGGCCAAGCCCGAACGAGAGACGCGAGGCCATCCCCCAGTGGGCCCACCACCTGCAGGGGGAACCGTGAGGGACCGGTGCAAAGAGGATTGGGTGGCGGACGAAGGTGGAGACCTCAGCGGCCCGATCCCCGGATGCTTAGGCTGGCTCTAGGGACGTGGAATGTTACCTCGCTGGGGGGGAAGGAGCCTGAGCTGGTGCGGGAGGTCGAGAGATATCAACTAGAAATAGTCGGGCTCGCCTCCACGCACAGCGTGGGCTCTGGAACCCATCTCCTTGAGAGGGGTTGGACTCTCTTCTACTCTGGAGTGGCCCACGGGGAGAGGCGGCGGGCTGGTGTGGGTTTGCTTGTTGCCCCCCAGCTCAGCCGTCTCGTGTTGGGGTTTACCCCAGTGGATGAGAGGGTTGTATCCCTGCGCCTTCGGGTTGGGGAGAGGTCTCTGACTATCATTTCAGCCTACGGGCCGAGTGGTAGTGCAGAGTACCCTGCCTTCTTGGCGTCCCTGTCGGGGGTGCTGGATAGTGCCCCTCCCGGGGACTCCATTATTCTGCTGGGGGACTTCAACGCCCACGTGGGGAACGACAGTGACACCTGGAGAGGCGTGATCGGGAGGAATGGCCTCCCCGATCTGAATCCGAGTGGTGTTTTGTTATTGGACTTCTGTGCTAGTCACGGATTGTCCATAACGAACACCATGTTCAAACATAAGGGTGTCCATCAGTGCACTTGGCACCAGGACACCCTAGGCAGGAGGTCGATGATCGACTTTGTTGTCGTATCATCAGACCTTCGGCCGCATGTTTTGGATACTCGGGTGAAGAGAGGGGCTGAGCTGTCCACTGATCATCACCTGGTGGTGAGTTGGATCCGCTGGAGGAGGAGAAAGCCGGACAGACTCGGCAGGCCCAAGCGCATAGTGAGGGTCTGCTGGGAACGCCTTGCGGAGCCCTCGGCCAGGGATGTATTCAACTCCCACCTCCGGGAGAGCTTCGACCAGATCCCGGGGGATGTTGGAGACATAGAGTCCGAGTGGACCATGTTCTCTGCATCTATTGTCGATGCTGCTGCCCATAGCTGTGGCCGTAAGGTCTGCGGTGCCTGTCGTGGCGGCAATCCCAGAACCCGGTGGTGGACACCGGCAGTAAGGGATGCTGTTAAGTTGAAGAAGGAGTCCTATCGGCTGTGGTTGGCTTGTGGGACTCCTGAGGCGGCTGACGGGTACCGTGAGGCCAAGCGTGCTGCGGCCCGGGCTGTGGCAGAGGCAAAAACTCGGGCCTGGGAAGAGTTCGGTGAGGCCATGGAGAAGGACTACCGGTTGGCCTCGAAGCGATTCTGGCAAACCGTCCGGCGCCTCAGGAGGGGGAAGCAGTGCTTTGCCAACACTGTTTATAGTGGGGGCGGGAGACTGCTGACCTCGACTGAGGACATTATCGGGCGGTGGAAGGAGTACTTCGAGGATCTCCTCAATCCTGCCATCACGCATTCCGTGGTGGAAACAGAGGCTGGGGACTCGGGGTTGGATTCTTTCATCACCCAGGCTGAAGTCACCGAGGTGGTTAAAAAGCTCCGCGGTGGCAAGGCTTCGGGGGTGGATGAGATCCGCCCTGAGTACCTCAAGTGTCTGGATGTTGTAGGGCTGTCATGGTTGACACGCCTCTTCAACATTGCGTGGCGGTCGGGGACAGTGCCTCTGGACTGGCAGACTGGGGTGGTGGTCCCCCTTTATAAGAAGGGGGACCGGAGGGTGTGTTCCAACTACAGGGGGATCACACTCCTCAGCCTCCCTGGTAAGGCCTACGCCAGGGTATTGGAGAGGAGAGTCCGACCAATAGTCGAACCTCGGCTTCAGGAGGAACAGTGTGGTTTTCGTCCCAGCCATGGAACACTGGACCAGCTCTATACCCTCTACAGGGTGCTCGAGGGTTCATGGGAGTTTGCCCAACCGGTTCACATGTGTTTTGTGGACCTGGAGAAGGCATTCGACTGTGTCCCTCGTGATGCCCTGTGGGGGGTGCTCCAGGAGTATGGAATCGGGGGCCCTTTATTAGGGGCCATCCGGTCCCTGTACGAGCGGAGCAGGAGTTTGGTCCGCATTGCCGGCACTAAGTCGGACCTGTTCCCAGTGCATGTTGGACTCCGGCAGGGCTGCCCTTTGTCGCCGGTCCTGTTCATAACTTTTATGGACAGGATTTCTAGACGCAGCCAAGGGCCGGAGGGGGTCTGGTTTGGGGACCAGTGGATTTCGTCTCTTCTTTTTGCGGATGACGTGGTCCTGCTGGCCCCCTCTAGCCAAGACCTACAGCATGCGCTGTGGCGGTTCGCAGCCGAGTGTGAAGCGGCTGGGATGAGGATCAGCTCCTCCAAGTCCGAGGCCATGGTACTCGACCGGAAAAGGGTGGCTTGTCCTCTTCAGGTTGGAGGGGAGTTCCTGCCTCAAGTGGAGGAGTTTAAGTATCTCGGGGTCTTGTTCACGAGTGAGGGAAGAATGGAGCGGGAGATCGACAGACGGATCGGTGCAGCTGCCACAGTAATGGGGGCGCTGTGCCGGTCCATTGTGGTGAAGAAAGAGCTGAGCCGAAAAGCAAAGCTCTCAATTTACTGGTCGGCCTACGTTCCTACCCTCACCTATGGCCATGAACTTTGGGTCATGACCGAAAGAACGAGATCACGGATACAAGCGGCTGAAATGAGCTTCCTCCGTAGGGTGGCCGGGCACTCCCTTAGAGATAGGGTGAGGAGCTCGGCCATCCGGGAGGAGCTCGGAGTAGAGCCGCTGCTCCTCCACATTGAGAGGAGCCAGTTGAGGTGGCTCGGGCATCTATACCGGATGCCTCCTGGACGCCTTCCTCGGGAGGTGTTCCAGGCACGTCCCACCGGGAGGAGGCCCAGGGGACGGCCCAGGACACGCTGGAGGGACTATGTCTCTCGGCTGGCCTGTGAACGCCTTGGGCTCCCCCTGGAGGAGCTGGAGGAGGTGTCTGGAGAGAGGGACGTCTGGGCGTCTCTGCTGAGTCTGCTGCCCCCGCGACCCGGTCCTGGATAAGCGGAAGACGACGAACGAACGAACGAACGAAATATTATTAAGGAAATATTTTGGAAAAGAGACAAATCTTTCTGGAGAAATGGGGCTTAATGGTGTTTACTTAGTTATCAAATTTAGTGAAATAATGTTGGGGACATATTATTTACTGGATTGAAAACTAACAACCTTTCCGGGTAAATACTCTTAAGCAACAGTTAGCATTTAAAGCTGGCAAAGAAGCTCCTAGCTTAGCACCAGAATCAAGCACACACCTTTAAAAATACCGTCAATAAAAGGGTTAAAATGCATAAGTGCGGGCAGCGCGTTATGATCAATTTTCTGTGTTTAAAATCACCCTTTAAATAAAGTTTGTCTTAACTTTAAAACACACAAACAAAGAACACAAAACTGAACACATGTGCTGCAGATATTCTGCTAGCACCAAGATAGCTGAGTCCAACACAAACAAAACCAAACTTCATAAAATGAAAAATGTTTAGATCATTTCATCCTAAATGTCTCTCTGCCCAAAACCTAACCTCGTATGAACCATGCTGAGGAGTTGTTCGGGCGACGACGAAGTTTGAAGAGAGTTCTGTGAACAAAGGGTTTGCTTCCAGCTAACCTCCGGAGCAGTGGCTGGGCGCCCATTCTGTCCGCTGACCACACTGCACGTTAACTGCCGTAACCACGGGGATGCGGCTACTTGTCGTACTTCTCTCAAGCAGGGAAAACAGCTTCACTCAGCTTGTAGAGACAGTGTCTACTGGGGACTTCTCTGGGACAGTTTGCTTCTGCATGCCTCAGAGAGAAAGTAAGCAATGCTTATACTTTAATTGACCCCTTTTTATGAATGAATACCGGATTTTTTCAACAGTAATTCATCAGTACTTAACTTAGTGCATACAGTACAGACCAAAAGTTTGGACACACCTTCTCATTCAAAGAGTTTTCTTTATTTTCATGACTATGAATATTGTAGCTTCACATTGAAGGCATCAAAACTATGAATTAACACATGTGGAATTATATACTGAACAAAAAAGTGTGAAACAACTGAAAATATGTCTTATATTCTAGGTTCTTCAAAGTAGCCACCTTTTGCTTTGATTATTGCTCCGCACACTCTTGGTATTCTGTTGATGAGCTTCAAGAGGTAGTCACCTGAAATGGTTTTCACTTCACAGGTGTGCCCTGTCAGGTTTAATAAGTGGGATTTCAAGCCTTATAAATGGGGTTGGGACCATCAGTTGTGTTGTCCAGGAGGTGGACACAGTACACAGCTGATAGTCCTACTGAATAGACTGTTAGAATTTGTATTATGGCAAGAAAAAAGCAGCTAAGTAAAGAAAATCGAGTGGCCATCATTACTGTAAGAACTGAAGGTCAGTCAGTCCGAACAATTGGGAAAACTTTGAAAGTGTCCCCAAGTGCAGTCGCAAAAACCATCAAGTGCTACAAAGAAACTGGCTCACATGAGGACCGCTCCAGGAAAGAAAGACCAAGAGTCACCTCTGCTGCGGACGATAAATTCATCCGAGTCACCAGCCTCAGAAATCGCAGGTTAACAGCAGCTCAGATTAGAGAACAGGTCAATGCCACACAGAGTTCTAGCAGCAGACACATCTCTAGAACAACTGTTAAGAGGAGACTGTGTGAATCAGGCCTTCATGGTAAAATAGCTGCTAGGAAACCACTGCTGAGGACAGGCAACAAGCAGAAGAGACTTGTTTGGGCTAAAGAACACAAGGAATGGACATTAGACCAGTGGAAATCTGTGCTTTGGTCTGATGAGGCCAAGTTTGAGATCTTTGGTTCCAACCACTGTGTCTTTGTGCGGCGCAGAAGAGGTGAACGGATGGACTCTACATGCCTGGTTCCCACCGTGAAGCATGGAGGAGGAGGTGTGATGGTGTGGGGGTGCTTTGCTGGTGACACTGTTGGGGATTTATTCAAAATTGAAGGCATACTGAACCAGCATGGCTACCACAGCATCTTGCAGCGGCATGCTATTCCATCCGGTTTGCGTTTAGTTGGACCATCATTTATTTTTCAACAGGACAATGATCCCAAACACACCTCCAGGCTGTGTAAGGGCTATTTGACCAAGAAGGAGAGTGATGGGGTGCTGCACCAGATGACCTGGCCTTCACAGTCACCGGACCTGAACCCAATCGAGATGGTTTGGGGTGAGCTGGACTGCAGAGTGAAGGCAGAAGGGCCAACAAGTGCTAAGCATCTCTGGGAACTCCTTCAAGACTGTTGGAAAACCATTTCAGGTGACTACCTCTTGAAGCTCATCAACAGAATACCAAGAGTGTGCGGAGCAGTAATCAAAGCTAAAGGTGGCTACTTTGAAGAACCTAGAATATAAGACATATTTTCAGTTGTTTCACACTTTATTGTTCAGTATATAATTCCACATGTGTTCATTCATAGTTTTGATGCCTTCAGTGTGAAGCTACAATATTCATAGTCATGAAAATAAAGAAAACTCTTTGAATGAGAAGGTGATTCCAAACTTTTGGTCTGTACTGTATGATCGATGATCGTATGACACCCTTGGATCCAGTTTGAAGAGTTTATGTATGTTTGCCAGCAAAGAGACATTAGCACACTTGTGCTTCCCCTGTCCCGGTTGTCACCGTCATGGAAGAGATTGGCTTGTTGGAGAGGGGTGCTCTTATACAGACAGTGGCATCATGGGGACTCCACTTTTACAGTTTGCTTGGCTGTGCCGGAAGTAGGTTAAATGCACTTTATTTTGAAAGTTCCAGAAGAGTTTGTACCAGAGTTTAATGTTGAAATTCATGGCTGGGTCCCAACAACTATAAAAAAATTGTATTCACATCTAATGTGGTATTTCAGAATTAAAGCAATACTAATATGGCAATATCTCCTAACATTTTAGTGTTTTCATAACGCCATTAAAGGAAAAGTGTAGCTTTTTAGAATGAAGCTACATCATCTCTATATGTCACTTCATTCATATCTGATGTGGAAATTACACCTCTGGAATATTCCAATATAACAACTACCCAACTTTTTATGCAATTTAGTTTTGTTTTTGCAAAACAAATAAAATAGAAACAAGAGTTTGCTCATTGGAAAGCATTAGAAATAAAAAAAACAACAGCATGATATCTATATTTTATAGAACCATTACTGTCCAGAGTTAAACAACTGCTTACCATCATTATATTAATTTAAAATAAGCATCTTGCGTATTCTCCTTCTGATGTTTGTTTTAACTTTGCTTACATTCATTCAATGGGGTCTTGTTCACGAGTGAGGGAAGAATGGAGCGGGAGATCGACAGACGGATCGGTGCGTCTGCCGCAGTAATCGGGGCGTTGTGCCGGTCCTTTGTGGTGAAGAGAGAGCTGAGCCGAAAAGCGAAGCTCTCGATTTACCGGTCGGTCTACGTTCCTACCCTCACCTATGGCCATGAACTTTGGGTCATGACTGGACGAGATTCCGGATACAAGCGGCTGAAATGAGCTTCCTCCTCTGTAGGGTGGCCGGGCACTCCCTTAGAGATAGGGTGAGGAGCTCGGAGTAGAGCCGCTGCTCCTCCACATCGAGAGGAGCCAGTTGAGGTGGCTCGGGCATCTATACCGGATGCCTCCTGGACGCCTTCCTCAGGAGGTGTTCCAGGGACGTCCCACCAGGGGGAGGCCCAGGACACCTCATTTCCTCATCTTTCTCTGAAAATAATTTCTTTATATTACTTGAACGTAAATTATGTTTTGCTTTGAAAATTTGTTGTTCTGTTCTGAAATAATCAGATTCTGAAAATGTCCAACTTTTGCTTTTAAAAACAGCTTATTTGTATGGTTTTTATATGCACTTTACAATAAAAGCTTTGTTATATTTTATATATAGACATTATTTATTACAACTCCTAATATAATTCAGTCAAAATTTAGGCTGAAGTATGATTTTCATAGTGCTAAATGGTCTGAAACATGAAACTGACACAACAGTAGAATGAGATGTTCCACAACATAGCTCAGATGTCCAGATAAAGTGAAAAAGTCTAAAAATCAAGGATGAAACACTGAATACTTTGTGAATAAAATATGAATGTATTTTATAAAAGATTGAAGAAATATGATGAAAGTCTGAATATGTGGAATGAAACTCCATCTGTTATCTTCGAGAGGGGGTGCTATCTTGGTGGATAAATGCATGCTACTCAGAAAAAAAAAATTATTGAAATGTGAGCGACAGGTTTAAAAAATATATTTTGTCAATAGTAACACATTTCTTATTCATTTAGTTCCTAATCATATGATGCTTTTGAGAATACAAAATAAACTAATAAAAAAATGAACAGTGTCACACCTCTACTCAAGACGTTTGAGTCTAATTGTGAAGGTGAAAGTGTCTCAAACATTCCTACGTTTTCTTTGCACCTTTATTTGCATTTATGGATCTAATTCCATTTATATTTTCTTTACTGCATGATAATTTAACCACTGTCACATCTAAATGTTTAAAATCTACTGTTAAACGCTGGTGTGGGTCATAGTCACAGCCTGGCTCATCAATTATGACAAAAAAGGGAAAGGACACCAGAGAACCATTTACAATTATTTATTTAAAATAAGACTAGTAACGTTATTTCACCACAATTGTCCTTTGTGGCAAGATAAACCGTTTTACGTAAAAGATGAAACATATTTTCACAACGTGAACCACAACAATTTACAACCAAAAGTGTTGGAACCAAATATTAATTTCTTTTAAGCATAAGCCAATTCAGGGAAGCTTGAATCGTATGAATTGAAATCCTTTGTGATGCTGACTGCCAGAAAAAGGAAAGAAAAAACAAGTCAACTCTAAGCCCGTAGTAAAATCTGTGAAATAAAAAACAGGGTACATATAGTTATTTGCAGCAATAGCTCAGCCGATGGACCCCTCCAGGAATGTAATACAGCTAAACAGAAACACCAGACCAGGTGTAACTTCTACTAAGACAGATTAGAGACAGAACATGAAGTTCATGTCAGCAACAGCTGCAGGAAAAGTGATCAATCGTGTTTAAAATGGAATTTGTAATATGGGGTGGAGGGCGCACAATACATAAACACTCAGCAGTAACTCCTATATTTCCATACCCAGCTACGCACAAATTACCAGATCACTCTGATCATTTCGGTGCTTCTAGCATCTGTCTAAATTACAGTACTCCACAAAGACATTTGACGTATTTTTCACTTTTTTCCATCGCCTGAATGTTGTCGGAGGAATGTTTTGTTTGGTTTTTAGTCTTAACTCTGACCTATGAATCATTGTGGTACAAAACACAAAAGATCAGTGATAATAAATGTGTTTATATTATAGTTTAAAAAGACCAAATATAACATTTTGACAAACAAATCATGGCATTTTGTTCCAAAGAAATGTTGGCAGAAAACTTGGCATTCAGTAAATAATCAACTTAAGGGTGATGGCTCGCTCAGGTCTCATGTCAACTCTTTGTTGCATTTCTTTCCTGTTTCTTAAAGACATAACTAACATGCTGTTCATCTGCTGTTTAGTTTGATCAAGACGACTTTCAAAGATTACAAAATGTCGTCCTGCTTAGAAGAAACTTGTCAAGAATTAGCTCTGGAAACCTTTGCTCAATAGTGTTTGTATTTCACATTTGAAGGTGAGGAACTGGTGGCGTAGGGGGTTAAGTGTTTGAACCTTTGTCCTCGATGCAGGCCGTTGCGGGTTCAAGTCCCGGCTTGTCGATGTTTACCGCATGCCCTTCACCTGCTCTCTCCACACTATTTACTGTCTACTTACTTTTGAAAAATAAAGGTTGGTAGTGCCCACAAACAAACATTTAAACCATTAGAAGGACACAGGGAATAAGAGTTGAACACACTTAGGTACATTTAATAAATACTTTGTGGAAAATGTAACTTTGTAATGACAACCTTATGATGTCTCCTATATGGAGAAAATATTCTCTTGCAATCTTTAGGTGTGATTTTGACCTATTTGTCCACACAGATCTTGAAGGTTAGGGGGCCCCAGTCTCTGCATTCTGATCTTAAGGTCCTCCCATAGATTTTCAGTTGCATACAATTCAGATTTTCACTAGAACCAGAGAAGAGTTTCTATCACAGTGAGTTTAGGACTATTGTCTAGTTTAGAAATAAAAACTCTTTTTATCTTCAGATTCCCTATAGGGAACTGTTACATTTCAACCTGGAAAGACTCACAAAGAGAAGAAGGGATGCAATTAGAAAGGTTTATTAGTGAATGCTTATATCTTTGGTGCTCGGACCCCAGTGGAAGACGTGAAATCTGAGAATGACATGTGCTTGAATGAACATCTTAGGGTTAGATTTAAAGATGTCTTCCCCCGGGACCCGATCCTGGTGGTGGAGTGGAGGCCTGAGGAGATTTGGAAGGAGTTTGGAAGCCAAACGGTGGAGATGGGGTGGAGGTGGGTTAAAGTTCAGCTGAAGAACAGAGGGTTCCATGGACGAAGATCTTTTAAAGTGGGGCCTTGAAGGATGATTGGCCGGGGAGAAATGCGGACTTGACGCTGATTGGTGGAGCAGAGCCGCATGGAGGAGTAATCAGACGAAGCTGGAGGTAATGATGAGTTTTCCATGTTGAATTTTCGTTTAAAACTCCATTTGTCCAATTATCCTTTCTTCATTTATATGAGATCTGCCGGTACCGTATCCTTAGTCCACAGCATGATGTTCCCACCTGCAAACATCTGGTGTTTTTGAGGTAATGTGGAGAAGTGTTCTCCCTTCAAACATGTGTGTGGTGTTCAATAATATCCGAATAGTTCAGTTTTTGCCTCTTCTACCCAGACTATATTTTCCCTGTATTTTCCTGGCTTGTCCAACATGCTTCAACATGCTTTTTTTTAGCAGTGGAGTCTTGCACAGTAAGAGTGCTAATAATTAATTGTGGTTAACTTACAATAATCATTGTTTTCATGGAAAAATGGAACCTGCAATTTCCAGGGTTTTCTGAAGCACCTTGATTCTTGGACAACTTTTCTTTTGACTGCTTTGTCGAAGATCCTATGAGGGGAACAAGAGAGTAGTGGGTTTATGGTGATCTTATGTTTTTTCCACTTTAAATTAAGTCAAATTATGACTTAAAAGTTGTTAAGTGGAACACTGAGTGTCAGGTTTAAACAACCTAAAATACTTATAACATCACAAAAAGAAGAGAAAGATAAGAAAATTAGTTTCTTACTCGCTGCGAGGACAGAGATGTGCTTCA
Source organism: Girardinichthys multiradiatus (assembly GCF_021462225.1). NCBI lineage: Eukaryota > Metazoa > Chordata > Actinopteri > Cyprinodontiformes > Goodeidae > Girardinichthys > Girardinichthys multiradiatus. The sequence goes on along the minus strand of NC_061805.1, from coordinate 51,615,643 downwards.
TTTACAAATCTCCTACTGCTCTGAAACACATCTCGCTGAACCCTCTTTTTATTTAGGGTGGTCCCTAGTTACCTGAACGTTGCTGCTCTAAAAGGGTGGGATGAAAGCAAACAGCAGCAACGTGACATAGGTCATGCACACCATTATCCTGTACAGACACGCTTGCATTGTCTCCATAATCTTAAGATATGTGCGACCCTTGTTCAGCATGATAAGCTGTTATCCTTGTGATGAGTCCCCAACTGTGATTGCATCATCCCGATTTCACCTTTCCTCCTTGCCTGCAAAAGAACTCATCACATGTTTGCTTACAGCATGAAAGGTTATAAAGGTCAAATAGTAAAGTTAATAAAAGAGGAAATGTAAGATAAATCTATATACAATTATTCCAACACTGAGAAGATTAGAAATGCAACTGTAGAATTTGTCATTAGTATGTTTTATACCAATAAGACTAATTTGTAATGGTTTCTTTGTTTTTACACAACATACCACTCTGTGCAATAATTTAGTATTGAGAAACCTTTTTATTGGCCGATTAGTTAAAATCACCCCAGCCGATATTGATTTGCACTTGAATGATTTGCCCGTGTGAAAACAAATGACTAGATTTCTCAGAGCTTCAGTTTTGAGAGAGGCACCAAACTTCCCTGAAAAAAACTACAGTGCCTTGTGAAAGTACTCGGCCCCCTTGAACTGGTCAACCTTTTGCCACATGTCAGATGTGGCAAAAGGTGTGAAGATATAAAATTCTAATTTTTTGTGAAGAATCAACAACAACTGGGACACAATCGTGAAGTGGAATGAAATTTATTGGACGTGTCAAACTTTTTTAACAAATAAAAAACTTTCAGTGCAGCAAACTCACTCCAGAAGTTCAGTGAGGATCTCTGAATGATCCAATGTTGTCCCAAATGACTGATGATGATAAATAGAATCCACCTGTGTGTAATCAAGTCTCCGTATAAATGCACCTGCTCTGTGATAGTCTCAGGGTTCTGTTCAAAGTGCAGAGAGCATCATGAAGACCTAGGAACACACCAGGCAGGTCTGAGAGACTGTTGTGGAGAAGTTTAAAGCCGGATTTGGATACAAAAATATTTCCCAAGCTTTAAACATCCCAAGGAGCACTGTGCAAGCAATCAAATTAAAATTCAATTCAATTCAGTTTCATTCATATAGCGCCAATTCACAACACATGTCGTCTCAAGGTTCTTCACAACAATCAGGTTCATACATTCCTATTAATCCTAACAATTGAACAGTGCAGTCAGAGTTAGTTATTTATTCAAATTGGATAAAACATTTTTCTATCTAAGGAAACCCAGCAGATTTCATCCAGTCAGTGACTTGCAGCATTCACTCCTCCTGGATGAGCATGTAGAGACAGTGGACAGTCACTGGTGTTGACTTTGCAGCAATCCCTCATACTGAGCATGCATGTAGCGACAGTGGAGAGGAAAAACTCCCTTTTAACAGGAAGAAACCTCCAGCAGAACCAGAACCAGGCTCAGTGTGAGCGGCCATCTGCCACGACCCACTGGGGGTTTGAGAGAACAGAGCAGAGACACAAAAGGAACACAGAAGCACTGATCCAGGAGTACTTTCTATGGAAAGGAAAAGTAAATGTTAATGGATGTAGCTCCTTTAGTCGTTTCACCTAGAAAGAAAGAACAGATAAACTCTGAAATGGAAATGGAAGGAGTATCAGACCACTGCAAATCTACCAAGACCCGGCCGTCCCTCTAAACTTTCATCTCGAACAAGGAGAAGACTGATCAGAGATGCAGCCAAGAAGCCCATGATCACTCTGGATGAACTGCAGAGATCTACAGCTGAGGTGGGAGAGTCTGTCCATAGGACAACAATCAGTCGTACACTGCACAAATCTGGCCTTTATGGAACAGTGGCAAGAAGAAAGCCATTTCTTAAAGATATCCATAAAAAGTCTCGTTTAAAGTTTGCCACAAGCCACCTGGGAGACACAGCAAACATATGGAAGAAGGTGCTCTGGTCAGATGAAACCAAAATCGAACTGTTTGGCCACAATGCAAAACGATATGTTTGGATGTAAGCAACACAGCTCATCACCTTGAACACACCATCCCCACTGTCAAACATGGTGGTGGCAGCATCATGGTTTGGGCCTGCTTTTCATCAGCAGGGACAGGGAAGATGGTCAAAATTGATGGGAAGATGGATGGGGCCAAATACAGGACCATTCTGGAAGACAACCTGTTGGAGTCTGCAAGAGACCTGAGACTGGGACGGAGATTTATCTTCCAACAAGACAATGATCCAAAACATAAAGCCAAATCTACAATGGAATGGTTCACAAATAAACGTATCAAGGTGTTGGAATGGCTTCTTCTCTGAAGCAGCGGTCTGTTAGGGGGGTTGGCTGGAGCTTTCACACTGGCCTCAGTTGGTGGTTTGGCCCCTTGTCCTGTCTCTTTCTTTCTTCTTTCTTCATTAAACTGCCGCTCCAGATCATAAGAGATTACTGCTTGATCCATCTGTGGAACTGTTGTACCCTGCATCGGCATTTTGGCAAAAGCAATCTCTCCTCTCCTCCCTTTGGTTACTTCTCGGAAGGCCTTCACATATCTAGCTGGTGAGATTGTTTGCTTAAGAACATGCCACACCGGTGCAAGGCGCTGACCTCCATCCATGCGCAGTCTAGCTCTTCTGATCTGGGAGTCTTCATCATCCATGTCTTCCAACACCAACCTCTCATAATGACTTTGAGCTCTTCCTTGGTTGTCTAAGGGATGTGCTGTTACATGGCTCAGCCACAATTTTTTAGCTTCGTCAATCTCAGTAGCATTGGTAATCATCGGCCACACATCTTTGATGTAATCTTCACTACTTTCTTCTGATCTTTTCTCTCTAACTAAGGTCTTGATCTTTTTGTACTCACGAAAAGCATCAGCTTCAGGGCTGTATGCCGTGGGTTGCTCAGACATTTTCCCTAAGGGCTTGCTTGTGGGGCGTAGTGCTGACGGCAGTGGAGGTTCTTCCTCGGCTGACAGCTCATCAATCTGTCGCTCGATCTCTTGTGCATACTGGTATGCGGCTTTCTTTAGTCTTCCTAACATCACATCATGCACAACTCCTACATAAGCGGTTCTGAACTTGCTGGTCAGGAGCTGATAAGTTGCTAGGGTGTGGTAGGATGGCATCATTAGGATGTTGGCCCATTCTCCAACTGTTGCTTTTACCCTGAGTTCGACTTTGTCTTCCAGGCGGTCAGCACATACAGCCGGGATGTGATAGTCTCTCTGTCCAGCTTCTGGTATGTACGCTCGACGGCCATCATTCGCTTGAACCGGCCCCCATGTCAGGTCTCTCGCCATTCTTTCTGAGACCCGGTAGATGTCAAACACTTCCGCTGCTTTCTTTTCTCCTTTTCTCTGTCCTACTTTGAGTGGCTTGTGAGGGGTTGCCGGCTGCACTGGGATTGAAAACAGGCTTTCACTGTCAGCACTCTCTGCCCCAGAGGTCTCATGTTCTGATGTTTCTTCTTCTTACGAGCCACTGACTTCACTATCTTCTCTTTCTAGGTTCAGGGGCTCCATTTTGAATTGACTCAGGAGCTCATCTTTGGCCGGACTTTGTTTTATCTTCTTCTTTGCTTTTAAATCTTTTGTTGGAACCAGCTCTGTTTTATCTAGATCTTCCAGGCTGCAATTAGCTAGGCTACGTTCCACAGCCTGCACGGAGGTTGAAGGGGCAGCTGCGTCCCTCTTTGCTGATTTTGGTCTTTTCTCCAGGCGGGACACTTGGTTGGTCTCACTCTTATGCAGGTAGCGCTTTTCATCAGGGTGTGGTTTGATTTCGTTCCCTTGTTGGATTCTTGGTATCTCTAATTGAGGAGAATGTTTCGGCTTCTTCTCATCCATCCTTTCTACTAACGCTAGCTCTCTCTTCCTCCGACTCATGCTGGCTAAGGGAAGTGACGATGACTATTTCGGTCAGTGAGGCATCTGTCAGCAGATTCTTGACTACAAGATGTGCTGTTGCAACGGCTACTTTTTCTGCCGACTCCCATGGCAGGTTATGAAATCTCAGTCCGTCTAGGCATATTGTCACCCTTCTGAGGCAGTGATTGATGGCAGCATTCAGTCCTTCTTCCAGGGCCACCCACATTTTCTCTCTGTACTCTTTCAAGTCTTTACCCTTTTTGTAAGCGGCAATGGGAGAGTGGATTACAGCATAATAAGCGAGGTCGGCCCCACTAGTCAGATGCACTTTGGTTTCTTTGTTCTGGCTCACTTTTTTCCTCAGCTCTCGAACCTCTTGTTTGTAATCTTCCCCTGCCTGGGCTCTTAACCTCTTTCTGAATTTGGTATTATGGATCTTAAAGTTGTCATTTGTGAAAACTAACAGTCCGCCTACATCTATGCCCCAGGGGTCTCCGATAACTTGGTAGAGTCGGGTCCCATTTTGCAGGGAAATTCGTCTTGCATCTAGTGGCATCGGGTCTAGAACTTTCCTCATCATGACTCTGTCTGACTTCTGACTAACCTTTCTTGGCTCTTTTTCTTCGACATCTGTCTTTCTTGTCATTCTGAGTTGGTTACTGGCACTGTTTTCTTTGGCTTCTTGCTCACATTGGAAGGTAAGGTCTCTCACTTTACTTTGTGTGGGGTCATGCTCCCTGTGGCTTGGGGTGTTGGCCATACGTTGGAGGGTTTCCCTATGGCGCTCGAGGGCTGCTGATAAGAGGGCTCCGTGCCTGGCAGTCTCTAGCAATTCTTGTCTGGTCTGAGCAATCCGTTGAATGATGTCGCCCTTCGGCCTTACGATGTAGGGGTAATAATTGGTCCTTGGCTGGGCAGCTTCTCTTTGGTCTTGCTCTTGTTCTTACTCATTGCCCTCTTCTTCACTCTTTGTTCCTGCTGTTAAGTCATAAGTTGGTACCTCTGAGTCAGCTCTGTGGTTTTTCCTTTGCTCCGGTCTGCTATACTCACTACATTCTTCAAGCAAACTATCTTTGTCGTCATCTTGGATGGCTTGCATCTTTTCTTTGAACTGGGTCATTTTTCTGATCTCTTGTTCATAATCTCTCAGTCTTGCAGTGGCTCTGGCAGTGGGGTTTGTGAGGTACCCATTCAATCCAGTGTCATTGGCAACCATCTTTACAATCGGGTCATATTTTTCGGATGGACTGTACAGTGAGATCAGCTTCCCCGGTCCCCACTGTTCAAGGAACCCTATCCACCAGCCTAACCATCGACCGATGTCTTACTTCTTCTGGCTTCAATGGTTAAACAGGATCTTTGTTGTTATATGTCTCAGAATACAGTAGTTTACAGAGGCTGAAGAGTTGAAGGAAACCCAGAGACATAAAATGAGGTTGATTCAGGACTTCCAGAAGCCTGAAACGTAGAGCAATCAGCTGTTCACCGATCAAGTTCACTTCTGTTGTCTGGATAAAAAGGCTTTAGATTAAATCAGATTCTTAATCTTGAGGCACAGTCCTTCTAAGGCAAACAGGTTGATCCTCTTATGCTGTGTCTCTGGTCCTCTGATTCATCTGTAGCGTCTCTCTGATCTTGTTCGCTGGTCTTCTGCGAGGAAACAACAAACTAGTTCCTCTATTCTTGCCCATTTTATAGAGCATTTCCACCAAACCCTTTGTGCTCATTGGCCAGTGGTTGTTGCCATGGCTGTCCCATTGGTCACCCATGACATAAGGTGATTTTCTGGAATTTCCAGAGTCGTGTCCATATCAGACATGCCATCATCACCTCAGTCCTGAGCTGTCTGCTGGCCTCTTATTTGACCTGCGACCTCGCCTCAGTCATCAGTCTTGTGCTGTAAGCTGCAGCTCTCACTTCCCCAATTCCTGAACATCTGCTCTATTCCAGTCTCACTCAACATTACACTTCCTCTTAAACAGAGGCTTTAATTCTTACATTGGTGCTGCTCAACCTTTAGTTACAGCATTTACTTCATTTACAGTTTAAAACATTACTTAAACTTTATCCTTTTTATTCATACACCACAACATTATCTCTTTCATATACAGCTGATTGAGAATTTCTAAACCTTAATGTTTTTTATTTTTTTCCTCTAATTCTCAGTTCTTAACCACATTTCAATCATACATCTTTTAACTTGTTAATCAAAGACTACTAATTTTATTCAATACTTGTGAAAGAATATAAAATCATCATACATCATTTCTTTGGATATACTTGTTTATATTTTTGCAAAAGATAAGACAGATAATATGTGGCTCCACACAGGCCTCTCCAGCCTCTCAGCTCCAGAATATGAAAACAAGCTTGTTTCACTCTCCACTGCTTCAACTGTGTGTTTTAATAATTATTGCATGGATTACACATGAGGATATAAGGATATTTATTGTAACTTTTATGGATTTAACTGAGAACAGTTACTAAATGTTGCATGGATTACATGGAAAGATCTCACCTTATTTTGACAATACAAAAGCACACATCAGCAGGTTTTTAGGTTTGGGATGATGGACCTTGCAGGCATGAGCAAGGGTGTGGGGGTGTGTGTGTGGGGGGGTTGGGGACCATGCTGTGCTCTCTCCCTCCACTGTTTTTGGCCCAACTCTGCACCTCAATTGTAATGCACTTTGGACATACACATCTACTGTATATCATAGCAACATTTGACATTACCACACCATTGGGAGTTGGCTAGGCACAGGGAGCGGGGTATGGCACACTTATTCCTTTGCACCCATGCAAATTAAGAGGGGCCTGGAGGTGTGGGGAAGGCTTTGGGGTCCCTGGCTGCCCAGAGGGGGGTGGGAGGTGGCGGCTGTGCTGGGTCAGGGGGTTCGGTGCCCTACATCTCTCCTTGTGCCTCTTTAGCCTGGGGCTGCTGCTCCTGTGCTTCATTAACAACCTGTATCAGTTCCATGGCTGCTCTGGGGTGAAGCCATGTGTCTCTCTGCCTTGGGCTGCTGTGGCCTTCTGTACAAGTCCACCTTCCCTTTGCTGCTGTTCAGTGCTAAGAGTTTCAGCCTTTGTACTGTTCTCACCATTCTTACCATACCACTCACATGCTTACCCACCCACACACAGATAATCCAAATGGCAATGGGTCAACCAAGCACAGGTTATTATTATAGGAATGTGGCCTGCCTACTTTGATGCTGGATACAGTCAATCCCATCTCAAGGGAATTTCAAGATAACACAGTAAAACAAAATTTGGAATGTAGCTTATTTACATGCTTATCATTATTCTGATTTGCTTATTGACACGCACCTGTCAGCATTTTACTGTAATTACCTTCTCGTATAAAGAGGTTTGATTTGACAAAATGACCCAAACAAAACCGAGAAAAAATTGTTAGACAGAGGAGCAGAGCCTGCTGTTGGCACAGCTGGTAAAGGAGAAGAGAGGAGTGTTGAAATGAAGATTTGGTCCTGGGATCAAAAAGAGGGAACAAAGAGGCAGACTTTAGGCTATCTCTCCAAGATGGCGCCGCAGATGGTCGCCTCGGCGTGTTGGTGCGCATTGTTTTGTTTTGTTTTTTGCTTTAAAACAGTCTTCTGTGATGGTACCCGGAGCTCTCTCACCAGAGAAGAACTCATGAACATCAGGGCTACTACACCAGAGGAGTTATTTCCAACTTTTCTGCCTACTGCTCTGGAATTTTTGGACATTCTGGTCAAAGGTGCGCTCACCTTTGTTCACGCGGTGAAACGCCGGAAGAGAGGGAAACGGGCTGGGGTGCTGGTACGTCTTCGCCAGCGTGGACTACGAACACCGTTACCTGGAATATTTCTCTCTAACGTGCGCTCACTTCCCAACAAAATTGAGGAACTACAACTGCTGTTGGGGAAAAACAGGGACTTTTATTCATCGGCAGTTTTGTGCTTCACGGAGACGTGGCTGTATGGATTAATACCGGACTCTGCGCTGCAGCTGGCAGGATTCCAGCTCTACAGAGCGGACAGAGACACGGAACTCTCCGGCAAAGCGAAAGGTGGAGGAATCTGTTTCTACCTCAACAGTGGTTGGTGCAACGACGTGACAGTGATTCAGCAGCACTGTTCTCCAGACCTGGAAGCCTTCATCATAAACTGTAAGCCTTTCTATTCCCCCCGTGAGTTCGCTTCGTTCATCCTGGTCGGTGTTTACATCCTGCCGCAAGCTAACGTACAGGTCGCACAGCGCAAGCTCGCCGACCAGATACTGAGTGTGGAGCGGACCAACCCGGACTCCTTAGTAATCGTCGTTGGTGACTTTAACAAAGGTAATCTCACCCATGAACTCCCCAAATATAGACAGTTTATAAAATGTCCAACCAGAGAGGACAACATTCTGGATCACTGTTACACCACCATCAGAGACGCTTATCACGCCGTCCCACGTGCTGCACTGGGCCAATCCGACCACATTATGGTCCACCTGATTCCTGCATACAGGCAGAAACTAAAGCTCTGCAAACCTGTTGTGAGGACAAGAAGGAAGTGGAGCAGTGAGGCTGTGGAGAATCTCCAGGCGTGTTTAGGCTGTACAGACTGGGATGTGTTCAGGACTACTACCAACAGTCTGGACGAGTACACAGAGGCTGTGACTTCCTACATCAGCTTCTGTGAGGACAGCTGTGTACCATCATGCACCAGGGTGAGTTACAACGACAAACCCTGGTTCACAGCTAAACTCAGAAGGTTAAGACTGGATAAGGAAGAGGCCTTCAGGAGTGGGGACAAAGACATATACAGAGAGGCAAAGTACAAGTTTGGCAAGGCAGTGAAAGAGGCCAAACAACTGTACTCTGAGAAGCTCCAAAACCAGTTCTCAGCCAACGACTCTGCATCTGTCTGGAAAGGGCTCAAGCAAATCAACAACTACAAGCCGAAAGCCCCCCACTCCATCAACGACCGACGCCTCGCCAACGACCTGAACGAGTTCTACTGCCGCTTTGAAAGACAAAGGGACAGTCCTGCAACCATCCCCCACGACGCCCCCCAACAGCTGCAGCCACAATCCACCACCCCCATCTCTCCAACCTCAAGAGGGGCCTTGGCACCTCCAACCCCCACCCTGAAGTTCCCCCCCACCAGCCCCCTACCCACGCCGAGGACGGCTCTTTCCATCCAGGAGAGGGACGTAAACAAACTCTTCAGGAGACAGAACCCCCGGAAAGCTGCTGGTCTCACCAGCCAGCCTGAAGCACTGCGCTGATCAGCTGTCTCCAGTCTTCACAGACATTTTTAACACCTCACTGGAGACATGTCATGTGCCAGCCCGCTTCAAGTCCTCCACCATCGTCCCTGTTCCCAAGAAGCCAAGGACCACAGGGCTTAATGACTTCAGACCCGTCGCCCTGACCTCTGTGGTGATGAAGTCCTTTGAGCGCCTTGTGCTCTCACACCTAAAATACATCACCGACCCCCTCCTGGACCCCCTGCAGTTTGCCTACAGAGCCAACAGGTCTGTAGATGATGCAGTCAACTTAGCCCTTCACTTCATCCTCCGGCACCTGGACTCCACAGGAACCTACGCCAGGATCCTGTTTGTGGATTTCAGCTCTGCCTTCAACACCATCGTCCCAGTTCTGCTACAGGAGAAGCTCTCCCAGCTGAGTGTGCCCGACTCCACCTGCAGGTGGATCACTGACTTCCTGTCTGACAGGAAGCAGCGCGTGAGGCTGGGGAACCACGTCTCTGACTCCCTGACCATCAGCACCGGTTCCCCCCAAGGCTGTGTTGTCTCTCCTCTGCTCTTCTCCCTGTACACCAACAGCTGCACCTCCAGTCACCAGTCTGTCAAGCTTCTGAAGTTTGCGGACGACACCACCCTGATCGGACTCATCTCTGATGGTGACAAGTCCGTGTACAGATGGGAGGTGGACCATCTGTTGGACTGGTGCAGCCAGAACAACCTTGAGCTCAACGCTCTAAAGACAGTGGAGATGGTTGTGGACTTCAGGCAGAACCCAGCCCCACCTGCCCCCATCACCCTCTGTGACTCCACAATTGACACTGTGGAATCTTTCCGCTTCCTGGGAACCATCATCTCCCAGGATCTCAAGTGGGAGCCAAACATCAGCTCCCTCATCAAGAAAGCCCAGCAGAGGATGTTCTTCCTGCGGCAGCTGAAGAAATTCAACCTGCCAAAGACTATGATGGTGCACTTCTACACAGCCATCATTGAGTCCATCCTCACCTCCTCCATCACCATCTGGTACGCCGCTGCTACAGCCAAGGATAAGGGCAGGCTGCAGCGTGTCATTCGGTCTGCTGAGAAGGTGATTGGCTGCAGTCTACTGTCGCTCCAGGAACTGTACACCTCCAGGACCCTGAAGCGGGCCGGGAAGATTCTGGCTGATCCATCCCACCCCGGTCACAGACTCTTTGAGACTCTCCCCTCTGGCAGGAGGCTGCGGTCCATCCGGACCAAAACCTCACGCCACAAGAACAGTTTTTTCCCATCTGCCACCAGCCTGGTTAACAAAGCCCCGAAACCACCCTGACACTCCCCCTTCCCCACACCCCCCCTTTTTTTGCTGACAGGACACCTGTAACCTGTAACTCTATGCGTGACATTAACGCTCAGGTTGGACTCCTGCTTTACTTGCACAATGATCACCTGTACTGTTGTATTGCTCTTGCATCTTATACTGCTCTATATTTACTCTCACTCACTTAAAACTGTGCACATATATTTATATTATATTGTAGATATGTTTATATTGTTTAATTTGTACTGTATTGCACCGACTATGCCAAAACAAATTCCTTGTATGTCCAAAAACGTACTTGGCAATTAAGCTTTTCTAATTCTGATTCTGATTCTGATGGCTACTGACTGTTGTGCAATTAGGATGCTTATATTATTTAATATTAAACAATCATTCGGTTTGTCAAGTATTGTCTAGTGAATACCAGCCCAATATGGTGGTACGTCGGTAGCGTTTTATTAATTCACTGTTGTTCATTATAGGAGAATACGCCTCCTTTCTCTCTGTCTTTCCTCCTCCATCTTCTCTGCTTCAGACACTCTTAGGTTCACTAAGGGTGAGCCTAAGAACCTCCTCACTCTTAACACTTGTTCACTTTAGGATCTCTCTTAAGGCCTAAGATGCTTCGTGAATAACATTTATTTTACTGAGGTAAAACTCTGAAAAAAATCTTAGAACTCGAGAAATTCTAAACTTTTTCTTAGAATGACGTCACTAAGAGCTACTTTTGGTCTCAGGATTCTTTGTGAATACAGGCCCTAGTTCTGTCATATGGAGATTAAGTTGGAGGGGGGAGGTTAGGAATTATAAGGAGATAGGAGATATACAGGTCTTTCTCAAAATATTAGCATATTGTGATAAAGTTCATTATTTTCCATAATGTCATGATGAAAATTTAACATTCATATATTTTAGATTAATTGCACACTAACTGAAATATTTCAGGTCTTTTATTGTCTTAATACGGATGATTTTGGCATACAGCTCATGAAAACCCAAAATTCCTATCTCACAAAATTAGCATATCATTAAAAGGGTCTCTAAACGAGCTATGAACCTAATCATCTGAATCAACGAGTTAACTCTAAACACCTGCAAAAGATTCCTGAGGCCTTTAAAACTCCCAGCCTGGTTCATCACTCAAAACCCCAATCATGGGTAAGACTGCCGACCTGACTGCTGTCCAGAAGGCCACTATTGACACCCTCAAGCAAGAGGGTAAGACACAGAAAGAAATTTCTGAACGAATAGGCTGTTCCCAGAGCGCTGTATCAAGGCACCTCAGTGGGAAGTCTGTGGGAAGGAAAAAGTGTGGCAGAAAACGCTGCACAACGAGAAGAGGTGACCGGACCCTGAGGAAGATTGTGGAGAAGGGCCGATTCCAGACCTTGGGGGACCTGCGGAAGCAGTGGACTGAGTCTGGAGTAGAAACATCCAGAGCCACCGTGCACAGGCGTGTGCAGGAAATGGGCTACAGGTGCCGCATTCCCCAGGTCAAGCCACTTTTGAACCAGAAACAGCGGCAGACGCGCCTGACCTGGGCTACAGAGAAGCAGCACTGGACTGTTGCTCAGTGGTCCAAAGTACTTTTTTCGGATGAAAGCAAATTCTGCATGTCATTCGGAAATCAAGGTGCCAGAGTCTGGAGGAAGACTGGGGAGAAGGAAATGCCAAAATGCCAGAAGTCCAGTGTCAAGTACCCACAGTCAGTGATGGTCTGGGGTGCCGTGTCAGCTGCTGGTGTTGGTCCACTGTGTTTTATCAAGGGCAGGGTCAATACAGCTAGCTATCAGGAGATTTTGGAGCACTTCATGCTTCCATCTGCTGAAAAGCTTTATGGAGATGAAGATTTCATTTTTCAGCACGACCTGGCACCTGCTCACAGTGCCAAAACCACTGGTAAATGGTTTACTGACCATGGTACCACTGTGCTCAATTGGCCTGCCAACTCTCCTGACCTGAACCCCATAGAGAATCTGTGGGATATTGTGAAGAGAACGTTGAGAGACTCAAGACCCAACACTCTGGATGAGCTAAAGGCCGCTATCGAAGCATCCTGGGCCTCCATAAGACCTCAGCAGTGCCACAGGCTGATTGCCTCCATGCCACGCCGCATTGAAGCAGTCATTTCTGCAAAAGGATTCCTGACCAAGTATTGAGTGCATAACTGTACATGATTATTTGAAGGTTGACGTTTTTTGTATTAAAAACACTTTTCTTTTATTGGTCGGATGAAATATGCTAATTTTGTGAGATAGGAATTTTGGGTTTTCATGAGCTGTATGCCAAAATCATCCTTATTAAGACAATAAAAGACCTGAAATATTTCAGTTAGTGTGCAATGAATCTAAAATATATGAATGTTAAATTTTCATCATGACATTATGGAAAATAATGAACTTTATCACAATATGCTAATATTTTGAGAAGGACCTGTATTGATTAATGCAGGGAAAAGGAGAAGAGACCAATCACAGGGAAAGTCCTTGGATGGAGTGAAGCAGGATATTATTGGGCCATCATCTGCCCAACAATAATCCTAACCATCACTTTCCCAATATAAATATTCATTTGGACGAGGGACAAAATTAGTTGTATGTATTTAAAAATGTCAAATTTTCACTGCTGCATGCTGTTGTTGAGCATGCATTGCAGCTCAACAACAGCGCAGCTCAGACCGCATCGGGGTGCTGATGTCACCAGAGTAATAAAAACCGCGGAAAGACAAACTTTCGCTGCCATTTCCAGCGTATCTCACGGGACAACTCATTGGAGGCATCTTTGGAGCGATCGAAGCTCGCAGGCGAGATTACTTTCCTCCACATGGCCAATCCCGGAAGAGCTTGAAAGTCTGATACAAGAAGGTCAGAAGGGTTTTCCCCTGACACTGAAGCGCAGGGGAAAACCCACAAAGGTTTGTTCCAAGGAGTTAAGCTTTTCTCCTTGTTGTTCAGTCGACTACAAAATTCCTCATATTTTCCCCGTTTTGGACGGAGAAGAGGAGGAATAGTTTAAGGTGATTTAGAATCACCAGTAGTTAATCCAAGGTATCAACTTGTTGCAGGCAATACTGATTGAAGTATTTTTTGCTGAGCTGTTTTGATTTGCTGTGCAAGTAGCGTTGAATCGCAGAGCGGATGCGGTCAACAAGGTGCATATTCATGTTTTGTCTGGCTGATCCCAAATCAGCCAGGTGTTAAAGTTGGAGTTTTAGAAGTTTTTCATTCAAAGTAGCTAGTCTGGACCTCATGTCCTGACTACTCCTTTGTCCAAGTTTTATTACTGGAGTTTTTCCACTGAGTTCCTGCCTCAGAGTCTTATGACCCTTTGTTTGAGATTTGGGGTTTTCTAGCTGTTAGTGGCTAAGGGGTGCGCCTCCACTTTTCTACTAGCTGATCGCTGCTATCAAGACATCAGCTCACCAGGAGGGCTTCACTTTCCAAGTTAACCCAAATTGCAATGCGCACATATTTTCTTTTTATTATTATTTTTAGATAGTCATTTTGCTCCTTTTGTAGAATAATGCATGTTTAGTTAGGTGAAGTTATTAAACCTTGATGGTTTCAATAAATGTTCACATTTATAACTAGAAGCGTTTGTGTTTATTTTGTGCTAAAGTCATAGACCGCGGAACGCACTTGAAATTGGTCGGGCCCATCATATACCTCACCACCCAACACACACGCTGACATATAAAACACCACCATTCCCCTGATTAGGGGCGCCTGCAGGATTTTATCAGAGTGTAGGCAGAAGACAAAAGTAAATTACTGTTCAGGACTGTGTGTCTACTGCCGATGTTGACACAAAAGACTGTTTGTTATGGTCTTTCGTTAATAATTTAGATCAAATTTAAGAAGAAAATTAAGTCAAATAATTAAAATAATTGATTTTTTAAAATCAAAGTAAGGTATGCAGTCCGCACAGCCTTACAGCTGTACTGCCCCCGATCATACAACTGATTAATAAAAAGTCGGACACTGAATATTTACGTTCAAACACGACGTTTTTTTCTCACCAGTGATCGTAATATTAGGCTACATCTAACAAAAAGTGTATTAACACTCAGAATAAAAATAAAAAGTCAAACTCACCCCAGTTCTAAATATTTCCGAAGAAGTGTCTCCGTCTGTCATTATGCTGGATAAAGTCTCTGGCTATCCTCAAAGCATCCACTGTGGTCAAAACCTCCCTGTGTGTGTGGGCGCGCATCAAGCTATTCAGTCTTCTCTGGGTCATTGTTGATCTTAAATACGTCTTGATACGATGAAGGGATTAGAAACACCTCTCAGCTCTGGCAGCGGACACAGGGATGGTGTAGAATAATTTCAACAGTTTGTGCACCTCTGGGAGTAGATTTTTTGCCACAGGAGTGGCATTCATTGCCGACGCTACTGAGGCTATTGTTGGGCCTCGCTCAATCCCAGAAGTCTGAATCACGCCCGGCAACATTCCCAGCTGCGCACGGAGAGTGTCACTGTCAAAATCACTGTTGTAGAGATCCATTATTAGAGAAGGGAAAGATGGAGTCTCTTTTTTAGTGGCAGAAATAATCATGTGCTCCAGAGCAGCTGGGACATGCAAGTCTCTCTGTTCAAAACGCCGCTCCAATTCACCATCAAGTAGATCCAGGAGCTCAAAGTATATTTTTCTATAATAATCCACTGGGTTCTGGAATGTGTGTGCAGACTCTCTTCCTGAATCTAGTCTAGTATGGCGTTTCTGTTACCGGGGCAACACTGGGGCGTCTGTGAGACCTTGCGAGTGTTTCAAAACGTTTTGGTAAAACTCCTCAAAAACGTGATCTGACCTCTTTCCCTGAATTAAGTTCCTCGTCAAAGCTACAGCCTTTTGTGCATCCTGTAATGATATGTTTACAGTCTGTAAGGTTCTAGACAGCTGCTCAGTTGGAGAAAAACACATGAGCACCAGATGCAAACCATAAAATGTGCTAAATTTGTCCAGCGCAGCCAAAATTCCCCCAGCTTCATCGCTGTATGATTCTTCATTTATTTCAGTCATCAATGTGGAAAGTAAAGCGTAGTTATCAAGGCCAGATTTCACTGCACCTGTGCGCACTGTCCATCTCGTTGGGCAAAGAGTGCGCAGGTTACTATTACCGGGGGCCATTTCATGTTTTAAGACTTGAAACTTGTGGCTCTGTTTGGGAGATTGTTTCACAATATGTGCAACTTCTAGCACAAAATCCAGCGCATCTCTCATGACTTTAAATTTTTTTCCTGTTTCTTGCAAACATAAATTAAGACAATGCACATAAACAGCTGCCGGATTGTCCCGTTTGAAGCTTGCTGCAACTCCATTCAAATGTCCAGATATACTTGCTGCCCCATCATATGCCGGTCCACGGCACATACTGGGCAAAATGTTGCAGCGGACAAGAACATCGTTTAGTGCAGTGAGGATGGTGGAGGCGTCAGCCTGCGGCAAGTCGAATAGGCCAACAAAGTCCTGGTGAGGGACAAAACTGTCGTCAACCCAGAGGAAAAGAACCACTAACTGCTCTTTGTTTGAAATGTCTCTCGTTTCATCTGCTAATATTGCATAAAACTCCCCACGAATAGGTGAAATAATCTGTGACAATACTGAATGAGAAACTGAATTAATCAGTTCATTTATTATGTCATGGCTCATATAGTTTCTGTCTGCCAACCACTGGTACATTTCAGGACAACCCTGTGTGCGTAATTCCAACAGCTTGTAAAGGTTGCTGTTTGTTGGATTATTACTATCTAGTACCATGTCCTGACCCATGAGATACATGATGGAAGTTATCTCCTTAACCAGCATGTTGCGTCTGTGCTGTTGTTTAACTTTGAGCTGGGCGTCAAGCTGGGACCAAATAGTCTGCTCTTGGGATGAATACATGTTGTAATAAACTACAACCTCTCTATGATATTTGCTGCTTTCATGTTTTCGAAAAGAGCACACAGCATTTTTCCAGTTTTGGAATCCAAGCACAGAGAAAGCGTTTTCATTAGTTTTGCTTCATCCCAAACCCAGTCCTTTAATGGACTAAAGGCGACACTGAGTGCAGAATATTTTTGCCCGCGTTGGACCAGCGTTAGCCACTTGAAATCTTTAAACCACTGTGGTTGAACAAACCGGCTGTTCTGTGTTACACCTTGTACCCGTCTTGTCCCAGAGAGAATTGCTGGGTCGTCTGGTTGGTGAGACTTTGTCAGATCCCTGCAACAGTCGCTGGAGCAGTGAACCTCTGCCTGGCTTGTAGAAGAAGAAGATGTGGAAGCTGGGAGCTCTGGAGCAATGGAGGATTATACAGTCGGGCCAGAAGGCGGTAAACATTTTTCTGGAGGAGCGGCTATCACGGTGAAAGAACAGAGTGACCAAATTAACAAAGGCAGACAGATGAACATGTGCTGTAGATTAAATTGCTCACTGGATGACAACCACCAGATATAGTATGGACAGCCGAGGCAGCAGCGGCACACCCAGGGTTATCCTCCATGTCTGCTGTAGCGACAAACAAGCCAGGGGAAGCAGCAGACCCATCTGCTGAAGCATCCCCATGGGTTAAATAACATTAAACCACAGGTGGAATATCTGCAGCCGAAATTCCCTTCACTTTTGGTGGCATTGTGCCAAAAACATCTGTTATTTTACGTTTCATCGTAAACAATAAAAATGGACCCTAACGAGGATATCAAACTGATACCGATCAGAAGCAATGCTAGGTGGCTAACGTTTGTGTGGGAAAAGTTTTGTTCACATCACATGACACAAAGAGCCAATAAATGTTTAGATAGAATCATTTATCGCTCTCATTGGAGAATGATGCTGCTGTCTGATCTGTATTTTAAAAAGCCTATCTATTAAAGAGTTCCATTTTATTTGTGTAACTTTTTCTAATTATTTTACATCTTTGATGACCAAAAGTAGGTAGGGCCCTGGCCCTACCGGCCCTACCGGTTCCGCGGTCCTTGGCTAGAGTGATTCATTTGTCAAAATAAAGTCGAAGATCCTCCACCATTCGGTGGAGCAGCTGATTAAACAGTGACATTAGCGCGGTTTTGGTCAATGATTTTCAATTATTAATGATAATTTACTAATTGTAATTATTAAGTGCTTTGAGCCCATAATCACAACAGCAGAGTACATCTCTGATTTCTATTCGTAAGCAAGTAAGTTTTTTCTGAATTATGATTTTTAATTCTAATTTTTGATATATATTAATTAATCAATAATCATAATCCTAACAATATGCAGAAGGTTTGTATGACAAAAGAGGATGTCAGAGATGGAGGGAGATGATCATCTGTGTCGAACCCTAAAAGGATTCTCTCAAACAAGAATTTGTACTTTCAAAAATAAGTTCCTAATAAAGACATATTTTTGGTTAGTTTCAAACTGGAAATGCTTTGCAGAAACAACATATTGATCTCATTAATGAGTTTGTCTCTTTTTGTCTTGACAGATGGGCAGCCATTGAAACGAAGCAGAAGCTATGAATTTTTACCACCTAACAGTGAGTTTAACTTAAGTTTATAATTTCAAACTTACATCGAAAGATCACCCGAAGTGCTGTCAACTTATTCTGAACTGTAAAAATGTTTTTGTGTTTTCCCTGATCAGTTTTGAAGCTGCCATTCATATTATGTAGAGCCCTTTGTTTGCTGAAAGGTTGAGTCACTAAAGCTGAATCACATAAAGGACATGACAAAAGGTTTGTGTGTATAAAAACGTGAAAACTTGATAGTGTGGGTGCAAAGCTTATCTACTAACCAGGTGCATCGAGGATTGCATCTGTCAAATAAGCAGAATAGCAGGCAAAATCCATTTAGTGTGTTTGCTGTCATCAACAATAAGCACCACATCACCAACACACAAGTTTCTTCCTGATGTGGACCATCGCTGTCGTTCTTGAAGTTGGGTAAGATATTCCTTACACCATCGTTTCCAGAAGACATCCGAAAGATACTGGACCTGTCTCCATCTGCATCTAACGTACTGATCATCTTTGTTGAACACCAGGTGGTAAATCAGGTTTGACTTTGAGTAAAAGCAGATGATTAGGTGTTAACGCTTCTAAATCATTCAGATCTGAAGATGCTGTTGTTATGGGCCTGCTGTTCAAGATTGCTTTCAGCCTCACACAGCAAGGTATGGATCCCATCTTCATCCAACATCTGCTCCTTAACAGTGGTGTTCAGAATCTTTCTCACCGAGAGAAAATCAAATGCTCCCAGCTTCCTCCAAAGTGGGAACCGGCTGGAGGATTAAAGTACCACTGAACACCTTTTTGCTGCAGCGTCTTCGAAATCTTGTTTCGTTCCATTCACTAATAGATCTCTTCAATTCCAAATCAGCGGCTCAAAGTTTGTTCCATTGTCGGAATACATCTCTTTAACCTGTCCTCTTCTGGCTATAAATCTTCTTATAGCATTGAGGCATGTATCTGTGTCGAGTGATGATGCAACTTCTAAATGTACGTATGGTGAGACATGTACAAATAACACCATATCTTTTTACCTGTCCTCTTCCCCTTTTCACCATGAACGGCCCAAAATAATCAACTCCAACTCTTGTGAATGGTGGATCATTGGGTTGGACCCAACATTTTGGCAAGTCAGCCATAAGTTGGTTGCCAGGTTTGCTATGCAATCTTCTGCATGTGATGCACTTGGACAAAAACTTTCTAATGGTTCCGTTTGCTCCAGGTATCCAGTATCTCTGACGTAATTCAGCCAACATATGATTCCTTCCTGCGTGACCTGTCATGTTATGAATGTGTCCTAGGACAAGCCTGGTAATGTGGGAATCCTTTGGCAGAATGGCTTGCTGCTTACAATCATGTGGCAAAGCTGCCTGACTCAGCCTTCCTCCTACACGAATGACCCCATCCTGCAAAACTGGATTAAGCTTGTATAGTGAGCTGCACTTTTTTACCTTATGATGTTCCTTCAGCATTGCTAAGTCTTCATTAAATTCCTTTCTTTGACAGTGTTTCACAATTTCTGCTTCTGCTTTCTTTAAATCTTCACAGGTTAGCTGCCTTTCTTTGCCAGTTCTGTTGAGAGTTTGAACTTTCCTCTCTTTCTTATTAGAGCTGTTTAGCTGTTTATGGCTAGCTGTCAGCTCTCTCAGAAGGTCTTTCAATTTCAGAAACCATGCTACAGCACGCTGTAACTTTATCCAAGAAGAAAAGTGTTTCATCAGCTGATCTGTTACATCCTGTTGTACTTGAACAACAGTCACTTGTCCGAAAGTGATTCTTTTAACCTCTGGGTTATCAAAGTCAACCATCTTAGGATCTGGGTTTCTGGGCCACTGATCTTGAGGACTGAGTAAGAATACTGGTCCTGTTAGCCAGTTTTTACAATCCAAAAACACTTCAACACTCTGTCCTCTAGAGACGCGATTGGCTGGATTAAGAGCGGTATTGACATACCTCCATTGTGATGTTTTAGTGCTTTCTAAAATTTTTTAAATTCTGTTAGCGACGAACGTCTTGAACCTTGTATTTTCACTATTTAAGTATTTTAGCACTGCAGTGCTATCAGTCCAAAACACGGAGTCACTAAGCTCTAACTCCATTTCTTTCCTGAGAATCTGGTCCACTTTAACTGCTACTGTGGCTGCAGTCAGTTCCATCCTTGGAATAGTTGGAGCCTTAACTGGTGCAATCCTTGCCTTTGCCATCATAAGAGTGCATTGAGCATCTCCTTTATCATTGCGCATGAGCAGATAACTTGCTGTTCCGTAAACATCCTCACTAGCATCAGCAAAGTGATGTAGCTGTGCAAAGACTGAAGCACCAAACTGTTTTTCCTTAACACATCTGGAAACTCCAAAGCCTTTTAGAAGTTGCAAACTTTCAGCCCATTGTTTAAAGTTCCTTACAATGTTTTCTGGGAGATTTTGATCCCATCCACATTTTTCTCGGCACAGATTCTGCAGGATCCTTTTGGCAGGCAGTACCACAGGAGCAATGAATCCCAAAGGATCAAAGACTGAACTAACCTGGGACAGCAGACCTCTTCTTGTTTGTGGCTTATTTTTGATGTTGATTTTGAATTTAAACTGATCCGTTTCAGCACACCACTGGGTTCCTAATGCCCTCTCCACTGGCAAATTGTCCTTATTTAGGTCCAAATCTTGAAACCCTGGGGCCTTTTCCTCTTCAGGAATAGAACTCAGCAACTTCTTGCTGTTGCTAGACCATTTTGTTAGTTGAAATCCATCCTTTGCAAGCATGCATCTTAAATCATTGCAAAGAGATGTTGGACCACTTGTTGCTGAGTATTGGACTATCTGCACGTTGTTGGACGTCACTGTGCCTCTCCAATGGCATCGGCCATTTTGTATCCAGGACAGCCCGCTCCTGCATATCCCATCGAGCATTGCGACTGATATGACTGGGCGTCCCAAGTCTGATGTCACAGGACGCTATATAGGAAGGCGCCCATTTTGAAAACACGCCTTCAGCTGGAGATCGTGACCCGATCACCAACATCTGAAGCATCACCTGGAGAAGAGTCCTGAGTGGATTTCATTTATTCTCTCTCGTTGGCCAACAAACAATTCATAACTGAGGTTTCTGGACTAGGAAGGCCAGAAATTTCACTTTGCCGATCGAAGACATGAGTTTAACACGTAACTAAAAACACGGAGTTCGAGGAAACGAATCGCCACTGTGTTTCATCCCTAGTCGACTGCTGATGGTCAGATCCTATTTTTTCTTTTCGTCAAGAAAGCCAAAGGCCGGGGACTGACCGCTTTCTTGGGGTTTAACTGTGGACACGCAGCAACGCTTCAAACCCCCCCTTTTCCTCTCACTCGCTGCCCCAGAAGGAAACTTCACCAAGTAAAACCCATCCTTTATTTTTATTTCTTTATTAGAAGGCCTGGGCAGGGTCAGAGGTTGTAGTGCGATGATAATCGCTAGTTAGAATCTCATGTGTTCTGAATGATATGTGCATGTAACTTTGTTATTGAAACTTTGATGTGTTATTTTGATATCTGGAGCCGCTGCGTTCCTAGCTCTGTGCGTGTTTTACCACCTGAGAGTCAACGCAGGTAAGACTGGACTGTTAAAATAACCTCATGGTAAAATTCTCCATTTTCCTTTGTCTCCAATATCACTGCTCGCTAGCTTGCCGCCAAAAGCTTTATAACCCTTTGTCTGCTCAGGAGTTGGGGGAAGTTTTATGGTCAGAATAACTGAGTTACAGTTGGAGTTGCGCCCCCCCACTCGCCACTCACCACCACACCTCTTCGTCATATTCTCAATTTTGCCATAACCGCTGGTTGATTCAATACACACCCACTGCTGTTTTCTTTATTTTTGCTTAGTTAAATGTGTTACCCTTGTTATGTAGAATTTTGCATGTTGAGTAGGTGAAGATTAATATTCACATAGATAAAAAGAGAGCGTTTTGTGTTCATTGTGTGCGAAAGTGATTCGTCAGTCAAGATAAGGTTCAAAGTTCCACACGTTTCGGCAGAAACGGTCGATTAAACAGTGACATCTCCGGCAATAGTTATTAATTATTACGGAGTATTTAACGGTTGTAATTGTCAAAGGCGATCAGCCGCAATTACAACACCAGAAACATCTCTGGTCTCGATTCATAAATGAGGATTTTGGTTAAGAAATTGATTTTGTCAAATTATGATTTTTACTTATAATTATTGATCAAGATTAATCACTCAAAATCATAACCCCGAACAGAGAGATTGCAGTGTCTTCATCAACAGTGGATTTAAGACAGTCGTCCACATAAAAGATCTTCCTAACTGTGTTAGGAGCTTCATGACCAAACTCTTCCTCAAAATCTGTTGCACATTTTTGAAGCGCAAATGTTGCAATGCTTGGTGATGAAGTAGCTCCAAAGATATGAACCAACATCTTGTGTTAGGGATAAGGTTGGGAATAACTACAAATATAAAGGGAAATGAACACTGAGTAAATAATAACTGAAGGGGAACTAATGACAAGACGAGGAACAGGGAAAAGAAGCTAATAAACTAGAAGAGTGCAGCAAGAACAAATAACCTAACAATAAACAAGCATAGAAACACTAAGCGAGAGAGTAAACTAGAAAACCCAAAGAAGCAAAGAGAACTGTAATAATAATAATAATCAGAGGAGAAAACCATACTAAGTAATAAACAAATGAGAACGCAACCACCAAGGGAACTATGGGCGAGGGGAGAAATACCGACTAAAAACTAGGAGGCAGGAGAGAGAACAAAACTATCAGGAAGCAGAAGGAAATAAACAAACATAACTACTAAACCCAAAGGAATAGAAACATCTAGCTGAAACGTAAACAAACCACAAAACCACAAAGTCCAAAATGGCAGATCCTGACATCTTTAAAACACAACAGAACAAATAATTAGCTCCTGGCTGAGATGTCTGTTCATATTAGCTGAACAGATAGCTTGCTAGCACTTGGGTAACTGAGATATCTCAACACAAACATTTTGCCACAATACTGATTTATGGTTTTAAAAACATTCACTTTGAAATCTTTCCAATTGAGTAAGCTGTCAGTTAACTTTCTATTTCTGTAATTTCAGTGTCCGAGCTCCGGGTGGTTCTGCTGGGAAGCAGCTGGTCCCAGAGGAGTTCAGTGGGAAACTTCATACTGGGAGTGGATGTTTTTGAAAATGAAGCTCAGTCATTTATGAGAATGAGTGGAGAAAAGGAAAACATGAAAATATCTGTCATCAACACTCCAGATCTTCAGTTTCTCACAGCAGACAAACTGACAGAGTTTATTAAAGACTGTGCAAGGATCTCTTCTCCTGGACCTCATGTGTTCCTGTTGGTTCTGCAGCCTGAAAATTTCACCGAAGAAGAGAAAAACAGGATCTACAGAGTCCTTGACACTTTCAGTGATCAGTCATTTGATCATTCATTTCTACTCATTTTACAGTCTAGATACAAACATCGCATCATCAATTTTCAAGATCAAATGAAAAAGCCTCTTATAAAGGAACTGATCAGAAAATTTAGATACAGATATTTAAAGATGGAAGAAACTGAACTTTCAGAGCTGCTGACTCGTTTTGGTCAAATTGTAAAGGAGAACAATGGAGAACATGTGAGTTATGAAGAGTTTAAGGAAGCATCAACCGGCTTAGAAGATTGGAATCAGAGCCGGAAAGAAAAGACAGCAGGTTATATTGTAGCTGCTGTTACAGCTGCTGGTAAGTGCAGAAACAATTTTAATAAAACTTTGAGACAAATAATTATTGATTTGATCAATTATGATAAACATTCATGTCCTGCTTTTAAAGGTCTCAGTGGAAAAATAGTCGGGAAACATCTCTCATATGAAGGTGAGTGAATTAATTAAAGAGTTATTAATGCAAATTGCAGACAGCCTATAGAGGTCACTTCTCTATTCTATACACTCACAGTTAAGAGTAATTTACTAGTTAACATGCATGTTTTAGACTGGTCAGAAACCAGAGCTTCCAGGTAAAAACCCAGACATGCTCTGGGAGAACATGCAATCTCCACACAGAAAGAGTCCATCTCGACCCGGCCCAAAAGCCATGTCAGAAACAGAAGAGACGGAAGGCTGAAGGGGAAGACACAGGTCTGTCTTAGTAAATTCAAATAACTAATGAGGACACATGAGGTGTGGTGATCAGTACTTCACTATGATGGTGCTTATGTGTGGATTTGTGAAGATTGTGCTGAAGCAGGCCTTGTTTTACACCAAACAGAAGTAAGAGGGGAAGGTGTGGCTTGGGTGGTTAGAGTTTGTCCTGTAACTGGTGGGTTGCCGGTTTGAGCCCCCGTTCCATCTGTCTCAGTCTTTGGGTCCCTGAGCAAGACCCTTAGCCTCCCTGGGTGCTGCACAATAGCAGCCCAGTGCTCCCTAAGGGATGGGTTAAATGCAGAGGACAATTTTGTTGGAATGTACAATTGCAATGACAAAAATAATGATTATTATTAAAGTTAAGAGAGAAAAGGTCCTTGAAACAGAGAATAGGTATAGCTTTAGGGTGTATTCAGACACGCCACGTTTGGTACGCTTTAAATGGACCACAGTTTATTTCCCCCCTTGGTCTGGTCTTTTTGTGCAGGTGTGAATACACTAAAATGAATCCTGGACTGGACCAAACAACCAGACCGAGACCCACTTTTTGAGGTGGTCTCAGTCAGCTTCCAAACCGACTCTGGTGCAGTTTGCTTTTTGGTGTGAATACAGACCGGCCTTTATCCAGCCAAATACAGGAAACGTACGCCCTTTTGGACTTAACAAAGCAGAACATCATGGGGACAATTAGCCTTTTCGTGTTGCTAACGCTACTACTGCATGGATGCTACAAACGATGAGCAGTAGACGGGCCTGGAGCAACGAGGAGAGATTGTGCTATCTCGATATTTGGGCAGATGCACACATAACCCAACTGCTAGAAAAGACACAAGAATGCGGTTGTGTTCAGGATGTTTAGGGAGAAAATACGGGAGAGGTTTGGCGGTCTTCTGAACAATGCTGTGTTGAAATGAAAAAACTTCACCAAAGTTGTCTTGAGGTACGAGACGCATTAAACACGAGTTTTCCTCCACTTCCACACTGTGCGCTGAACTGCTCTGGTCATCTCTGTCCAATGGGAGCAATGGTCATCACACGCGTGGCTTTGTTTAAAAGTTATAGTTCACTTGCAAAAAGTAAAATGTGAAAGAGAACCACACCAAACAAAAAATGTTTTGCATTTTTTACACTACTCATCAGAAACAACACATGACGGTACTGTTTTCCATTGCAGTGGCTCCAAACGTGTAGCAGGCTTAGAAACGTTTGGAAGAGACATGTTTTTGTGTGCATGTTATCTGCACATAAC
The DNA here is from genome assembly GCF_021462225.1 of Girardinichthys multiradiatus. NCBI lineage: Eukaryota > Metazoa > Chordata > Actinopteri > Cyprinodontiformes > Goodeidae > Girardinichthys > Girardinichthys multiradiatus. The sequence goes on along the minus strand of NC_061805.1, from coordinate 51,590,335 downwards.
TTTGTGAGAACGATGGCGTTGTGGTGATTTACTTTGAAAATCTGAAGATCCTGCACCCATCTGTTTGTGAACTGCAGATGACCTTCCAGGGATTTGTAATTTCATAATTGCTCGTGTATGTAGGCACTCACTCCACACACAAGGTAACCAAACACGTCAGATAATGTTACCTCTGGATGCTCATTTAAGTCGGTTATCCACTCAGTGTTCTGTTAACTGACTGTATTTTCTCCAGGTATCCCCTTCTCGAGACGCTGTTTAATTTGTTGCAGTACGGAATCCGTGTCTTGCTCTGCTCATCTCATTATTGTTAAAGGTAGCTTCTGTTAGCGACACCGTCAAAATGGCTTCGGCAATCCCATCGTGCAATGCGTCATGACGTCCATTCACAAGCCCTGTTATTTCAAAGTCTATAAAAAAGCTTTTTCTAGGGATCAACATGAAATACATATACAATCTGCCCTGACTCCTCTGGATCGATGCACAGATTTGTAATTTTAGAAAAACCTGGTTGAAATAAATGAGCAGTGGCTGGCATCTTTGTGATCCGTCGAAGCACGTCAGCTCACTGGCATATTCATGTAATCAATGACATTGATATATATATATATATATATATATATATATATATATATATTATTTGCACTGTATCTCTATAGAATTTAAATATTGACATTACATTAAATCCTTGTTATTATAATTTTAACTGTAGCCTACAAATGGCTGAAAAAGATCTGCAAGTAATTGTTTTATCACATAATTTTCTCTTCTATTGCAGCATCTGGTTTTAGGATCATGCTGTTGGGGAAAAGTGAGGACAAAAAGATAAAACTTGGTAACTTGATCTTTGGAGAGCAGAGATTTCATCAACAGAAGCAGAGTGTGGCCTCCTGTGGGGAGTGGAGAGGAAAACCAGTAACAGTAGTAAAAACTTCTGATATGTTCAGTCTGACTGAGGAGAAAATCCAGAGTGAAGTGAAGAACTGTGTGAGTCTCTGTCCTCCTGGACCAGATGTTCTGCTGCTGCTGGTGAAACCTTCAGAATTTACTAAAGAAAACAGAGAAACACTGAAGTTCATCCTGAGTTTGTTTGATGGAGATGCCTTCAAACATTCAATGGTCGTCTTAACAAATAACAGTAAAAAAAGTTCATCTGTCACTGAGCTCCTCAAGCTAGTTCAGGAACGATGCTACAACATGGATAATAATGACCTCAATCTGTTAATGGAGGAGATTAAAAAGATCATGTATGGGAACGAAGGAACATATCTGACCTTCAGAAAAGAGACCAGCAGAACCCAACATGAACATAGGAAACCTCCACTGAACCTGGTTCTGTGTGGGAGGAGAGGAGCAGGGAAGACCTCAGCAGCCAAGGTCATTCTAGGTCAGACAGAGCTTCATTCAGCCTCCAACTCATCAGAGTGTGTTAGAAACCAGGGACAGGTGTGTGGACGTTGGGTTTCTTTGGTGGAGCTGCCTGCCTTGTATGGAGAAGCTCAGCAGAAGGTGATGGAGGAATCATTCAGGTGTATCTCCCTCTGTGATCCTGAGGGTGTCCACGCCTTCATCCTGGTCCTACCTGTGGGTCCCCTCACTGATGAAGACAAGGGAGAGCTACAGACCATCCAGGACACCTTCAGCTCTCGGGTCAATGACTTCACCATGGTTCTGTTCACTGTGGAGTCAGATCCAGCAGCTCCAGCTGTTGTTAACTTTGTGAAGGAGAACAAGGACATCCAGAAGCTCTGTCAGAGCTGTGGAGGAAGATATGTTGTTCTCAACATCAAGGACCAGCAGCAGATCCCAGAACTGTTGGAGAAGGTGGAGAAACGCATTTCTGACAGGAAGAATTGGACCGGTTTCACAACGAAAACATTAGCATGTGGCCTAATGGAGGAAAAATCACAGCTACAGACTGAACTGAAGGAGTTCAACACAGAGACTGCTCTCACAGGTAAAAATAACTTGAATGTTCAAATTATTTTCAATTTCTTATTTAACTGAACAGTTTTATGAATTCTGTTTTGTCTGTAACTATAAATTGGTGATATAATTAAATTAGTTTCAGAGCTCTCACTTTTCAAAGAGGAAAGTTTATAATTAAATTTAGTTTTTGCAGATCTCGATGAAGGTATTAAAATATTTTTACATCCCTGGAAATAATATTGCTCATTGAAATGTAGTATACAGTTGTTTTGCAGGTATGATTGTGAATATTTAGTAAAAGTTATTATTAGTAATTTATAATTCCTAACAAACATCATCCACCACATTTTGATATTCGAAATATACTATGAAATTGTGTTTGTTGGACTACTAGAACTTATTAATAATTATAATTAATAATCATCAACTAAAGTAATCATAAATGTAACAAGATTTTGAGACAACTAACCAAAAAAGGGATGATACGAGCACAGACCTTCAGACAGCAAATCAATTTCACACAAAAAAAGCACAAAACGCTTCTCTTTATATGCGTGAATTTATCAAATAAAATAGCACAACCTTTACAGTCAATATATATATATAAGCCAATAAACACTATACCTAAAACTAGCAACCGTCACTAAACTAATAAATTAAGAACAAGATACCAATAGTAATTGACAGATCAATCAGTTAATGAGTAATAAACAACTGGAAAATGAGGAATAATTAAAGTTTCTGGATCAAGTGATAATATGACTAACAAATGATGAACACCAATAGATATGTAAATTCAATTCAGTTTTATTTCTAAAGCACCAATTCACAACACGTGTCATCTCAAGGCACTTTACAAAGTCAATTGAATCATACAGATTCAAGTCACACTTGCAGCATTCACTCCTCCTGGATGAACATGTAGAGACAGTGGACAGTCACTGGCGTTGACTTTGCAGCAATCCCTCATACTGAGCATGCATGTAGCGACAGTGGAGAGGAAAAACTCCCTTTTAACAGGAAGAAACCTCCAGCAGAACCAGAACCAGGCTCAGTGTGAGCAGCCATCTGCCACGACCTACTGGGGGTTTGAGAGAACAGAGCAGAGACACAAAGAGAACAAAGAAGCACTGATCCAGGAGTACTTTCTATGGGAAGGAAGAGTAAAATGTTAATGGATGTAGCTTCTTTAGTGGTTTCATCTAGAAAGAAAGAACAGATAAACTCTGAGCCAGTTTTCAAGGTTAGAGTCTGGAAGAGAGAACATATAATTAGTTACAGTAGAAGCTCAGTCAGTAGCCATGTCTAGGAGAGAGAAAGGGTTAAACGCTGAGACAAGGCCAAGTGGGTGACCACTAGAGGGTGAGCATTTATTGGCAGCAGAAGCTTGGATGATGCCCCTCTCCAGAAAGGTATCACAGGTAGACACAGAGTCAGGCCAGGTGTAGCTTCTAGGAAGAGAATAGAGAGAACAAGGTTAAAAGCTGAAATAACAGCAAATAATGCAAAACTGGAGAGTAGTATGAGAATGTAGCGAAGAGGGTGAAAGTGGTCATTATGTCCTCCAGCAGCCTAAGCCTATAGCAGCATAACTACAGAGATAGCTCAGGATAACCTAAGCCACTCTAACTATAAGCTGTGAGCGACATGTCATATGATCTTCGGTCATACAGAGTTCTGGTTTGGGGAGAAGCATTTAAAATGTGGGGGAAATCTGACCTTCCAGATGGAAGCTGCATTCAGTTGTTTATTAGTAGGCGGAGCTGAAATGATGTCATGAACTGAGTGTGGCAACATGTTCAGCATTGTTCCCTGATGATGTATACTACATTTGAAGTGGATCCGATGATGTATGATGGAGATAGAGCACTTGAAATGTCCTAGGGGGCGCTGTTGATCCAAATTCCATTGTAATCCAATAGAGCTGTTTGGAGGCTGACAAAGATCAACCATATTCAGTTTGGAGTGAATTGGATCATTCATGTGTAATTTACAGCCAAACGTATGGCCGTGGCGTGACATCAGAATTTGCCACGCCACCACAGCCACACCCACCAGCAAGCCAGTCAATACTGGCAACTGTCTTAGACCATCATGTTATCTGTCACTTGGGACAGTTTCACATTGATAAGGTGAAGGACACCAAATATGGACCATCAAAAGGAAAACATGGCACTTCCTGTTATGAGGGGGCAGGGGTTTGATGATGTCAGCATCTTATCAGTGAATATTGTTCAGGCCCAGAGGCAGATCAGTCTTAGAAGGTTTCAGGTCTCTGTGACTTTCCGTGTAGAAGCTAAATCAATTTTGTCTTTTATGGCGAGAAGTCATATTTTGAGGTTTGGCCACGCCCACACACTTTCATGTATCAAAAAGCTTTTGATAACTTTTGATCCCCAGTTCCTTAACAGTAAACTGAGTGATTTTCACGTCTCTAAGTCAAAAGCTGTAGGAGGAGTTCGCTCAGATATGCGGGCTAGAAACGGCAAAAACGGGGGCAAATTCAATCCAAACTGGCCGACTTCCTATGGGGTTTGGACCAACGCTCCAAGAGACTTTTTTTGTAGGTCCTGAGAAGTTACATATGTGTATCATATTTCACAATCCTCGATCAAAGCATGGCATGGGGCTGATTTTTAAAAATTTTCTAGGAGGTGCTGTGGACAAATTAGGCCACGCCCACCAAATATGTCATCAGATCTCTGTTGGGGACTGGACAAGGATCAATCACATTGAATTTGGTGCAGAAAAGATGATGTATGTGGAAATTAAAGCCAAACGTATGGCCATGGCGTGACGTCCAACTTCGCCGCGCCACCACGACCTTTTATGAAAAGTTACTGTGCTTCAAACAAAGTTAGACCCACCAGTTATCAGTCATCTGACACAGTTTGAAGCGGATTGAATGTAGACAGGCAGATAGTTACCTTTCCCAGTAAAAAAAGTGACTTCCTGTTCTCAGGGCACGGGGCTAAGATGATGTCAGCATCTGACCCCATAGGATCGTCGGGAACCCAAAGGTCCTCCTTCATGCCAACTTTGGTGTGATTTGGCGTTTCTTTGGAAAAGTCATTGCATTTTCTTACTTTCTACGCAATGCCAAGTTCCTGCCCTGGCCACGCCCCCTAAACATGGCCGAGAACTCAGGATTTTGATAACTTTTAATCCCGCATCCCTTCACTGCATATTGACCAAATATGAAGCCGATAGCTCAAAATCGCTTGGAGGAGTTCGTTAAAGTTCGAGGTGAGTAAAAGTGAAAAATTGACAAAAATTAACATTTGATCCAAAATAGCCGACTTCCTGTGTGTTTTAGGGCATACCCCCAAGATACTTTTTTTCTTGGTTTGACTCAATGTGCCAAATTTCAGATCTCTACGACTTACAGTTTGGGCTATCTCACGTTTGGGGGCGTGGCTAAGAGGTTTGGCCACGCCCATTGACGAGGGCATTAAAGAACAAAAATTTCACGCGCAGGACAATTTTGGGTAAAATCATACGCGTTTTGGTGCACGGCAAAGCCCCCAAATTGCCCCGCAAAGACGCAACGGAATAATAATAAGAAATCCTACGATTACAATAGGCCCTTGCAGTTCAACTCGGGCCTAATAAACATTCGAATTACAATAGGCCTTCACAGCTGAAGAAAAAGAAAAAGGACACATCAGCTTTCTGAGTTACATGCAGGTAGGGGGCGCTGTAGTTAAAATCATCCTAAATCAGCTGATCACATATAAAATCAGCTGTTCAGATGCACAAACACTTCCCCCAAAACACACAAAACAAAACCACCATGAAACAGTTTGGTTCTGACATTTATTGACGGTTCTTAAGAAAACCAGAGTCTGCAGGAGCAGGGAGCAGGCAGAGAGCAGCTGCCCGTAAAAAGACTGCCTTCATCGGGTCAAACAGGAGGACGAGCTACTGAATCTCTGGAACACAAATATTCAAAATCCAACCTAAACCTAACTTCAACACTTCTGCGCTTTAAAGTCATTGTCCTCATTATTGCCATGACTGAGACAAAAACTTCCTTATAAAGGCCCAAAATTGTAACTTCTTCTGGTCCTTCTTCAGGTCCAGACAATAGCACTTCTCCTGCCAACCCCTTCACATCAGAACCCTTGAGCCTTATTTATAGGTTCTGGCTGGGCTGTGGTGCAGATAATTATCCCAGTGGATCATTTTATACATGAAGAAACATATATAAGACATTCTTGCATATACAATGATACACAATTTGTAGTATTAAGTTTATTTATGCTTTTATTTTCTTTTTTTTAAATCATTTTATGCAGATTACTTTAATGTGACAATGTCACATAGTAACTTTAATATCGGCACAGCAACCTGACGGCTGGTGGCTTCAAGTCATAGCTCCAGCCATCAGCGGTTCAGTGGAAACACAACTGGTACCATACCAAGTAGAGAGAGACCGAGTGGAACGGAGCCGCACTGCCTAAAACGAGCCAGTGGAAAAGGGGCACTAGTTAGCTTGTGTGTTAGCCTCTTGGCCAAAGGAAGCCACAGGTAGGAAGCGAGCAGGAGAGAGAGAGAAAGGAAAAACAGAAACAGCACACCACAGCGTAAACAAAGCTCAGGACTGTCGTATCATGCCAAAAAAACTTAAATTAGTAAAGATTTCACCCAAAGGCTGTTTTTCAAGCCAGTCTGTGGAACCCAAGTTAACTGTAAAAACACAGTAAAACACCAACACTCAAAATTCAGCTACAGGGAAGCGTTGCCTCGAAGCCTTATTGCAACAGTCCAAAAAACACACAAAATTAAAACAATGACGATACTTGGATCATCCTATTTTAACCTAATCTCTGCCCAGATACAAAAGGCTTACTATTAGTCGTCTTCGTCCAGCAATTGTCGTCCTGGGACGGGAAACCATTACTGACCAGAGGTTTGTGCTGCACCGGCTTATATCACCTCTGTCTGTGATGAATGATGGGAGGTGTAGTTTGATCAGTCTTTCTTCCGGTATGATGGCCCAACAACAGTCAAGCCCAAAATGTATACATACCCCCACATGTTTACATCTCAGGTAATTTTAATCTAACCAAGAAGTTTGATCCTAATTGGAAATGAGACAGACATCTCTCAGGTATAAGATAATAAAACAATATAAAGTTTAAGAGATAGAAAAATTACCTCTTTTTAACAAAAAAAATATTTTTTAACTTTTTTATTCTATATTTCAAATAATGAATGAAAAACTGTTATAACAACTCAGCAGCTTTAAACATGTCTCCTCTGATATTTTGATAATTTATCTTCGGTGATGAGCTCCCAGCCTTTGAGGTTGGAAGCCCTACTTACCATCACCCTAATCTTTAGCTCCCTCTACAGATTTTCAGTCAGATTCTGGTCAGGACTAGGGCTGGGCCGTTCTAAAACATACATTTTACTGCCAGTCAGAAGAAACATGTTGGTCAAATAACAAAATGACTTTAAACCCAAATCTGCCAGTTATTTATTCATTTCTTTGTTTTGGGCTCAACTGTATTCATCAGAATACATTAATAACAATGTTAAGATTTATGCAACATTTTTAAACTCCACCATTCAAACCTCTGCAGGTTGTATGATTATGACAAACTAAAACTATCTTTGCTTATCCTCACACTGTAATTTATTGACACTGTTAAAAAAACGGAGCAAAGTATTGTTAATTAATTACAATAAAACTAAATATCTTAAAACATAACTATTTAATCATATAAAATTCTAATGGCATGGTGTTCAATAATTACAAGTTTATCAAATACATCACTAAACCAGGAGTTATCTATATGATTCAATTCACCAATAGGTTGAATGAAATACTGCTGGTTTTGCCACACACAGAAAACTGATCATCCAAGTCATAAGAAGGTGGTTTCTCATCATTCCAAACATTGACCAGAGACATGTGATTGTTTTTTTTTTTCAACCTAAACTGTTGGGGTGAGATATCTCACAATAACTGCAAATATCACAATTATTGTTGCCCTAACAGATCATTCTTATTATGAATTATTATTTTGAATTTCTTCTTCTTCTCAGACACTGATGAGAAGAAGAGCCCAGAGTGTCTCAGGATTGTTCTGGTCGGGAAAACCGGGAGTGGGAAGAGCTTGTCAGGAAACACCATTCTGGGAAGACAGGAGTTCATTTCCAGTTCATTTCAACAATCAGTTACAAAAAGCTGTCAGAAAGCCCAAAGTGAGGTGGACGGTCGTCCTGTTGCTGTTGTCGACACTCCTGGTCTGTTTGACAACAATTTGTCCCATGAAGAAGTTGGTGAAGAGATGGTGAAATGTATGAGTCTTCTGGCTCCTGGTCCACATGTCTTCCTGCTGGTGCTGCAGATCGGAAGATTCACAGAGGAGGAGAAGGAGACGTTAAAACTCATCAAGAAGGTTTTTGGAAAGAATTCAGAGAAGTTCACCATCGTCCTTTTTACTGGAGGAGACAAGCTGGAACGTGAGAAAACGTCTGCTACTGAGTTCATTGCAGGTTGTGAAATTTCCTGTAAAAAGCTGATCAATGACTGTAAAGGAAGATACCATGTGTTTAATAACTACAACGAGCAACACCGTTCACAAGTCACAGAGCTGATCCAAAAGATCGACACCATGGTGAAAGACAATGGAGGCAGCTGCTACACCAACAAGATGCTGCAGGAGGCTGAAGCTGCCATACAGAAAGAAATGAAGAGAATCCTGAAGGAGAAGGAAGAAGAGATGGAAAAACTGAAGGAGGAGCTTGAAAGGAAACATATGGAAGAAAAGGAAGAAATAAAAAGAAAAATGGAGGAACAGAGAGCAGAGATGGAGAAAGAGAGAAAACAGAAAGCTGAACAACTTAAAGAGATGGAAGAAAACATCGGCAAGGAACGAGAGCAGAGAAAGAAAGACGAGGAAATTAGGAAAGAGGAAGAGAAGAAACAAAGAGAAGAGGAAGAGCAACAACAAAAACAGTGGGAAAAAGAACGAGAAGCTTTGGAGCGAAAAATTATGTCAGAATCAGCAGAAAAGGAGACAATCGACCAAAAACTGGAAGAGATGAGAAAAGAGACGGAGGAAAAGAGAAAAGCCTGGAAGAAGGAAAGAAACAAGTGGAGGAAAAAACGTGGCAGAGAAAATGAAGAGAGACGGAAAGAGGAACAACAAAAACTGAAAAAGCTTCAAGATGAATTTGAGAAAGAAAGAGAAGAAGATGACAAGAAAAGAAAAGAAAATGAAAAGACGAGACAAGAACAAGAGGAGAAGGAGAAAAAGGAATTAGAGGAAAAATTTCAGAAGAAAATTGATGAAATGAAGAAGGAATATGAGGGAGAAGCCAGGAAGCAAGCAGAAAAATTCAATACGTTTAAAGAGAAATACAAGAAAGACTTTGAAGATCTGATAAAGAAACATGAAGAAGAACTGGATGATCTGAAGAAGACACACAGCAAAGACTACAAACTGTTAGAGGATCTCAAAACTCTGACAGAAACGGATCTGAAAGCTGAAATCAAGACAAAAGAAGCACAAAACAAAGAATTAGAATCTTTGAAGGAAAAGCAACAAGAAGAATTGGAAGAGTTGAAAAAGAAACAGGGTGATTGTACCTTATTGTAATGATCCTTTCTGCTAGCAGCTCTCAGTATTATGTTGATGATCATCTAACACCAGAACACGATGGTTTGTTGCATGTTTGCTTCTGTGATGTAATGAAGCATTTCACGTGTCATAATTACCATGATAACAAAATCCTTTGAGTTAAGAAGTTCTGTCACAGTGTACTATAAGTTTGCTGTCAATTATAAGAATGAAGTGGCTGGAAGCTGAGAGACTTTAACTGGTTTTACTGGGACAAGAATTCAGGGACACAGAATCTACAATCCAGCAGACTGGGAAAGTAACCAATCCTTACCAGTTCACCATCATAATGGAAAAGTATGATGTAAACACAAAGGATACATTAGCAGAGTATGAAATAAACACAATAACTTCTATTTTGTGGCAGGTGAGAAATCAGCTTAAGAGCAAAGAAACAAACTACTTAATGTCTCATTATGAATGAATTACGTCTTTTCTGTTTACTTTTAGGTCTCTTTGGCTCTATATAACCTTTCTAAATGTTATTTCATTAATTCATGCGTGTAATCATACGTGATATCAATATGTTAGAAGTAGTATATGGTACTAATGATTAAAATACAAATATTCGATTAAATCCTTATTAATACAAAACTGAAATATGTTCTGTGTTCATTTAATAAACCAGTCTAATAGTTTTATTTGGTTGACCATTTTGTTCTTATTGCAGCATTTTATTTTATAATTTGAACAGCTTAGAGATCTTTATTAAAAACTAGATTTTAAATGAAAATGCAGGCAGAAACTAATTGAAATATGGCAAAAATAATATTCCAGCTTTAAAGGTCCTGTTGGATCAGAATTAGAATAAGAATCATATTTATTTGTCATTCAGCATGTCTGAGCTATGAAAGAATATAATTTGTTTCTCAGAGTAACAAACATAAACAAAGAAATGTAGGAAAATAGATTAGAAGAAACACAAATAGATTCATGGAAAAGCAAAAACAATATCCAGGGACTTCATGTAGGAAGCACACATAAACCATGAGGCGCAACGTTTAAGGCTCAACTCAGCATGTATGTTGTGTGAAAATGTGCAGCAGACACGCAAACTTTTTCAATCGCCAACAATAAACTACAGAGAACTAAATCTCCCCTGAATCCACTGAAATATGATCCATTCAGTTTATTTAATTCATGGAGCATCAAACCTGATGTTTTACATAACTTTGAGTTTTTATGGTTTAAATCAGAGAGATGAACCTGAATCACATTAAGCCTCAGTGAGGTAACACACCTCAGAAAATGATGGAAACAACCTCAGAAAATGATGGAAACTGTGAAACTTCCTGTTTCTGTCGCCTGTAGATGGAAATGTTCATCGGTCTGAGCGCTGAGGAGCATAAAATGCATGAGAATCATCCAAGGGACACTTTCATTCTCACTGAGGAAGAAAACGATGTCAGATCAGCAGATTCATTCCTAACAAGTCAGGTTTGATGATTCCTAAGGTGGACAAGCTGGAGACAATCACACATGTCCATAAATAGCTGCTAAAGTTGCGTGTAACTGAGGAACGATGGCAGCTTTGGCTCAGCTGGAGGACATCACCGTTGAAAGAAGTTGGATGGAGCATTTTTTTCAGAGATCGTACTGATCTGCTGGTACATGATGATGCATGGCTTATTAGCTGCTTTAGATTGATCAGGACAATCATCTTGGAGCTCTGCATGGAGCTGGCCTCAGTGTTACAGAGAGAAACCAGCAGGAACCGGGTCACCAGTGCCAGTTCAAGTTCTCACTATGCAACTACTTCTTGCTCTATGGCTTCTAAGGTGATGTTTTTTTGTCTTTTTATGTGACATCATGAAAGGTTTAAAGTTCTTCACATCATTTGGGAGGAATATTCAGGTCTATAACTGAGCTCAATTCAATTCAGTTTATTTATATAGCACCAATTCACAACATGTCGTCTCAAGGTTCTTCACAAAGTCAGGTTCATACATTTCAATTAATCGTAACCATTGAACAGTTCAGTCAGATTCAGTTATTTCTTCAAATTGGATAAAAAGTTTTTCTATCTAAGAAAACCCAGCAGATTGCATCCAGTCAGTGACTTGCAGCATTGACTCCTCCTGGATGAGCATGTAGAGACAGTGGACAGTCACTGGTGTTGACTTTGCAGCAATCCCTCATACTGAGCATGCATGTAGCGACAGTGGAGAGGAAAAACTCCCTTTTAACAGGAAGAAACCTCCAGCAGAACCAGAACCAGGCTCAGTGTGAGCGGCCATCTGCCACGACCGACTGGAGGTTTGAGAGAACAGAGCAGAGACACAAAGAGAACAAAGAAGCACTGATCCAGGAGTACTTTCTATGGGAAGGAAAAGTAAATGTTAATGGATGTAGCTCCTTTAGTCGTTTCATCTAGAAAGAAAGAACAGATAAACTCTGAGCCAGTTTTCAAGGTTAGAGTCTGAAAGAGAGCACATAGAGTTAGTTACAGTAGAAGCTCAGTCAGTAGCCATGTCTAGGAGACAGAAAGGGTTAAACACTAAAAGACAGGGCCATGTGGATCATCTGTAGAAGGTGAGCATTAAGTTGTTGCCAGCAGAAGCTCGGACGATGCCCCTCTCCAGAAAGGTGTCACAGGTAGACACAGAGTCAGGCCAGGTGTAGCTTCTAGGAAGAGAAAAGAGAGAACAAAGTTAAAAGCTGAAATAACAGCAAATAATGGAAAATTGGAGAGTAGTGTGAGAATGTAGCGCAGAGGGTGAAAGTGGTCATTATGTCCTCCAGCAGCCTAAGCCTATAGCAGCATAACTACAGAGATAGTTTCAGTTCAGATTATTTAGTTAAACGGCGCTTATTTACAACAATGTCGTCTCAAGGAACCCCACAAAGGGTCCCACTGATGGTCATTGTTATACTAAAAACCACAAGGATTGGGATACCTCTCTCTGTCAGACTGATTATAACCATTGGAAAAGAGAAGGGGTCATACAGGTAGCAGAAATGGAGGGTGTGTTTGCACCTCAACCATAACTGAGCCGGTTTAGGCTAAACCTGACTCCTCCTTACTCCAACCAACGAGGGAAGAAGGCTCCCTCCCTGATAACCTAAGCTGCTCTAACTATAAGCTTTATCAAAAAGGAAAGTTTTAAGCCTAGCCTTAAAAGTAGACAGGGTGTCTGCCTCACGGACTAAAACTGGGAGCTGGTTCCACAGGAGAGGAGCCTGATAACTAAAGGATCTGCCTCCCATTCTACTTCTAGAGACTCTAGGAACCACCAGTAAACCTGCAGTCTGAGAACAAAGTGCTCTGTTAGGAACATATGGACCAATCAGATCTCTGATGTATGATGGAGCTAGATCATTAAGGGCTTTATATGTGAGGAGGAGAATTTTAAATTCTATTCTGGATTTAACAGGGAGTCAATGAAGGGAAGTGTGGAGATATATTATGTGTGTGCATTATTTTATAATGTGTGTGCATCATTATTGTGTTCATAAACAGTGTGGGAAATGAAATGTATAACCTGTGTTAGTATAAGACATTGTGGCCTGCAGAATTGTTGTTGCATAAACTTGGCCTTGAGTATGGTGACGCAGAATGAGACTGAAGAACTGTAAGGCTTGGGAAAGGATGTGAAAAAGATTGAGGGCCAAGTACTCCCTTTTCATATCAGCAGAAAAGCAGAGTCCAGGTGCAGGACAATAGCTGTCCAAATATAGTAAGCCGGAAATGTGTGTACGTAATCATATGTGTGAAAAAACTGTAAACAGGGGCCTGTCCATTTTCATGTGTTTTAATAAAAGCCATGTGCCCAGTGAGAAGCTCTGAAGTCGTCTCGGTGTGTGGTCAGATCACATTACAGAGAGCTTCCCCTGGTCCAGGTACTTGAATGATATCCAGCTGTCTCTGTGTGATTTATTCTAATATGTTGTGAATTCTTTCAGCTTACAGTGAATAAACGAACACGCAGAAGACCCCTTGGTGGGGTGCTTCAACAATTTGGTGACCCCGACGTGATTCAAGGCTGACTTAGGGAATTTGGACGAAGAGAGAGTGTGACAGATGAACCTATGACATCCGGGGCGCCCATATGTCATCAAAAGGTGGGCAGTACCTGTTGTATCAAATTCTGCCGATTGGATTTATGTATAGGCTAAATTATTTACCAGGGTGTCAGTGGTTCTGATTTGTTATTACTCTGTAAAACTGTTAAAGACTGTGCATTAACTGAATGTGTTAAAATGGAGTCAGATATGAAAAGCTGAGATGAGACCAGGGGTGCAGTCCGCCTGGGTCAAAGGTCAAAAAGGTTGAAGTCCTTTTATTGCTGAGCGTGGCTGCTCAACTCATTAATTGACGAATTAATGAGATAAAGCTGGGTACAGTCCCGTGTCTTGGCGAAACACAAAGTATTGACAGGTCAAGGGCCTGATAAAAGTCTGATTTTTGTCAATCAGTGAGCAGAAACCTCTGATTTTTGTTAATCAGGGTGCAGAATATCTTGTTTGGTTTTGTTTTAGGCCTCTTGCAGCTGCAGTTTAAGGGAGCTGATTCTGTGAACCCCTAATGCTCAGAAATTTTACTAAGGGGTTAAAAATCTCAATCTAGTGGCCACACGGAGGAATTACACAACTGACTGAGTGCAGTCAGTCTTAAGTCTTTGAACATTCGTTCTGAATTAAACATGCGGTTGGATTTTTAATTATTTGAGCGAAAATGAAATGCATTTATTGAATATAGGGTGAAGTGGCTTGTGGTGGATTGTTTCTGCATATTTATGCATTTTCTGTGTGTGAGTGTCTAAGAGTGCAGTTGAATTGAGCAAGTCCAAGCTGGAATGTGTGTGCGTGACTGAACTAGATAATCATTTGGGTTAAATTAACTGTCGACTACTAGGGATAATTGTCTGTGTGGCGGATTATAGAATAAACGTGAATATTAAGTGTTTTTTGGCTGATGTTAAACGGGAGTGACTGTGGGAAACACCTGACTGCGTATGTGTGTGACTGGGACAGATCAGCAGAGGACGGCCTGCCATTGCAGAATAAATGCACTGTGTTGTTCACAAAAATAATACATTCATAAGCGGATTTTGTGCGCATATTGTGAAAAATTGATTGAACATTTGTTCCGTAGGATTTTAAACAACATGGAAGGTAAATTTCCGGACACAACATCACGGGTGGATTTAGAAACACAATTAAATAACATACAAACACTGGTTCTCCAAACCAGGGGTACAGACGACGCGGACAAGATCAAAGATAAAATCGAAAAAAAGGTAAGAGAACCACTGAAGGTGGAGGGAATGAATTTGACGGACAAGTGCGATTTAGGTGATTGGTTTAGAAAGAAACTGAATACAGCGAAGAAAAACACACAGGAAGCACAAGGTAAGTTGAATGAAGCTACTGTTTGGTCCAAAGGTAAGTACCGGACAAACGTAGATAAATTGGACAAAGAACAACGTTTTTGGGCAGATATTCTTTTGATTTACCAGGGCGGAATTCACACAATGCAGCGGAAAAAACCCAGAGAAGGAGACGAGAAGGAGGTGTCAAAATCAGCTCAGGGGAGGTGTTCAGACACACCTCCACCATATAGACCCTCCTCCTCATGCAGCTCCCTCACTGATGCACCCACACCGCCCCCTGGTGGATTGTACCCCATATTGGAAGTACAGAATGGAACCCTGGTGGTGAATGGACTACAGATCCCAGAAGAGGTGAACAAATCTGTCAGTGGAACTTCTGGATTATCTATGCCAGCATCTGATGGGTCATTTCAGGATGCAGAAAAAGCAGCCTTTCAAGACAGAGAGGTAAGAGAAAGACAAGAACAAAATCAAAGAAGCCTGAGCAAAACAAATCCCTTTCGCTCACCCCCACAACAATCAAGTCTAAATTCAGAGGCTGGGGCACGGGGGCCAGGCTCTGTCTTACAAGGACCGGGGACTGATCCGGAAGGTTCAGTGTCTTTAATGCTAAGTGGATTCTGGAGGCCAGATAGGGTTTTGTGTCCTAATCCTTTTCTCACACCCACACCTTGTTACACCTCTACCCCAGCTGCTGAGGTGCAGGTAAGCAGGCACAGCATGCCACAGGAAACTGAAGAAGACAGAGCAGACCCGCAGCAAAACCATCCTGTGGACGGATTCCCAATACACTGTAACACAGTTGGACAGTTAATGGAACATTTACCCCGCAATGCTTCAGCTAAACCAGAAGGCTTTAGTTATGCCCCAAAAACCAATTACCCCCTTTTACAGCAACAAGGCTCTGGAGCCCCCTGTAGGTATAAACCTTTCTCTCTGGGCGACATTACGGCTCTCTGTGACAAGTTGCCCCCCATCTCAGAAGGAGCAGCAGTCTGGCTCCAGACTTTAGACACCCTGACGGCAGGCACCACGCTAGCATTGGGAGATTATAGAGCCGTGGCAGGACGGTGCATGCCACACCACACATGTAGAGAGATTGAGACAGCTGCTTTTACATCAAGAGCCCCGGATTCTGACCTCTTCACCCAGCATGTCCACTGGCTAGGTGATGCATTGAGACAAGCCTACCCTGTAACCAGGGGGCGCACCATCCCTAAGTTTGAATGGGACCCTAAAATTAACCCCAGGGAATAACATACAGCTGTAAATCCATGTGGCAAACTCAGACAGGAACTAATCTGGCTAATGAGGGGGCACAACGAGGCTGGTTCAGAGATGCTGTCCTTAATGGACTACCACCACAGATAAAAGCCAGCATGGAGGACAATCCGGACATGGCTGGAGTGGATGCTGGAACTTGGGATCGCCATCTGATTCACCACCTGTCCAAAATAAGAGAGAACCATAAGAAAGATGAGGAGGAACTTAAAAATCTGCAGACCCAATTGTTAAAAATGCAGTTAGCTGAAGCCAAGCAAAAAGCAGGAGACAAGAAGAAGGACAATAAAACCCCAAAAATAATGTATGAAGGTGCGGTTTCTCAGGGTCCCCAGACTCCTCCCTTTCCTGATCATCAGGACACGATTGCATCGAGGTCTGCAAACTCGGGTCCTTATCCTGCCCAACCAGGCCGGTTCAGGGGCAGGGGCGGGCCAAGGGGCCGTGGATTCCGTGGAGGACCACCAAGGCGATGGGGGGGTGCTGACGTTTGCTACTACTGTGAAGAGCAGGGTCATTGGAGCCGACACTGTCCATGCAACCCTGAGGCATATGGTCGTGGATATGGGCCCAGAGGAGGCCCAGGGCGACGCCCGTATCAAGGATGGGGTGGTCCACCACGTGGAGGTCAACAGCAGCAACCTTCACTTCAGCTGCCAGCCTGGGATGAACCCAGCCTTGGCCCGGACCACTACTGAGGGTCCCCACAGAACCCCCCGGACGGAGGGACTGAGGACCCCTTACTGTCCATCACGGTGGATGGACAAAATCTTCTTTTTTTGGTGGACACTGGGGCCACATGTTCAACTATTCAACGAGCCCCTCCTACCACCCTCTCCACAAGGACTACCACTGTCATGGGGCTTTATGGGGCTAAACAGGTCCTACCTTACACCACACCCCTAAAAACCAAGATAGGGGGACAGACTTTGAACCACAGCTATTTGGTGTCAGCGGACACCCCTGTCAACTTATTGGGCAGAGACATGTTGATTAAAATGGGAGCAACCATTTTATGTGGACCTGATGGACTGTCTGTGCATCTGCCCAATGGAGCTCAACTAGCCTGTGGCAACAATTCCCGCCTCTCTCATGGACAGTATCTCATACAACCCCTGGCGGACCCTATGGCTGACATATAATGGGTCCTCCTGCACCCAGAAACCACAGCGGGCAGAGGCATCCTCTCGTCTTTCCTTCGGTGGAAATCCTGGATCTCGACCCTGGTGCCCTACGTCTCTCCCCCTGACCCGCCACATGTCACCCTCTTCTATGACAGGAATAACTGTGAGTGTTATCAGGAAAGCTTTGCTGTGGAGCTGGAGGGGACTTCCTGGGAGATTGCCACCGCGGACATTTATGTAGCCCCTGAAGGTGTCGTAGCCTCTGTACAGTTGTCTGCAGAGCAGAAGGACTGGTTCAAAATGTGGTCTGATGGTGTACCCCCTGTTTCACTAGCGCTCCACCCTGCCCACGAAGCTCGCGAGCTGGGAGGAGTGTTAAAACGCTCCCTAGCTCTCACTGACTGGCATTCTTCATCCGCACCCAATCTATCTTATTCACCCTCAGGTAACACCTACCGCATTACCAACATGTCCACAGACGTTGGCACCTTGGAACATGTGCAAATTCACAGACATCATGGGAGAGAAAAAACAGATCATCCAATGGCTGCAGCTGTAGTTCAGAGCATGCCATCTTCACTTTGGGCTGAGGGCCCCACGGACGTGGGACTCATTCACTGCTCTCCCATCACTTTTCAGCTTAACACTGACCGACCCATTTGGAAATCCCAGTACCCTCACAAACCAGCAGCCGAAACTGGAATTTCTGACACCATAGAAGGGCTGTGGAACGCTGGGTTGCTGGAACCAGCTGACGGCTCTTCTTGGAACACACCCATCTTACCAGTAGAAAAGAAGGGAACTGGGAAATGGAGAATGGCCCACGACTTGAGAGCAGTAAATGCAGCACTGTCCACTCCCACAGTCCCAGTGCCTAATCCATACGTTGCTCTCACTAACCTTAACCCTGACCATGCATGGTTCACCTGCATCGATTTGGCAAACGCTTTCTTCTGCCTGCCTCTAGCTGAAAGTGCAGAGATGTTTTTGCATTCACATATAAGTCAAACAGGTACCGCTACACTCGTTTGCCGCAGGGTTTTGCTCTATCACCAGGACTTTTTAATCAGGTCCTTAAGAAATCCCTCCAAGACTGTCCCCTCCCCCCAAACACCACATTGATCCAATATGTGGATGACATTCTTTTGGCGACACCAACTGTTTCTGAATGCTTGGAGGCCACGGCTGTGGTACTCTCACACCTAGCAAAAGCTGGGTACAAGGTCAGCAAAGCCAAACTACAAATTTGCCGGAAACAGGTGGATTTCTTAGGCAGGGTGATCTCCCAGCCTGGGACAGGAATGTCCCCTTCACATCAATCTGCTGTCCTTTCTCATCCAAAACCGGTGTGGGTGAAAGACATGCTTTCCTTCTTGGGACTCACTGGATACAGCAGGTCATTTATTCCAGGATACATTGACCTAACTGCCCCACTCCGCGACTTAGTGAAGAAACAGGGCATGCGCAATTTGACGGCACCTCTACAATGGACAACAGAAGCAGAGGAAGCCTTTATTGCTCTTAAAACCAGCCTTTCCCAAGCTGCTAACTTGGCACATGCCGACTACACATTGCCCTTTCACTTGGATGTTTCTGTAACAGCACATACTGCGAATGGAGTGCTGTTCCAGATAAAAGGGGGAGTAAGAACAGTGCTAATGTATATTAGCGTGATGCTTGACAACATGGAACAAAGACACCATGAATGTACCAGACATGCAGCAGGGTTGACAAAAATAATTCAAAAAACAGCCCATGTGGTGATGGGACATCCACTACACATTTTAACATCATATGGAGTAGTGGCATTTGTCAATTCCAAAACTTTCACACTCTCACCATTGAGACAACAGAGATTGAGTAAGGTGCTGGAGGCGCCAAATATTATCTACAGCCATGAAGGGATCAACATGGCAGACAGAATGACAGAAGGAGAGCCCCACGTATGCGCCGAAAAAGTTGAGGTAAGTGAGAAAATCAGACCAGACCTACAAGGAGAACCACTAACAGAAGCAAGAAACCTGTACACAGATTGCTGTTGTTTTAGACATGACACAGAGGGTCTGAAAGCAGCCTATGCAGTGGTGGAAGACACAGGAACGAACTTTGTGACTCTTAAGGCAGAAGGGCTGACAGACACCCAATCAGCACAGAGAACAGAGGTGCTAGCAGTAATAGCAGCCCTAGAACTAGGGGAAGGACAAAAAGTGAACATCTACACAGACTCAGCTTATGTCACGGGAGCAGCGCACGTGGAACTAAAGCAATGGATAAGAACAGGGTTTAGAACAGCAGGACAAAAACCCATTAAACATGAGCAAGAAATGAGAAGATTAGCTGAGGCCCTACTACTTCCCCAAGAAGTAGCGGTCATAAAATGCAAAGGACATGATAACAGCTACACCAGGGTGGCTCAAGGAAATCAAGCTGCAGAAACCAAAGCTGGATATCTGCCCATACACATCTGGATGAACTCTGAAGTCGAATGGACACCAGAACCGACTCTGGAGGAGGTGAGTAGACTGCAAAAGGGGGCCTCACCAGAAGAGAAATCAGTCTGGAAGGCAAGAGGGGGAAGAAAAGACCAGGATGAACAATGGAGAAGTCCAGACGGACGTCCCATCCTACCCCCAGGACTAACCACAGCAGCGCTGGAAGAAGCACATGGACCGGGACATGCAGGAACTGCACAAATGATAAAGAGTCTTGAGCACTGGTGGCATCCATACCTGAAACAGACGGTAGGTCATTGGATAAGCTCGTGTAGCACCTGCCAACAATTCAATGTGAGACCCACTCTGAAGCCTGCACCAGGTAAGTTCCCTGTGGACCCGGTAGCAGGTAAGGAAATCATCATAGACTACACGGACATGACGGAGAGAGTGAATGGGTTCAGAGACATGGGTTGACGCCCCATGAACTGCAGACTGGAAGACCTTTTCCAGGCCCAAAAAACAGGTTACCTTTTCTGACTGAATGTGAACAATCTATGTCTCACCGTGATTACTATAGATCTCTCCACAGCTTGGTTGCAGCATTCTCAAAACAGGTGGCCGCCCAACCATCCGAGGCTCGAGCTACCATCTCAGACGCGGAGTGGATCCTTCTGAAAGTCATCAAACGGAAGTGGTCAGAGCCCAGGTGGACGGGTCCATTCCAGGTCACAGAGAGAACCTCACATGCGGTGAGGGTCAAGGGCAAAGGAGACACGTGGTATCATTGGAGCCAGTGTGCAGCAGCAGAGGCACCACAGAGATCGCTGCCAGAGGTCCAGCAGAACCTGAGGGACAACACCAGCACACCAGAAGATCTTTCTCACCCAATTCAAGGGGCAGAATAATCCCCTAGGGTGAGAAAACGTTCATTTACAACTAAAGGTTAGTCTACACCTTAGGTGCACCGTTAAATCAGTGGTCCCACCAAATAGGGACAGAATAATCCCCTGGTGAGACCACTTAGCTCCAGGTCAGTCTACACCTGTGAGTGAAGACCAGGACATCACACAGAAGAGGCAGATGTGACTGAGTTTTCCTCTCTTTCACTGGTGGTTGTAGCTGCTCTCCCACCGAGAACTGAACTGAACACTCTGAACTTAAAAAAAAAAAATAATAATAAAAAGGTCTTTTGTGTTTCACCATATTGTTAATCCTCATCTTCCTTTGCAGGTACCTTCGAAACGAATGGGAGGTGAAAATCTAGGACCCAGGCCCCTTAAGGGTTGGATCATGGTAGGTATAGGTGTTTTAGCATTTTTCATTGTCACATTGATTTTCGGATTGTTCTTTGAACTGCCTTTCCAAGCATGCTCCAGTCATCCAGACAATAAAGTATCAAAACGCAGCGCTCCACCCATTGCCAACAAAACCAGGGCTGGCCCTTTAACCCCTCTACGGAGAAATGGCACATACACTTGTTTTAACTTCACTTCCAAAACCCCGCAGGTAAATGTAGGACAAATTCCTCGCGATTGGTGCAACTCCACGGTGTCAGGCTCAGTGATAGGTCCTTGGGCAAGATCAGGACTTTATTATTATTGTGGAGGACACCGCCTTCTGACTAGGATCCAAAATAATACTATTGGAGTGTGTGCCATGGTTAGGTTGCAGGCACCTCTCCTCTTGTTAGGAAAAGACCTTAAGTATCTTCCTTCAACACACGCCCAAAGCACAGCTTTAACTAGGAGAAGGCGTAGACATAAAACGGAGCGCAAACACCTTTGACTTAAGCAAAGACTCACCCACTTACATTGATGCAATAGGAGTTCCTCAAGGCATACCTAATGAATATAAATTAGCGGATCAAGTCTCAGCATGCTTTGAAAACATCCCCATTATAACAGCTTTGTTCCATGTTACTCCCAATAAAAACGTAGACCGCATCAACTACATCCATTACAATGTTTTACGTCTAGCTAACTTAACAAGGGATGCAGTAGAAGGCCTGTCAGAACAATTGGCACCAACCTCCCTTATGGCTGTGCAAAACCGAATGGCATTAGGTATGTTGTTAGCAGAAAAAGGGGGCGTCTGTTCGATGTTTGGGGATATGTGTTGCACTTTTATTCCCAACAACACTGCACCCGATGGTTCCGTCTCAAAAGCTTTAGAAGGGTTAAAAACACTTTCTGCCACAATGCATGAGCACTCAGGTATAGATAATCCGTTAGAAGACTGGATGACGGGCATGTTTGGACACTGGAAAGGGTTGATTATGTCATTGTTTATATCCATTGCTGTTTTCGTAGCTATTATGGTTACCTGTGGATGTTGCTGTGTACCATGTATAAGATCTTTAATTGTTCGCTTTATTACTACAACCATTGAAGGGAAAACCGCACCTCCTCCTTCCCATATGATGCCTTTCCTGGCGGTTGATGCTAATGAGGAGGAGGACGAAGAGTAACACGTAAGAGTAAGTCACAGGGCTAATACGTTTTTGAGGGCTAAAACTTTTTGAGTGATAATACTTTCTGAGTGCTAATATGTTTTTGTGTGCTAAAACGTGTCTGACATGTATTACTTTCTAGGGTGCAAATACTTTTGTAGGGTGTGAAAACTTTTGACAGTGTGAATTCTTTTTGTAGGGTACTAAATGATTACTGTCTAGGGAGCAGAAGGACGGTAGAATATTATATTGGCAAAATTTGATAGACTATGGAATAAAGCACGGATGGACACCCTCCAGTTAGAGGGGTCACGACTCCCTGTCAAGATTTAGAAGGTTGTAAGCATCCTTGGGACTACAAAGGCCCGACAGGCAATAGTCCCTGGGCACATGGCGTGGCATTGGAGGCAGGGTCAAAAAGCATGATGACAAACATTTCCTTCTGCTCCACAGGTTGTAATGACTGTTGAACTCTTTTATTTAGCATCTCCAAGCAGTGGTGAAGTCACATAGGTGACTTCAAAAGGGGGAAATTGTGGAGATATATTATGTGTGTGCATTATTTTATAATGTGTGTGCATCATTATTGTGTTCATAAACAGTGTGGGAAATGAAATGTATAACCTGTGTTAGTATAAGACATTGTGGCCTGCAGAATTGTTGTTGCATAAACTTGGCCTTGAGTATGGTGAAGCAGAATGAGACTGAAGAACTGTAAGGCTTGGGAATGGATGTGAAAAAGATTGAGGGCCAAGTACTCCCTTTTCATATCAGCAGAAAAGCAGAGTCCAGGTGCAGGACAATAGCTGTCCAAATATAGTAAGCCGGAAATGTGTGTACGTAATCATATGTGTGAAAAAACTGTAAAAAGGGACATGTCCATTTTCATGTGTTTTAATAAAAGCCATGTGCCCAGTGAGAAGCTCTGAAGTCGTCTCGGTGTGTGGTCAGATCACATTACAGAGAGCTTCCCCTGGTCCAGGTACTTGAATGATATACAGCTGTCTCCGTGTGATTTATTCTAATATGTTGTGAATTCTTTCAGCTTACAGTGAATAAACGAACACGCAGAAGACCCCTTGGTGGGGTGCTTCAACAGAAGCTAAAATAGGAGCGTCACTCCTGGACAGGATATTTCTAATTTTGGCAATGTTCCGGAGGTGAAAGAAGGAAATCCTAGAAACCTGTTTAATATGGGATTTAAATACATGTCCTGGTCAACAATAACACCAAGGTTTTTTACGTTATTATCGGAGGTCAATTTAATGCCATCCAGGTTAAGTGATTGACTAAGCAGTTTGTTTTTTAAAGACTCCGGTCCAAAGACGACAGGTTCCGTCTTGACTGAATTTAGAAGCAAAAAATTTAAAGTCATCCAAGTTTTTATGCCTGATAATTTGACCTATTGGAAGCATATATAGTAAAGAGAATTGGCTCAAGTACTGAGCCCCGTGGTACTCCACAATTAACCCTGGAGTTTAAAGATGATTTATCATTTACATGAACAAACTGGAATCTGTCAGATAAATAAGATTTAAACCAGCCTAGCGCTGTTCCCCTGATCCCTACAGCATATTCCAGCCTTTTTAAGAGAATATTATGGTCGACTGGATCAAATGCAGCACTGAGATCTAGCAGAACCAGAACAGACACAAGTCCATTATCTGAGGCCATAAGAATATCATTAGTGACTTTCAGCAGAGCTGTTTCAGTGCTATGATGAGCTCTGAAACCTGACTGAAACTCTTCAAACAGGTCATTGCTGTATAAATGTTCACACATTTGATTAGCAACTATTTTCTCAAGAATTTTAGATAAGAATAGAAGATTGGATATAGGTCTGTAATTTTTCACTGCTGAGAGCTAAGGGAATGAATGGCTCAACAGAGCTATGACTCTGTGTAAGTTTAGCAACTGTACTAAAGAGAAACCTAGGATTATTCTTCTTCTCTTCTTTTAATGATGAGAAATAAGCTGTTCATGAGCCCCCAGAGACTTACAGCCCCCAGAGACGTACAGCCTCAGAAAACAACTGTTCTTCAGCCTTGAAGTACCAGCTTTGAGTCTTCACAACCTCCTGCCTAAAGGAATGAGTCACACTTGTGTTGCAGACTTGACTTGAAGTCTTTATCATTTCCTTCATCCCCCAATAACTGCCTGCATACTCTTGCCACATGAGGCTGGGCATTATCACCAGGAGGAACCCAGGACCCACTGCACCATGGAATGGTCTAACATGGGTCTAAGGATTTCATCCTGATAACTGATGGCAGTCAGGGTGCCATTGTTTACCCTGTATAGGTCTGTTCATCCCTCCCCAGACCAACATTGACCCACCACCAAACCGACCATGCTGAGTAATGTTGCAGCCAGCACAACGTTCACCACAGCAACCATGGACAGAAAGGTTGCAGTCTCCATGTCAGAGTCTCACCTTTGTTGCTGAGATGCAGAAATGGAAGCTCCTTAAAGCGTTTAGAATAGTTTTTCTATCTCTGTCGACTGATGAAAGGAAGACATCTTATCCAACACTCTAAAACTGACAGAAATAAATTTTCCATGCTCAAACTTACCAGGCTGCAGGTTTATGTTTGATTTTTTTCACTTTGTTTATTTTCCACCAGTAGGATGACCCGTATCATCTGGTCTAACATTTATTTTACAGAACATAAAGATGCAAAGAAGTGTTTGGTCTTTACTCTTGCTGTTTGCTGTACAGATAAAACGGAAATATATTACTGACAGTAATTCCAGT
Source organism: Girardinichthys multiradiatus (assembly GCF_021462225.1). Classification (NCBI taxonomy): domain Eukaryota; kingdom Metazoa; phylum Chordata; class Actinopteri; order Cyprinodontiformes; family Goodeidae; genus Girardinichthys; species Girardinichthys multiradiatus. The sequence continues at coordinate 51,565,395 of NC_061805.1, read as the reverse complement.
TTAAAGGTGACGGCATCATTTAACGAGTCAAATATTATTTTCTTGACACTGTGTTTAGTGAAGGTTGTTGGAAATGTCCCATTAGACAAACACCATCAGGACAGAAAGAACATGAGCAGCTCAGTAACACTTCTGATGAACAATCCCAGGACCAGACTCCTTGTGCTCCTTCTTAGTGATCCACATGTTCTAGAACGTGGAGAGGGAGGCCAGGACGGAGCATCCGATCCAGACTGAGTACTTCCTCTCTGGAGGAGCGATAACCTGGAGGAGATAAGGGAAAAAACACCTAAAACAAAGATGCTGCTGAACCTTCAAGGATGTTGATTTACAGTAGAAATTAGATTTCAATTGCTAAGCTCATAAAGATTTTACAAAGTTTCAAACATATTCTTATTAAATATTTCTTTAATATTTAAGTTTTAAAGAGAAACTGAAAGATTTAAACTTGAAGTTCCTCAGCTATTATTACACTTTTATAAATCCATCTTCAATATTGCAAGACTTGTCTAAATATAAGTTAGTCTATGGATCTCGGAAAAAGAAATATTATCCACTGTAATAAACAATTTTCAATTAAATGAAATGATCTTAAATTTAACTCCTTGTAGAGAATGGTTGTTAATTCACCTCAATCTACAAAGCCAGTATATATCCCACTAATACCTGCTGATGCATATTCTACACAGCTGCCGATATTTTACTACAAAAAATACAGAACAATACATGTAGAAGTGGTTTGGCATACATTTTACTTTAGCAAATCTGCCCATATTTAACCATGGTACTGATTATCACTGATAAGAACATTTTATATACCATATATTTTATACCATTTACATTTCTCAATTTTCTGTTTCTTTATTTACAGAAAAAAGAAAAAGTAAAGTATATTTCTGTTAATCAGACCACTTTTATGAGCCTTAAATGTCGAGTTGGTGTAGTGGTTGTTGATTTAGAGCTGAACTGCTGGTTTACTGTTTAAACGCGTTTCATAAGTCTTTCACTGTGACATTTTAAGTTGCAGAGCCTCAAATTGGAAGAAAAATTAGTTTTCTGGTAGGACCCTCTTCTCATGAAACATATTATCCAATTCACGACGTTACGGAGCGTTTTGACCAATAGCGTGGCGTGCTGCTGAGCTGTGTGCAGACCGCTCTTTTTGCCTTCAGGAGGAGACATCCTGTCCATCATTCCTCGACGTTAATGACGCAGTTTGCGACCTCGTGCCAGCGCCATTGTGGCTGCGCACATTTGAACTTCTTGGGACATTTTCCACACCCCGACTGGCCAAAAGTTCTAGGTGAGGTGAGTACATCTGTCCAGTCTTGAGGGAAAACATAATTCGAAATTCGTTTCAATTTTTTCAGATTTAATTTTGTGTTATCTTTGTGTTGGAGAGGAATTTATTGCACTGAACGTGTGCGAAGTTAGCATGTTGCGCTGTAATTTCTGCAGCAAGGTGGTGCAGTCATTAAGGGGCTATGTGCTTCATTGCAAACAACATCGTAATGAGCCACGTTGTTTGTTCAAGTGCATTGAAGCTGACTGCAAGCAGACATTCACCAGGTATGAAGCATTTAAGGCACATTTTTATCGAAGGCACGCTGCCTCTACCAATGTCACGGTTGTTGAGGCGGTTACCGCTTTTAAATGCGCAATGTCGATGTGTGAACACCAGTGTCGGGATTCAAAAGCGTTAATAGCTCATCTAAAGAGCCATGTTGTGGAAGGACACGAGGTGACTTGTCCAGTACGAGGATGCACAAATACTTTTAAGGTAAAATCATCTTTTACTGCCCACATGTCACGTAAACATAGAATTTTTCCGACAGCTGCATTTGTGATTTATCGCTGTGGATGTGCACCTGGCTGCTCGTCCCCTCTACTGCGTCATCTTCGTGTTGAATTTCCTCTTCTTCGTCCTCTGAATCGTTATCTTCTGTGTTCTTTACAACACTGTGGCTCTGTCCATCTGTTTTGTCCCTTTTTATTAGAAATCGCTACGTTGTAGCTTCTTAAAATGAGCTATGTTGTAAAAATGTATTGATTTTGCTGTGTTATAGTTATATAAGATTGTGAGCTGCGAGCTGCATGATCCAGCATGATGAGCCGCGCAGAGTATCACTGCTCTAGAGTGACATCCAATATAACCCATCTACCTTCCTTGTGTAAGACATGTCTATGTATCTGGCAGTCAATATTTTTCGTTATCAAAATACTCACTCCTCTTCTCCTCGAGGAAAATGTACTATGATATTCCTGTCCAACCCATTCTCTTCTTAGTTTGGTTGCTTCCTCGTCATTAAGATGGGTTTCTTGAATGAGGGCTATATCAGCCTTTTTTTAAAGGTATGTTAGGACTTTTTTTCTTTTGACCACGTTATTGCACCTTGATCATACCTGTCCAATTTTGGATTTTAAAATAAGGGAAATTTTCTGTCTTTAGATTAAACATTTACATTTTATTTTTATTACACATTTTTTTTTAATTTCTCATGTTCACTCAGGTGGCTCTCTGGCATTCACTAAAGACTTATTATCCAGATTTGTTACAGACTTTGCATCCTTTAAGACTCGTTTGGATGGAGTGTATTTGTGGCCTGGGCCAGAGTGGTTGATTTTACATGACAGTAAAGCACAAACCGTGCTGTTGTCTAATGACATCCTATTCTCTGTAACAATATTTCTTACCATACTGAACACTCTTTCAGAACTGGCATTGCTGTGGGGAATGCATAGTAAAGCCTTCATTAATCTTGGCAGCTCACTGAACCTCACATCTTTCCCTACCAGTCCCCAGAATCTGTCAGTTTTGTCTTCTTGAGGGAGATGCTTGCTATCTGTCACCTGGTAGTCAATGAGTTCCTCTCTCAGCCTATCCTCACTCAAGCTCAACTGAGGGAAAAGGGCCCCTAGCCTTGCCACTGTAAAGTAAAACAAGAGTTTGACTGAACATTGCAGATCTAAACCATGCAATATTCATTTAATCAATGAGGAACTGACTCTAACATCTACCTGTCCCTGGAGTAATGTCAAGGCGAGCAGCAGGGTCCAGCACTTTCATGTCCTTCAGGAGTGGATGGTCAAGAGGAAAAGAGGAGAACATCTTCTGAAGCACTGCTTCATAGAATCTTCTCACAGATCTACAACAGCATAAGAGTAAACAAAAAACACTACAGCCTATAATCTCATACTGTGAAAAGATGATATAATTAAATAACTGCTGGGTAATATACTCACTGAAAGATTTTCTTCTCCGCTGACACAGGGAGCTCTTTCCTTGCCATGAATGCCTTTGTTTCTGCTCCTATAAAGAGCTCTTCGTCAGCCAACTGATGTCCTTCTCCATACTCCACCTCCTTGAGAGGTACACCCATGATGGCCCTGGCTGGTATGAGGAACCCCAGGATCCTCTTGATCAGCCTGCAGATCTCCTCTTCAAGTCTGTGAATCTGCACGGCCTCTGACTGAAGAACATATAATTGGTCACACTGTAATAAAAAGGCTACAATAAGTACAACCATATTTAATTCATCCAATATGATTGACACCCACCTGGAAGACAATATTAAATTCATATAAAGGCTTAAGGGCACTCAGGTACATGAAGTAAGCCTTCACGATTGGATCATGCACGTGGCTTGCTAGATCGCACACTTTGGCACTCCTCTCCACCTCCTCATGACTGTTAAAGTAGGCCTACAGTACATATGGACACAGGGTAGCAATTCATGGTTAAAATGGAAATCTAGCATAGTTAACTATGTATATATCTGCTGGAGTTACCATCCTTACCTGCAGTGCATCCCACTGGTTCAACACTCTCTGGATGCAGGTTAGCAGACTCAGCCATCTGGTGCTGCAGTACCCGAGGAGCTCCAGGTGGTCTGAATCAGTGAAATCTACAAACCTTTTGTAGATTTCACATCTTTTTGCACTGAAAGATAGAAAAATGTTTATAAAAATATTAACTGCAGACCTAGAAAAAATAGAAGTCCTATTTAATTTATTTGCATCTACCTTTTATCAAAGTGGGTGTATATCCCCACCAGGATGTCTTCCACCGGTACCTGGGCTGCTCTGATGCCACAGCCAGTGGCCAGCTGTGCCAGGTGGCAGATGCAGCTGAGGTCCTGGACGTGGGGCTGGTTCTGTTTCAGTCTGCTGATAACAGAGTTGTGTCTGCCTTTCATGACGCTCGCATTATCAGAGTTAAAGGCTATCAGGTTCTCCCCTGGGATGCCTCTTTTTCTATGGATAACAGAAAGAAATGCCATAAAACGACTTAGACAAAACGTATGGTTATAATTACATGCAAACTATTACACACGTCAACAACACAGTGCAGTTCCCTTACCTTAGTGCTTCACTCAGTTTTTCATACAGATTTTCTGCATTTCCCACGTTGCATACAGACATCTCCATGAATCTTGTAACGACCTGCAGAGTGGCCTCATTGTAGAGTCTAGTTAGGATGACAAATTCTTTATTTGCTTTTCTGTTGTTCGATTCGTCGCACATCACAGAAAATGGCTGAAATCGGCATGTTTTGGCCAACTCGTCATCTAGCTCTGTTGCTATGGCACCTGTTGAGAGAGCCCAGTAATTAAAATTAGTTAACCATTACCCTACAATATGCATACGGGACATTATTAAATAGTCATATGCATAAACAATACTCATACTTAATTTGACTGAGCTTACCTTTGATGAGTTGGGTAGCCTTGGTTTTTCCCGCCGAGAATTTCCGTGCGATAGCAGAGTCCGGGAACATTTCAGCTACACACTTATTGAAGTCATCACAGAAGTTGAAAGCAACATTGTTTTTGGCACACAGCATTGCCATTTTAACCTCCGCATTTATGACCTGGTCTGCCTCGGTGGTATTTCTAGTCACAAATGTTGTCATTGCCTGGGCATGTTTCTGTGCCTCTAGCCAGCGCTTGTGCTTGGTCGATTTTTCATGCTGACTGATGTCGTTCCTTCCCCCATGGGAGACACTAAAATCGCAGTTACAAATCTTACAGAACGCGTGACTGTGTCGATGTCTTTCTTTTTCTGTCAGGAATGCCTTCCCGTTCGTCACATCTATCCATCTCTCTCCTCTGTTGTTCCAGGTTTGTTCCCGGCGTTGGCATTAATCTTGCGACAACTGCCACCCAGGTTACTGCAGGTGGCAGTTCTCGCGAGGCTAGTGACAGAATTCAAAGAAAGAGAATACTAATACGGGAGGACGGCGGGAAAGAGGGGTAAAATACGGTAGTTTCCCGGACGGGAGACTTGACAGCTATGACTCTGATATATTACAATTTTACACAGCACCATATTGCTCTCTTAGTATACTATCATACAACCATCCCTTTATATTATGACCCACTATCTTGGATGCCCCTCCACTGATATTATATGTTTTCAGGAATACAGCGTTACAAATATTACAGCAGCTACAACTGCATGAGACACCTAGGGTTACACACTGAGCAAACAAATAAAAACTTATAAACTGCCTACGAACATGTTATTTTCCAACATCAAACCTTCATGTATGATTTCCTCAGCTGCCACTCAGAGGTCAGTCAACTCTCCATTCCCCCTGTATTCTAAGTATTCTTTCTAACCCTTACAAGAAACATACCTGTTATGAAGCCTAAATTTACAAGGTGACTATCTGAACTTCTAAATTTACAGGGGTGTTATGATGTGTGATAACTGTATGATAAACAAGCAGCAACTCCAACGGCAAAAACAAAGGAGCGCATATGCACTTACCCACATATTAAGGAAAGAAAACCAATTAAATCTTACCTGACCTCATGCCATATAAAGCAACTTAAACCTCTTTCGATCAGATCAGTATTCTCAACGCATTTTCGGTATTATTCCATCGTTTCTCCTCCGCCGGCCCCCGTCATACCATCTCCTATGTTGCGGGTGAGAAATGTTTTGGCATCAGCCGCAGATGTGAACTCGTACCGCCGGTTGTTCAGTAAAAAAGTCAAAGTTGCTGGACAATGGAGGGCGTGTTCCACATTATGTTTACTGAGAATTTGTCTCACCTCCTCCTATTTTTTGCGCTTCTCCTGTATCTCATGAGCATAGTCTTGGAAGAAAAAAAAAATCCTTGTGCCGTTCCAGGTAACTGGCTTCTTCTTTCTTGCAGCCATTAACACGGCAGCCTTGGCCTTGTCCAGTAGGAACCGGACAATGATGTGTCTTGGCCTGGCGTAGTCTCCTGGTCAGGGACAACCCGGTGGATCCTGTCAACTTCATACCAGTCGACAACATCAATATCCAGTGCCTCTGATAACAGTGTTTTCATAAAGCCATCCCAATTGTGGCCCTCCATTCCTTCTTTCACCCCTGCGATACGTATGTTTTGACGCTGGGAGAAGCCTTCCAGCACTGTTATTTTCTCCTTCAGTATGTGATTCTGTCTCTCCAAGCCACAAACCACCGGGGCCCTTTTTGCCTCTTCATCCTCCAGCTTGGATATTCTGGACTCTGCTTCGGTGATTCTGTAGCCCAGGCTTTTCACTGTTTCGTTCAATGCCTCTACTCCACTTTTTACAGACGAGACTTCAACAGCTAGGGTCTCGAGGATATTCTTGATACCCTGCAGCTCCGTCATCACATTTCTGGCTTCTTGTGGAGATGAGTCTGCCATCTTAAGTGCGTCCGTTGTCTCCTCAGTGTTTTTGTTGCGTTGATTTTGTGAGGCGTTGCGGGTAAAATAATGGCTTTCAACTGACATATTTCTTTGAGGTTGCTGTCTCGTCACCAGTATACATACGCTTGTAAATTGTATTTTTGAAAAAAAAGGGGATAATAGCCAAGCCGGCTCGGCCCGCTTCTCCTATGCAACCATCTTGGGCGCGTCACCACCGGAAGTCCATAATTACAAGAATAAAAATCATAATTACGACTTTTATTCTCAGTATTTTAAACTGTGCAGCACATTGGCTTCTGAACTTCTGAACTGCTTGAGTGAGCAGCACTGAATACTTGATGCTGTGTGGAGCCTAGGAGCCACCATGGTGATTAAAATGATCAACTAAGACGATCAAGGTACGTGAAATAATTAATGTATGTATCGGTAAAGATAAAATCTTTTGAATGTACATGTTAAACATAATATTCTTTGAATTCATGATAGGACTAGCATCGCCTAGCTTAGAGAGGCTAACTTCCTCGAATACTTCAATTGAGAATCCCGGGTAATGAGCCTTATATCATGTTTATAACAATATCCTAAATAAGATGGTTTCATGCACTTAGAAAACCCCGGTCACCCTGTAAAAAAGAAAAAAAGATAGTATTCCGTTTGGAGTGATGTGGGGGTAAAAACTTTAGGCTGAAAGTTATTTACTCTTAGCACAGTGGCTAACTAAGCTACTCAGCACCTTTCCGACAAAAGAGGGACTGTTAGAAGAGGATTGTATTTTCGACTAGTGATATTATCACTGAACACAAGAGGAAATAGAGACAATTGATAGTAGATAATAGTTAATTGGTCAGAAAGACCAGAGCAGACAGATACAGACTCTACGTTATAAGCATTGAATTGTCCGGATTGATAATTAGGTAGCGAAGTGTTGTTAAATACTTTAAGGTTCCAACATTTAAAGACACTATCCAGGTTACAGTTGCCTGTTAGTTTTGGTCCGTCTATTTGCACATGCGCAGTCTGGTTACTAAACAGTTTTTCAGGTGGTTGTACTGTAATAATAATAATAATCTTTATTTGTCATTTCAATCGTAAATTCCAACGAAATATTCCTCTGCATGTAACCCATCCGTTAGGGAGCAATGTGCTGCCATTGTGTGGCACCCGGGGAGCATTCTGGGGCTAAGGGTCTTGCCCAAGGACACAATGACTGAGACAGAAAGAGCAGAGATTCAAACTTGCAACCCACCACAGTAGTTTGTCTCTAGTTTCTCTAGTTGTGTTGTTTATTATACCTGTTGGATAAGATGATGTTGGTATATATTATACCCATCAACATCGTTGCTCTACTCTTCTTAACAGTGAGGATGTTTTCTTAACCAACAAGCTAACTTAGCTAACAACTAACAAGCTAATTTAAAGAGAAAACTACTGGTATTCAAGACCATTCCATCTACTGGTTTTAAAATTGTGCTAGATTAAATGTTTAAACTGTCAAATATTTATGTCAGGCAAACATATATATATATACAGGGGTTGGACAATGAAACTGAAACACCTGTCATTTTAGTGTGGGAGGTTTCATGGTTAAATTGGACCAGCCTGGTAGCCAGTCTTCATTGATTGCACATTGCACCAGTAAGTGCAGAGTGTGAAGGTTCAATTAGCAGGGTAAGAGCACAGTTTTGCTCAAAATATTGAAATGCACACAACATTATGGGTGACATACCAGAGTTCAAAAGAGGACAAATTGTTGGTGCACGTCTTGCTGGCGCATCTGTGACCAAGACAGCAAGTCTTTGTGATGTATCAAGAGCCACGGTATCCAGGGTAATGTCAACATACCACCAAGAAGGACGAACCACATCCAACAGGATTAACTGTGGACACAAGAGGAAGCTGTCTGAAAGGGATGTTCAGTTGCTAACCCAGATTGTATCCAAAAAACATAAAACCACGGCTGCCCAAATTACGGCAGAATTAAATGTGCACCTCAACTCTCCTGTTTCCACCAGAACTGTCCGTCAGGAGCTCCACAGGGTCAATATACACGGCTGGGCTGCTATAGCCAAACCTTTGGTCACTCATGCCAATGCCAAACGTTTGTTTCAATGGTGCAAGGAGCGCAAATCTTGGGCTGTGGACAATGTGAAACATGTATTGTTCTCTGATGAGTCCACCTTTACTGTTTTCCCCACATCCAGGAGAGTTACGGTGTGGAGAAGCCCCAAAGAAGCGTACCACCCAGACTGTTGCATGCCCAGAGTGAAGCATGGGGATGGATCAGTGATGATTTGGGCTGCCATATCATGGCATTCCCTTGGCCCAATACTTGTGCTAGATGGGCGCGTCACTGCCAAGGACTACCGAACCATTCTTGAGGACCATGGGCATCCAATGGTTCAAACATTGTATCTTGAAGGCGGTGCCGTGTATCAGGATGACAATGCACCAATACACACAGCAAGACTGGTGAAAGATTGGTTTGATGAACATGAAAGTGAAGTTGAACATCTCCCATGGCCTGCACAGTCACCAGATCTAAATATTATTGAGCCACTTTGGGGTGTTTTGGAGGAGCGAGTCAGGAAACGTTTTCCTCCACCAGTATCACGTAGTGACCTGGCCACTATCCTGCAAGAAGAATGGTTTAAAATCCCTCTGACCACTGTGCAGGACTTGTATATGTCATTCCCAAGATGAATTGATGCTGTATTGGCCGCAAAAGGAGGCCCTACACCATGGTAATAAATTATTGTGGTCTAAAACCAGGTGTTTCAGTTTCATTGTCCAACCCTTGTATATCATTCAGTGTATACTGAATCTATTTAAAGTATGAGTTTCACTTTCTTAATTGATTTACTGAAATAAATTAACTTTACAACCTGTAGAAGGTACATGTTCAGTTCAGGTTTGCCACTGAACATCTAAACGAGTTAGAGAAGGCCCATTAAAACGCTGTGTGGCCTGATAAGACTACAGAAAGTTTGACCACTTTGGCATAAACTCAACTCACCATGTTTGAAGATAAAGATAAGCAAAACGATCCCATTAATCAAGCATTGAGGGGTTGAAAAGACGATAAAACATTATGCTTGGGACTGTATTTCTGATAAGGGGGCAGGACAACTTCACCACACTGAAGGGCCAAAGGACAATCCTATACTAAAAGACCTTGGATAAGAACTTTCCTTCCTGTAGAAGATGGGTCATAAACGGCTCTTCGAGCATAACAGCATAACACAAGGAGTAACCTTCCCAGTCTGCAGACCTGAATCCTACTAAAAATCAGTGGAGGGAGCAGAAGCTTTGAGCTGCCAAGTGGCAACACAGAAATATGTGTTTGGTGAACAAATGTGTACGTCACTCTGTGACCAACAATCTATTTTCTAACTTTTATGTATTTTTTAAATACATTTTTGATTAAAATACCAGACTGGTCATTTGTTTACAAGTGGGAAAACTTGCAAAAAATAATTAACTGAATACATATTTTTCCCCCACGGTAGTACTGATGGTGTGGCTGAACTGTACATTAAGGTGAACAATAAGACCATCAGTGCTGTATACCTTTGCTAGAAGACCGATACACAGAGTCTGACAAACATTCAGTTAAAGACATGCTTATTTGTATGTTTGTATTGTGTGCACCAAGCCTCTATCAACACTGATTCTGCTCTTATTTGCATTTGTTGTTATTTAAATGAAGTTTTGTGAGGTAATCTGAATCATGTCAACTCCATCAGACAGTTGCTTGACTGCTGTGACACTTAAAATGCTTCTTTCTCCACCCACCAGCTCTGAATCTACAGGACCTGAAAAGGCATCACTGCATCCCAGAGAGACTCTGATTGACAAGTCCATTGACTTGAAATCTCAGCAGCAGCTGCTGCAGCTGCTCAGATGAAGTTATTATAGTTGTATTTAATGAATAAAGCAGCACTGAGACTTTACTCACCCACATCACCAATAGGCATGGGAGCTGTTTTTCCATCCACCTTGGTGACAAGAGGTCTGACATATTATAAGGCATTTAATCTGAGGACAGCACTCCAAGGGGATGGTCCTCCATTTCGCCATGTTCGAAAATGCAGACAAATGGGCTAAAAACAGAGTTTAAATGTCCAGTAAGGAGAACTCCTGACCTCAATTAGTGAGCATTTCTCCTTTGGGTTTTAGCTGCTAGCTGGTACATGATGATGCCAAGAATTTGGCACACATCCACACTTTATAATTTGGCTCTTATCAGCTTAATCTCTTTGCAAATAAACCATTATAGACTGAAGGTATGAATATTGTAGGAACCACGGTCCATAAAAGATATGAACAGGACCGGTGACAAAGGGCATGTTCTGTACGTTAAGTTTTCCTGATTAGTTTGTATCCTTGAATATCTATTTTGCTCCAGTCATGGTTTGTTCTCTTCTGTCTGTTTGCAATTAGCCTCATTCGGTCCACCTGTACCATGCTCCATTTATTCACCTTCATTCTGTTCATTTCTCGCAGAAACAGTTTGGATCACGTCATCTCCCTTCATGTCATGTCGTTCGTTCATGTCAAGCCTGTCTTGCCTGTCTCTCCATACCTGTTTTTGCTACCACTTGCTGAAATAAGTTTGATTTATTAAATAATTTACTCACCACCCATGTTTCCTGCCTGTCTGCATTCCGGGTTCCTCCGCCATACCAAACCTGACACCTGCAGCTTTTTCTTGACACACACTCTGGGCAGATCTATTTTCTTGTTTAGTATTTGAGAAATATGAAAGTTGTGGGTTGCAGTTGGAGAGACCTATGAGGACTTTTCAGGAATTCAGCACTTTAGTTCTTGTGAAGTATGAAATGTCCTGGCCAGAAAGAATTTTGTTCTTTTTTTGCAATCTAAGGTGGAAGAATACATTTTATTGTTCTTGGGGAGTATGTATTAGCGTTAAAACATTTTTTGTGCAATAGAAACTAACTAAATTCATCATTACATAACCAGTGAGTAAATAATATAAATACCAATATATGAGAATAAGTTGGTGTTAAAGAAAAAAATGAGGCAGATCCACCAGACAGCAGATGAGTGCTGCTTTAGAAATGATTCTACTCAGCATGGGGAGTAAACAGCGATCATTTAGGTTGTTCACATTAAGGCTGCAGTGAACAGGTAAACTGGAAATTTGGGATAAATACAATATTCTTTCATTTTTCTTTCAAAGAATGATGGGCAGTGACAGTTGCTTCACTGAAGTCATTGCTCACGTTTTTCCACCCTGGTATTGTGTGTGTGCTCCAGATGATTTTTCATTATTACAATATGAGCTGGGTGGTTATAAAGCTTTGGGTGCTACCATTTGATCTCAGCAAAAACTTCCTAATGAAGCAGAGAAACAAAGAACATTATTATTGTTTATGGCATTTAGAGGGGGCATGTAACTTTAAAAAAGCTTTCTTCATTGGTTAACTTTACAAATAATCTATAAAAGTTTCATGATACCATAAAGAAATACAAAGTTCTAGTTTTTTCTTGCCTTTGAAGCTTGAGTCGAAACAACTGAATAATGCTTTATATTACTGAAGAACTTTGGTTTTCTCAGAATTATAACTGAGCCATTCATAAAGTAGATACCATTACAGAAAAGAGACATTCTCATGTAATCTATAAAATACTGTGGCTTGCAAAACTATTTTGAATATTTTCACATTTTGCCCCGTTAAAACATCTATACATTTATTGGGATTTAATGTGACAGACTAACAGAAAGTTTAATTGTTAAGGGGGAGGAAAATGATGGATGGTTTGTTACAAATAACATTTTAAAAAATGTGTTGTGTGTCTATATTCAGCCTGCTTTAAATTTGATAGACCTAAGAAAATCCAGACTAAATGCATCCAGATGTCTAATCAGTAGTTTAGTTTCAGTATAAATCCAGCTGTTCTGTCAAGGCTTCAGAGGTTAATGCAGAAGATTAGTGAACAAACAGGATCTCCAAGGAAAGCATTGCTAAGAGAAGCTCATGGCAACTTTGAGAAGAAGGCCTATTTTCAGTTTGTCCGATGCAATGCAAGGGACACATTAAAGAAAACCTACAGTCAACATCAACCTTGACACACCATCCATGGTTTAGATCGAAGCTCATTCATGTGTTAGAATGGCCCAGTCTAAATCTAAATCTAGAATATAATTGAGGATATGTGGCAAGACCTGAAAAACAGATGGTGATGGATGCTTTCCATCCAGTCTGACTGAGCTTGAGCTGTTTTGCAAAGAAAGTACTCAAAGCTAGTAGAAACATACCCTAAAAGACCTTCAGCTGTGACTGCAGCCAAAGGTGATTCTATATGTCTGCTGAAAGCCGAGATCTTACAATATAAATGTTGTTACAGCAAATACCAGAAATATCACTCATCACTAACATTTGAAAAACACAATTATTAACATAATGATTATTTCATATTTTATTTAGAGTACGTAATTTCTGGGAAAAATTCAATTAGATTTGGGCATGTTATTTCAAACACGAACTTCAAAGAAACTCCTTGGGACTTTAAATTTAAGGATGATGACTCTACAGGACACTTTTTGTTTTTATTTCTCAGGAATAAATTACAATCTTAACCCTAAAAAGTTTAACTCAAAAGAAAAGATGAAATGTAAAAAAAGAACTATGTTTTGTGTATGTATTTTGACTTTCATCCCACTGCAAACAGAATGAATCCAAAGTATGTCCTATTTTTTCTCATCTGGAATGTTCTGGCATTGTAGATACCAGGCCAAGAAGAGTTACAGTTATTGTTTTTCTCCATTCATCTTGCAAACACGACTTAAGGTGTCCAACAGTACAGGGTTGACATGGTCATGAATTGTTGCTTTCTAAATTCTCTGGGGCAGGTCAGGACTGCATGCAGGCCAATCCAGTCTCAATAAACTCTTATCCCTCAGCCATGATTTTAAGAATGTGAATAGCTTTTTCATTCACCTGGCGAACAAAATGCCTTGGAAAAGATGTACAGTAGTTTTAAAGGCAGCCACTCAATAAAACTCACTGGCTAGTTTTATTAGATCTGAGATCTGTTCAATTGCTTTTTTACATGTCAACAATTCAATGCAATTAGGCATCCAGACAAGGTGATGTAAACTTGTTAAAGTTCAAACTGATTATCAAACGGGATAAAAAAAGAGGTTTAAATGACTTCCTGCCAGACAGGGACCAAAAACAGCTGATCCACTGAAATACTGATGTACAACCACCTCTTGGACTGAAACAGAATGGCCCAAAAACAGCGACAATATATGGGAGAATGTTCAGACTGGTTCATTCATAACAATCAAGGTCTGTTTAATACCACCTCAACACCTCAAAGCTTGAAGGACATGAACTACAGCAGCAGAAGACCACACATTTGACACTATTACACTGGGAAATGATTTGTCAGAGTAAGATTTTTCTCACAAAGAGCAGTTCAGGTGCAGTATAAGTGTAAGGCCGTATTTTGGGCCCCTGATATGAAGGTGTGAGCCTGACATCTGCTCACATCTGCCTTGAGTTTTTCTGCATTGTTGACCGAGTCAATAAAAAAAGCTTCTTTATGGACTGGCTTGGCTTTGCCCTGCTTGCTATTTGTACTTAACTAAAGGGACATGCTGTGTTTGATGTTCCTCGGAAATAAAAATACAAATAGACTTTAGACACAATTGTGACTGATGTGTTATTTAATATTAATGCTTGCCATGCATTGTGTGTAAGGTTACCAGTGAGACCATCATCCATCCCATTACAAGCCATTGTAAAATTCAGGTAAAAGTCTTTTTTCTAATGGAAGAATACCAACAAATATACAGTGTCATAAGATAATTTGTTCCTGATGCCTCTTTTATAGTTAGAAATGCTGATAAACCAGTTAAATGCTGGGTTCTGTACTGGTTTATCCTGCAACAGTTGTGGTCACTCTGTCACGTAGATTGATCAAAAAATTAATTTCTTCAGTACTTCATTAATCAATTTATTCAAGATTTAATCTCATGTTTTTACATACATTTCATTAAGTTGTGTCAACTTAATGTTAAATTTAAGCACAGGTGAAATTTACGTTTTAGCAAACACAACGATGTGTTAAAATCTTTTCACAACAAAAATGAACAGGTACACAGTCCTCATGTCTAGTTAGTCATTGTGTCTTTTTAATCATGAAACACCTGGAGGGCCCATAAGTCACTATACAAAATAACATTTTACATTATTGATTAACACAAAATAATATTTTTATTGTTTGAAACCATTATTAAAAGATACATTAACTGGATTAGTATGGCTACAAAACATTGATTGAAGAATAATGCATCAACACAATTACATAGTAAAATCCCATTGTCATCTTAATGTGATAGAATCTAAAATTCGCATATGTCAAGTAAGTACCACTCATACCAGAATACATGTAATAGGGTATGACATTACCCATAAAATAATCCTGACATGTTTGCTAATATAAATATTGATTGCCATGAACTCATGTTGAAGCCTGGAAGCATGGAAAATCAAAAGAGCTTTAAAAGAGCAATATGTGCAGATTCTGTAGTTTCACTCTAAAGATGTTTCCTTATTTATACTGTAGGTGCCAAATAAAGGGACAAAAAATATGTCATTTGTAAAGTTACACAGTCAAAAGGTTACTGCAATATTTTGGGTTATTTAGTTTGTCATAAGAGGAAAAATTGGGTGTTCATTTTTCAAAGTCATATTTTCATCATATTGTTCATACAATTTGAAATATGGCAGTTCTAAACTAAATATTTAATTAGCAAGGTAAATGTTTATTTTAGAAATAAATAATAAATAATAAATAAATAATTATTTAGCAAGCTATATATTTAGCTACAAATTAAATATGGCCTACGGCCATGAACTTTGGGTCATGACCGAAAGAACGAGATCCCGGATATAAGCAGCTGTCAGGGGAGAAGGAAGTCTGGGCATCTCTGCTGAGTCTGCTGTCCCCGCGACCCGGTCCCGGATAAAGCGGAAGACGACGAGTACGATTAAATATTTAGTTAGCAAGCTGAACATTCAGTTTCCAAACTAAATATTTAGTTTCTAAACAAAATATTTAGCTAGATCTAAACATTTAGTTTGGAAAAATATTTTTAGTTTGTAAACTGAATGTTTAACTTGTTAATTAAATATTTAATGTGGTATTATGACATTTATAAATGTATGAATGACATGGTGAAAATGACACATTTCCATTTTTTCTTTTTTTTACTCATGATAGACTTTTTTAAAACACCCCCCCATAACAAAAAAACAACAGCAACAAAAAACCTTTCAAGGCTTTCTTCAAGAATGAAAAAAAATCATTGGCTATCTAAATAACAAGAACAACAGCAGTCCGAGAAGCAAGTGGAGGATACCAAGCTTGAAACCAGATGCATCACTAGTGGTTGTTGTAGTGGTAACTGATACTGGACGTGTAAATTGAGTGGTGGTTGTGGTAATTGATACTGTTGCAGCAGTTGTGGTTGCTGGTTTACCAGTTGTAGTAGCTAATGAAGTTCTGATTGTTTGTGCAGTAGTTGGACTTGTTGAATGACTTGTTGTTGGAGCTGCAGTTGTGGTGGTTAGCGCTAAAGTTGTAGTGGGTGGTGCTGCAGTTGTAGTGGTTGGTGCTGCAGTTGTAGTGGTTGGTACTGTAGTTGTGGTGGTTGGTGCTGCAGTTGTAGTGGTTGATGCTGCAGTTGTAGTGGTTGGTACTGTAGTTGTAGTGGTTGGTGCTGCAGTTGTAGTGGTTGGTACTGTAGTTGTAGTGGTTGGTACTGTAGTTGTGGTGGTTGGTGCTGCAGTTGTAGTGGTTGGTGCTGCAGTTGTAGTGGTTGATGCTGCAGTTGTAGTGGTTGGTACTGTAGTTGTAGTGGTTGGTACTGTAGTTGTGGTGGTTGGTGCTGCAGTTGTAGTGGTTGGTACTGTAGTTGTGGTGGTTGATGCTGCAGTTGTAGTGGTTGGTACTGTAGTTGTAGTGGTTGGTACTGTAGTTGTGGTGGTTGATGCTGCAGTTGTGGTGGTTGGTGCTGCAGTTGTAGTGGTTGGTACTGTAGTTGTGGTGGTTGGTGCTGCAGTTGTAGTGGTTGGTACTGTAGTTGTGGTGGTTGGTGCTGCAGTTGTAGTGGTTGATGCTGCAGTTGTAGTGGTTGGTACTGTAGTTGTAGTGGTTGGTACTGTAGTTGTGGTGGTTATGCTGCAGTTGTAGTGGTTGGTGCTGCAGTTGTAGTGGTTGGTACTGTAGTTGTGGTGGTTGATGCTGCAGTTGTAGTGGTTGATGCTGCAGTTGTAGTGGTTGATGCTGCAGTTGTAGTGGTTGATGCTGCAGTTGTAGTGGTTGGTACTGTAGTTGTAGTGGTTGGTACTGTAGTTGTGGTGGTTGATGCTGCAGTTGTAGTGGTTGGTGCTGCAGTTGTAGTGGTTGGTACTGTAGTTGTGGTGGTTGATGCTGCAGTTGTAGTGGTTGGTGCTGTAGTTGTGGTGGTCTTTACATCAGCGGTGAAGGTCAGTGCAGCAGTTGTAGTTGGTGATACAGTTGTGTTTGTGGTTTTTTGTGCAGCAGTGGTTGTAGCTATTGGAGCAGCAGTGCTCTTGGTAATTCGATTTAAGTGATTACATCTATTACCTTCACAACAGCTTGGTCCCCTTGTTATTACACCTATATTTTCTATGAATGGTAAAGTTTTCAGGTCCATAGCAACATCGCATGCGTTTGGAGACACACAGCCCAGTCCAGGAAAGGTTCTGGAGTCTTTAGTTACTATGGATTTTAAAAAAAAGTTTCTTTTTACTTAAATGATTTCTCTATCCTTAACATACTTTAATTAAACAATGAAGTTACCGCATTTTTATATAACTGAATGTAAAGAACATGTGTAAAGAACAAGTTATGTGCAATTCATTTGACATGATCTTTACTAATCTGTATTAGATTATGAATACTGAAATTCATTTTTTTTTATGATTTTATATGATATCCTTTGAGAATTGTTCTGATATTTGGTCACAAACTAGACCCCTTTTTTTCTATTTTAAACAATGAATTTGTCTATGCATTTTTAAAACATTTTTACATCTAGTAGTTCATCAGGTAAAAAAACAACTAAAATAATTGTAAGTTGTTTAAAAAATATCACTGATAAAATTTGTCAAATGTTTCAATGTGAAAACTTACAATATGCTGCAAAGCAATTGGTCTCCACTCCCGAACATGCTGTTGTAGAGTCGTGTTTAGACGTTTTGTTGTCAGAAACAAAACATCGCAGTTTGTTTCTGGGTTGAGATTTTGGGACTAAAACAAATAAACAGATTTTATTTCTAAAAGAGTGAAACAAAACACCACAGACTATAATCTCTGAAGATATGATGACACTTACTATTCAGAGTGTATGAGTTGCAGTTGTCAGTGTTGCAGCACTCAGCAGATGCAATTACTCGTTGGTAACCAATATTTACTGAAAAAGTCTGAATGCCTGGGTTCTGACACAGAGATAATGCAACACAGCCCTTGTAGATTTGGTTTACAGTTTGTCCGGACGAAGTAGCTGGATAGTCCAAGTACAGTTTGTTAGTGCACATGAACTGTGTTTCCTCACAAAGTAAAATATGTCAAAAGGAAAAGGATACCTTTGATAGAAGCTGTTATACACATATTCTCTAAGGGACATTTCTTGCTTACTGAACTTGAACAATGTTCCTCTTTGCAGACGAGACACTGCAGGGCTCCAGCTGAAATCAGAAGAAAAATGTATATTAAAAGTACACAACTTAGTCATTTGGGATTTTCCAGTTTTTCACTATTTCTGCTAACAAACTGAAGCATTAGAAAGTATTTTCTCTTCAAGGCTTTTTTGTAGAATGTTTAGGTTTTGTTTTCATGGAAATAAAAGGAAAACACCTTTAATTTACATTCACCAGGTGAAAATGTAGAAACAAGTGTTACCTTCGCTGACGAGGGCCCAGATGAGAGTCACAAAAAGCGTGTTCATTGTTATATTCCCTTGGGTCCTGCAGATCAGTTGTCCTCTTACTTCTATACTGATCTGAGATCTTTACAACACCTTTTATACTCTACAAGTGAAATTACTGTTTGAGCTCAGCCAGTTTGGCTTGTATGTCACGTTTCAGTCTCCTCCCATTTTTTTAAATATCATTTTACGTTTTGCTAAAATACAATTTTAACAAAAAACAAAACAAGTTTGAATAATTTGATTTATATTGACATCATTGTCTTGTAAACAGCATTTTACATATGGATCTGAAAACAGCAAACATTGCCTCCTGCCTAAGAAAAGCTGATCCTTTTTAACAGAAAATCCTAATTTCAATAGATGTTTTTTTTCTGGTGACCTCAAATATTCTTAGAAACCTTTCTGGTCACAGAAAAGAAATCATCTTGAAGAATTGTTTGTATTGTTTTAAAAGGTAACGGTTTGATAATGAAAAAAACTTGTTCAGATGAATTGCTTTCATTTTTTTATTGGATCAAATCTTTTCTTGCATGTAATACTTGTTTCTGTTAGTCTGGAAAGTTCAGTGTTATTAATCACAAAAATGTATCTGCAGCACCAGATGTGGCAGCTTTTTCAAACAAGTTCAGAAGAATAATAGAAAGAGAGCAACTTAAAAAGGCATTGATGATTAGGTCAATTGTTTTGGGTAAAAATGTCCGTCTGAAAAAGTTTTCTTTGAAGAGACTAGTTTTGAAGAGAATCAATAGAAGGAAGAGGAAGTCCTCCCCACTGAAGGCAATTAATAACTCCATCTTCCCTGTGTGAGTAAGACATAGCTTAAATAGCTTTCAAATGAGGCATGGAGTCACAGCTGGATTTTAGAAATGAAGGTAAAAGTGTAAACCGTTCTGCATTCTTAGTTACAGCAGTAAGTACATTCCTGGCCTTCTTCTTCTACGTGTGAGAACCATCTCAGGTCCCGATACACAGTGTTATACAGGATGGTGAGGGGAGGCAGTATTTATTAAGCCTTTATTTCATCAGGTTAATCCCACTGAGATTAAATATCTATTTTACAAGAGAGACCTGGCCAAGGAGGCAGTAACACAGTTACATTACTGAAAACAGTAAAGAAATACCAATTACATTAAATACTTTATTTATATAAAACACTTCCACACAAATGTACTACACTGCAATGGCTTCAGTAGAGATTTAGACTCATTCAGTGTCACTAGAGTTTAAGTTGAAGATTAGTTTGTAGTTAATTGAAAACTGGAACTAATTCTTCCCTAGTTCAGTTCCAACTTTGAGAAACAACAAACTGAAGAACATCTATTATTTGAAGAACGTGGAACTGAAGAACATCTATTATTTGAAGAACGTGGAACTGAAGAACATCTATTATTTGAAGAACGTGGAACTGAAGAACATCTATTATTTGAAGAACATGGAACTGAAGAACATCTATTATTTGAAAAACGTGGAACTGAAGAACATCTAGTATTTGAAGAACGTGGAACTGAAGAACATCTATTATTTGAAGAACGTGGAACTGAAGAACATCTATTATTTGAAGAACATGGAACTGAAGAACATCTATTATTTGAAGAACGTGGAACTGAAGAACATCTATTATTTGAAGAACGTGGAACTGAAGAACATCTATTATTTGAAGAACGTGGAACTGAAGAACATCTATTATTTGAAGAACGTGGAACTGAAGAACATCTATTATTTGAAGAACGTGGAACTGAAGAACATCTATTATTTGAAAAACGTGGAACTGAAGAACATCTATTATTTGTAGAACGTGGAACTGAAGAACATCTATTATTTGAAGAACGTGGAACTGAAGAACATCTATTATTTGAAGAACGTGGAACTGAAGAACATCTATTATTTGAAGAACGTGGAACTGAAGAACATCTATTATTTGAAGAACGTGGAACTGAAGAACATCTATTATTTGAAGAACGTGGAACTGAAGAACATCTATTATTTGAAGAACGTGGAACTGAAGAACATCTATTATTTGAAGATCATGGCATCCATTTTGATGGCATCATGTTAACTTTATTGAGGAGTGTATGGTGATGAGTAATGGAGATAAAGTTAGTTATGAACCTTAGTGAACCATGGTACACACTTGCAGAAATTCTACATAATTTTAGTTTTACAGTAAAAAAGCAAGACTTAAAATGCCAATAAAAGTTTCAGTTTTGTTAAAATATACTGAATATGTATATATGAATATGTTATGGAGTTCTCCAGAAGTCTACTGTTATCTTGACAGACTTGAACCGGCTAAGCTCCAGGTAGTTCTGACCGTACCAGTGCACCAGCCGATCCACCTCCTGTCCCCATGTGACTCATCAAACTCTCAAACTTTCTCATGTAATAAAGACCTCAATTCAAGAGCTTGTCAGAGGCTTGCATAGTCTGATCATTAAGTGAGCTAATTTTAGATGAGTCTTCATGTTATTTTTGCTCAGCAGTGGTTTTTGCTTTAGAACTCTCCCATGGAGACTCTTTTGTGATCTCCTGGTTGAGTTGTTGATGTACTTTTGGAGTAATTAGGTCGGCTGTACACTTATGAGGAACTTCACTCTTGTTCCTTATCTTCTCCATTTGCGGATAATGGCGCTTATTGTGGTTCAGTGGAGTTCCAAAGCCTTTTAAATGGCTTTGTACCACTTTCCAGGCTAATTAACTAATAACCTTGTTTCTAATCTGCTCTTGAGTTTCTGTAGATTGCACACGATGTGATGCTTATTCAGAAATTTGAGCCTAACTCATCTTGTCAGACGTACTAATCAAGCAGCTTCTATATCATACAGGTCTGACTGGAATCATGCTTGAATGTTGATTGTGAAGTGAAACTAATCTTGAAACTAATCCACACCTGAAAGAAAATTTCATTATAGTAGATCATTATCAGGCGATGCTGTAACAACCTTTAAAGAATCTGCTCCACTTTTGATTTCCTGATTATCACACAATACACAGTGGAGGACAATAATTCTGTTTCTGCCCCTTCACAAATTGATTCTTTTGTTCATAGTGTTTCTTCATCATTGCGTGATTCATTAGACAATGCAGCCCCCTTGAAAAAGAAGGTAATCATTCATAGGAGGCTCCTTGGTTTAATTCAGAGCTGCGTACTTTAAAGCACAATGTTAGAAAATTGGAGAGAAATTGGCGCTCTACACACCTAGAGGATTCCTACTTAATCTGGAAAAATAGCCTATTGTTGTATAAAAAGACACTTCACCAAGCTAGAACAGCTTATTTCTTATCATTAATAGAAGAGAACAAGAATAATCCTAGGTTTCTCTTTAGTACAGTTGCTAAACTTACACAGAGTCATAGCTCTGTTGAGCCATCCATTCCCTTAGCTCTCAGCAGCCATGACTTTATGGGATTCTTTTATTTCAACTTGTATGTTAGACACAATCCCAACCAAATTATTTAAGGAAGTGTTCCCTCTGATTACCAGCCCCATTTTAGATATGATTAATCTATCTTTAGTAAATGGATCAGAACCACAGGCTTTTAAGGTAGCTGTAATTAAACCTTTACTTAAGAAACCTTCACTTGATCGAGATGACTTAATAAATTACAGACCTATATCCAATCTTCCATTCTTATCTAAAATTCTTGAGAAAATAGTTGCTAATCAAATGTGTGAACATTTATACAACAATGACCTGTTTGAAGAGTTTCAGTCAGGTTTCAGAGCTCATCATAGCACTGAAACAGCTCTGCTGAAAGTCACTAATGATATTCTTATGGCCTCAGATAATGGACTTGTGTCTGTTCTGGTTCTGTTAGATCTCAGTGCTGCATTTGATCCAGTCAACCATAATATTCTCTTAGAAAGGCTGGAATATGCTGTAGGGATCAGGGGAACAGCGCTAGGCTGGTTTAAATCTTATCTGTCTGACAGATTCCAGTTTGTTCATGTAAATGATAAATCATCTTTAAACTCCAGGGTTAATTGTGGAGTACCACAGGGTTCAGTACTTGGGCCAATTCTCTTTACTATATATATGCTTCCAATAGGTCAAATTATCAGGCAGCATAGAATAAATTTTCACTGTTATGCTGATGATACTCAGCTTTACTTATCCATAAATCCTGATGAACCCAACCAGTTAGATAGACTACAAGCATGTCTTGAAGACATAAAAACTTGGATGACGTTAAATTTTCTACTTCTAAATTCAGACAAGACAGAAGTTGCCGTCTTTGGACCGGAGTCTTAAAAAAGAAACTGCTTAGTCAATCACTTAACCTGGATGGCATTAAATTGACCTCCGGTAATAAAGTAAAAAACCTTGGTGTTAACTTTGACCAGGACATGTCATTTAAATCCCATATTAAACAGGTTTCTAAGATTTCCTTCTTTCACCTCTGGAACATTGCCAAAATTAGAAATATCCTGTCTAGGAGTGATGCTGAAAAACTAGTCCATGCATTTGTTACTTCAAGGCTGGACTATTGTAATTCTTTACTATCAGGATGTCCTCAAAATGCAGTTAAAAGCCTTCAGCTGATTCAAAATGCTGCAGCAAGAGTTCTGATGAAAATTAAAAAGAGAGATCATATTTCTCCTATTTTAGCTTCCCTTCATTGGTTCCCTGTTAAATCCAGAACAGAATTTAAAATTCTCCTCCTCACATATAAAGCCCTTAATAATCTAGGGAGGCACTGGGGGCAAATATGGATGCAAATATATATATACTGTAGGCTTTCTGCATAAGGCAGAAATTAGAATCACTTGACACAATATATATGTATATGTCAATTGTTAAAGGAGCTGCCATGTATGAAACGATAAACCATTTTCTGATGCATAACTTTTCATCTTCAGTTTCCGTCTTTTCTTTTGAACAAAGAAGTTCTCTAAACTGAATTGAATTGGCAAACTTCGTGAAACTGATAAAGATATTAAGTGCATTTCTTAGAAAAAACTATTTTTTTAGATAGCTTCTGGTTTTAATTTTATTCCCCATTTAATACAATCGCAACAGGCACAATTATAGACACACCTTGTAAAATATGATTTTGCTTTTATTTGCAGATCACTTTGGCCTCAGAGCTTGTTTTTTGTGCTTTATAAATAAAATTGCGTTTGATTTTTCTTGTAATTTATTGATCAACCCCTGTAATCCTGCATAAAAGTCCTGAAGGACATCCCATATAGTTTGAACAGAGGAAATCACAGTTAGCAATCAAGTTGCCTAGTTTTTAGAGTGCAATCCTTATCTGGCCCAAAAGCAGTAGCTATGAAAAGCAAGCAATGTTCCTCAAACGTTTCGTGTCATTTCAGCTGTTACAGTCTACTGAAGAGTAAATCTGTGTTCAGTGATAATTTAAAGGCTAAAATGAATATTCTGAATACATGTACACTGATCTAATGAATGAAACTTTTATGCCCAATTTAAATTGAATTTGGTAGAAGAAAATCACCTACAGAATGATTTTACTGTGAATGACTAAGGACAGTTTTATATGATCTTAAATTAAATTTAAATCTCAGTTAGAATAAGACAGAACCTCATTAATCTACTTTTAGGTATTCCCCACTTAAAAGAACAAAATTAATCGTTGCAATCTGAGATCTGAATATCATATTGACAAATCTTTTCATCTCTGTATAGGTTACATTGAAATAACTCATGGCCTGACGCAAGTAAAGAAATATGTAAGTTCACATACTTTGTGTTTGCTTTAATAACTGCAGACTGCCGAAGGCACTACAAGGGCGTTCATATCGGTTAAGTGTGGGTGTGACACATCTTCAGTTCAGGAAAGAGGAAACAGTCCAAGTCATTTATCTTTAAGAAAACTACATGAAAGCAGGGGCCCAGATATCCTTCCTCGTGATTAAGGTTTCTTCAACTCCTTTAGCTGCGAGACAAAAATTATTAGCAACCCACAAATGACTGATATTATTTAAAACCATACCGTGTTGCGCATATTTATTAGTGTCAAACGCGATTATTAACAAAATGAGTTCATTTTCATCTAAATAATCAAGATGGGGCACCACCACATTATCAGGAAATGACAGCCAAGCAGCCCTCAGTCTCTGTCAGATATTGTTTTATGAAAACCTGCCTGGTGAGGTGTGATATTAAGGAACAATTTAAAATATAGAATATTATAGAACAGATGAAGTGAATTTGTGTACTGGCGTTCTCAAGCAGAAAGCACTGCACACATATACAGAATAAACTCTACAATACAAGCATTTATTAACACAATTCTTCAATCTCCAGTTAAAATACTTTAGTCAAGAAACTCTTTAACAAGGCCAGTAACATTCAATTAAACTACTAAGTAAAAATTAAAAGAATAAGGAAAAAAACTACAAAAAAGTGTTAAAATAAGCAAAGTTTAATTAAACTGAAACTAATAAAAGGATGCAATGATATAACAGTTAGTATGAATATGTATGTTTAAGAACCGAGGTTTTATACGGACTATGCAGACATAGTATTTTTTATGCAGAATAGTCAGATGGGAATCACAGATGAAACGGATCAAGCTCACATTACTGGACCATCAGTGTTTAACCCCACTGCAGATCCGGTGTTGAACAAAGGTGGTTACTCCCTTGTGCCTGTTCCTTTTGTTACACCAGTGAGAAAAACTTTTGAATTCATAAAACAGCATGTTGAAGACGGTCTTTACATTCATTTTTATGTTTCTAATTAATTAACATACTCCATTTATACTCCATTTATGCTCGAAACCGTCTGTTGATTAATAACTGGTTATGCAGCCTAAGCCCTTCACATTTGTAAACTTTTTCTTAGGAAAATTTGATTGTCACGTCCAATAATAGATATTTATCTAGTCTCATCTTCTTTTGAAAATGTCTTTCTTGGATTGTTTTAGCCAGATATAATGTGCATTTGCTTGTATTTTACTGGGATAAACTGGATAATAGAATGAATTTGAGCGTCATGGAGTGCATTTGATGGATTTAAAGCAGATTTATTGCCTTCTTTTCTTTGAAGAGCCGTGAATTGACTTTCATTTTCACTTGACTCTCTGTAAATAATCTCAGCTGTCTTATTATTGCTGCCAAACCCAGGAACGTGACACATGCAGGACAATTTACAATGTAAAAATTACTTCCTGCTTCTGCTTTGTAGTAGAGTTGTCATAATGCGGTTTGTGGTCGGACCAAAGTGCAGAGAAGAACTCCTTTTTGCAGGTAAGATGAGTCTTTAATGCTCATGCCAGGACACAGACGGGGTAGCAAGCGATCACACACAAACACAAGGAACCAGCGGGGAACAAAGTCAACAAACGGGCTTAAATACAGAACTGGACAGCAGGGGGAACCAATGATACGTTGCACCAGACAATCAGGGGAAAACACAGAACAGGTGTGGGTTTGGGTTGCAGGGAGACAGAAAGCAAAGGACTAGAACAGGTAATTTAACAAAAACTCAAACTCAAAAACTCAAAACACAAGCTGGCATGACAAGTTTGTTTTTTAAATAAATATCACCAGTGTGTAAAATGTCACCAGTTTATATGTTGGATGTTGTAGTTACCCCACTTGAGGACATGGAAAGGACTCCACTGCAGTTTTAGGTGGTTCCCTGCTTTAACACACCTGATTCAGATGAGTTGCAGTTCAACTAAAGCTTATGGTTGAAAAACACCACTTTATATAATAACCCAGATATAATTTAAACTCTTTACCTGGAAATGATCAGATCAGCCAATTGATTCCTCCAGCAGCTGATGCTTGAATCATGAATGTGACAAATGAATAATTTAAATGTGTTTGAGGAAATTCTCACCCTAATAAAAAAAAAAAAATGCTAGTGGAGATTTCTGTTGAATTTTAGACTAATGCACTGTATTAGCAAAATGTTAATACATTTCAGTAACACCACAAGACTTGTTCATCTTAATAAATACTAATAATCATCTATATGCTTTGAGGAAATCTAGATAATTTTGCTGTTTTTCTCTGCAACTGAATAATGATGCATTTCTGTGCCTGGTCTTTCATAGCTTCCTTTTCTTAAAGACCTGAACTTCAAATTATGTTCAGTAACTGTAACTCTTTTTAAAGCCAGAATGTTCCTTAATCTGGAGGAGATGGTGTTACAGACGGGTGGCACCACGCGGGCATCAACCAAATTCCACTTCAGATTCAGTTTAGTCAGAATCTGTTTGGCATTTTCCAGACCACTTTCCAGCCTGAAAAATCAACACACACAGACATAAATCACCACAGAGAGGTTAATAAGAAATAAATCTGGTTAATAATGACCCTTAAATGACCTCTTTTCTCTTCCTAGAAGCTACACCTGGCCTGACTCTGTGTCTACCTGTGACACCTTTCTGGAGAGGGGCATCGTCTGAGCTTCTGCTGACAACAACTTAATGCTCACCTTCTACCGATGATCCACATGGCCCTGTCTTTTAGTGTTTAACCCTTTCTCTCTCCTAGACATGGCTACTGACTGAGCTTCTACTGTAACTAACTCTATGTGCTCTCTTTCAGACTCTAACCTTGAAAACTGGCTCAGAGTTTATCTGTTCTTTCTTTCTAGATGAAATGACTAAAGGAGCTACATCCATTAACATTTACTTTTCCTTCCCATAGAAAGTACTCCTGGATCAGTGCTTCTTTGTTCTCTTTGTGTCTCTGCTCTGTTCTCTCAAACCCCCAGTCGGTCGTGGCAGATGGCCGCTCACACTGAGCCTGGTTCTGGTTCTGCTGGAGGTTTCTTCCTGTTAAAAGGGAGTTTTTCCTCTCCACTGTCGCTACATGCATGCTCAGTATGAGGGATTGCTGCAAAGTCAACGCCAGTGACTGTCCACTGTCTCTACATGCTCATCCAGGAGGAGTGAATGCTGCAAGTCACTGACTGGATGCAATCTGCTGGGTTTCCTTAGATAGAAAAACTTTTTATCCAATTTGAATAAATAACTGAATCTGACTGAACTGTTCAATGATTAGGATTAACTGGAATGTATGAACCTGACTGTTGTGAAGAACCTTGAGACGACATGTGTTGTGAATTGGCGCTATATAAATAAACTGAATTGAATTGGATTAAACATTGAACAAACATCTACTCTTCAATCTCAGAGATGAACCTTGTCTTGAACTTTCCGGGAGTAAACAGAGCAGCAGATGCCTCAGTTTTAAACAGCAGCTTCTCCTCCGTCAGCTTTATCAGCAACAGCCAAACAATTTCCCCCAAGAACATCCCACTGATCATCTTCTCAAAGCAGCAGGACAACACATCATCAAGACAGGAAGAAAAACATCTCACCAAGTTTCTGTAGTCTGCTGCCCTCTGGTGGCCAAACGATGAACATTCCAACATTATGTTACATGGTTCAACTATGGTTCAAGTTAAGACAGCATTAGTATGACAGAGTATTAGGATAAATGTAGATATTTTTTTAAAAACTAATATAGACATGCAAAAGGATCTTTATGGCAAAAAAGTCATTTCTAGATTAATTTTGCATATTTACAACAAAAAGCTTTGATATTTGTAGTTTGCAAGAAAACATATTTTTCATGACTAAAGGCATAAATTTACGATATTAAAACTAGGTTATTTTCTGAGTTAAATATTTGTAAGAAAAAAAAACAATGTTTTCTGAATTATAAAGTCAGACATTTGCAACAAATAATGCCAGACATCTTCTGAGGTTTAAGTGGTAAATTTAGGAGCTGTGCATCTGGATATTTTCCAAAGTGTAATTGACACTTTCAGGTTCTTCTTCTGTATCAGAATGACATCTCTTTCTTTAACTGCAAAGGCATGGTGACCTCCTTCGCCACGTTACTTTTATTCTTTTACAGTAACTACAATGGCCTTAGTACTCTGTTATACATTAGTAATACTCAGAAGTATTTATTTCAAAGATATGCACAATTATCTTTGGTGTAATACTGGAAGACTGTGAGCCAGAAACAAGTGCTGGAGGATGCTTAGGCTGTGCTCCATTTACCTTTTGGAGCTAAAACTTGAATCTGGAAATTACTTTAAATCCAACTTAACTGTGTTACAGTTCCAAGTTCCAAAAACCTGTAAGATTAGCTACTTGTGCTCGGTGACAATCCTGTACTATTAACAAAAACTATTAGCAAACAAGCTGCATTCTGAATTTCTGTTCATTCTGTTAAGTTCTTGGTAACTTTTGTTGAGCTTTGCAACTTAACATTTGGCATTTTGACTTTGGTTAAAAACGTGCGATTTAAAAAAACTCCGTCAGGATGTCTCCAAGGAAGTCGTTATCTCCGAAGCCACCCTACTCCGTGCTGATGCACATCCGCCTGTCCTCACCCTCCACACGCTTCACATTTCCATTACTTATGCTGATGACACACAGTTTATCTGTCCCTGGTGTCTCCACGTTGGTGGGGTGTTGTCTGTGTACTGGAGTGGTGGGCCTCCGTCGTGGCCTATGGCTCCCGAAGGTGTGTTGGGCCGAGTGAGAGCGTTCTACCGTTCTCACACACTTACAAACCTCCAGGTAACAAACTTGTCAAATCAACGAGAGTCTGTAAAAGAGGCTGTAAAAGGCTTGAGATTAGTGATGTCAAAATGAAGCTTTTTGAAGCATAGAATCATTTTGAAGCATTGTGTCATAAAGTGGTTCACTACCCGAAGCTTCATTCAATTCCCTTGGGTGACATCTAGTGGCATAAGTGATTGTTGCACCAGATGAAGCCCTGCGAATGTGATGCACCTCTTGTGTAAATAATAGCACTTATGTATGTATATATGCATGTTGTATATGTGTGTTTTTAGTAATTCATTAAAGATTCTGAGTAATTAACTCATGAAAAAATAATAATTTAAAAACAATGCGAACTGTAGGGGATTACAGATGAAAAATAGCCATATAGGCATTATTTCTGTCTTAAACTTTAATTGTCATTTGTTTTATGAAATTCCACTGTCCCATTTTAAATAAATAACTAAAAAAATAAATGAAGTAAACTTTTTGATTTATCATTCATATTTTCTTTGGGAGTGTGCTTGATGTAATAAAGAGGGAGCTTGTGTTACTTCAGGTGTTTTTATTCAAGAAAAGTAATTTCTGTACAGTAGAAGGACTCAAACGGTTTCTTTCTTTTGAGACAATTTCTCCAGCTATGGAAAATACTCTTTTACAGGGAACAGAGGAGGCTGGTGTGACAAGGAACAGTTTAGCTGGGTGGTTTAGGTTTGGATACAGAGAAAGGCTGGGAGACCTTCATATGAACTCCACAAGAGCTTCATCAAGCTCTTTCTTCCTGGATCCTAAATAAAATAAAGAAAAATAACTTCAATTTAACTTACAAACATTTAACTGTCATTCTTTCTAATTCTGCATGTATATCTATGTTATGCTGACCTTGATTGGTGGCAGGAGGCTGAGTGTTCTTGTGTTTGGCTCTATAAAGCCTTAGCATTGATGACGTATTATTATTATTATACAGGTACTTCTCAAAATATTAGCATATTGTGATAAAGTTCATTATTTTCCATAATGTAATGATGAAAATTTAACATTCATATATTTTAGATTCATTGCACACTAACTGAAATATTTCAGGTCTTTTATTGTCTTAATACGGATGATTGTGGCATACAGCTCATGAAAACCCAAAATTCCTATCTCACAAAATTAGCATATTTCATCCGACCAATAAAAGAAAAGTGTTTTTAATACAAAAAACGTCAACCTTCAAATAATCATGTACAGTTATGCACTCAATACTTGGTCGGGAATCCTTTTGCAGAAATGACTGCTTCAATGTGGCGTGGCATGGAGGCAATCAGCCTGTGGCACTGCTGAGGTCTTATGGAGGCCCAGGATGCTTCGATAGCGGCCTTTAGCTCATCCAGAGTGTTGGGTCTTGAGTCTCTCAATGTTCTCTTCACAATATCCCACAGATTCTCTATGGGGTCCAGGTCAGGAGAGTTGGCAGGCCAATTGAGCACAGTGATACCATGGTCAGTAAACCATTTACCAGTGGTTTTGGCACTGTGAGCAGGTGCCAGGTCGTGCTGAAAAATGAAATCTTCATCTCCATAAAGCTTTTCAGCAGATGGAAGCATGAAGTGCTCCAAAATCTCCTGATAGCTAGCTGCATTGACCCTGCCCTTGATAAAACACAGTGGACCAACACCAGCAGCTGACACGGCACCCCAGACCATCCCTGACTGTGGGTACTTGACACTGGACTTCTGGCATTTTGGCATTTCCTTCTCCCCAGTCTTCCTCCAAACTCTGGCACCTTGATTTCTGAATGACATGCAGAATTTGCTTTCATCCGAAAAAAGTACTTTGGACCACTGAGCAACAGTCCATTGCTGCTTCTCTGTAGCCCAGGTCAGGCGCTTCTGCCGCTGTTTCTGGTTCAAAAGTGGCTTGACCTGGGGAATGTGGCACCTGTAGCCCATTTCCTGCACACGCCTGTGCACGGTGGCTCTGGATGTTTCTACTCCAGACTCAGTCCACTGCTTCCGCAGGTCCCCCAAGGTCTGGAATTGGCCCTTCTCCACAATCTTCCTCAGGGTCCGGTCACCTCTTCTCGTGCAGCGTTTTCTGCCACACTTTTTCCTTCCCACAGACTTCCCACTGAGGTGCCTTGATACAGCACTCTGGGAACAGCCTATTCGTTCAGAAATGTCTTTCTGTGTCTTACCCTCTTGCTTGAGGGTGTCAATAGTGGCCTTCTGGACAGCAGTCAGGTCGGCAGTCTTACTCATGATTGGGGTTTTGAGTGATGAACCAGGCTGGGAGTTTTAAAGGCCTCAGGAATCTTTTGCAGGTGTTTAGAGTTAACTCGTTGATTCAGATGATTAGGTTCATAGCTCGTTTAGAGACCCTTTTAATGATATGCTAATTTTGTGAGATAGGAATTTTGGGTTTTCATGAGCTGTATGCCAAAATCATCCGTATTAAGACAATAAAAGACCTGAAATATTTCAGTTAGTGTGCAATGAATCTAAAATATATGAATGTTAAATTTTCATCATGACATTATGGAAAATAATGAACTTTATCACAATATGCTAATATTTTGAGAAGGACCTGTATATGAATTGGTCTGTGCTCTTTGTTCCCTGCTGGTTTCTTGTCGTTGTTCATCTTCACTCTGTTAGACCAGGTCTCTGTTTTATGTTTGCTTCGTTCCTGCAAGGAGTGCACATGTAAGTTTTTGGATTACTCATGTTTGTACCTGCAGTGTTTTCATTTTTGCCTTTTTGGATTTTTTTTAAATAAAGCTGAAGACTGTTTTTGAAAAGCCGCATCCAAGCCCTTGTCTGCATATTGGTCCACACCAAAACCGCATCATGACAAGCTTCATATATTATTTCATAGACTGTATAATTATTGGGTTTATTTTTTATTCTTGATTTCTATGTTTCTTTCATGACGACAGAAATCTTAACACATTATAGTAGAAATATTTGTTAAATAACTGGTTTATGTACGATAACCAAGCTGTGTTACACAAACTGGTAAATATTGGTTTTCAGATTCCTCCACAAAACACCAGAAGCTATTTGCTGCAGAGAAGTTTCATCCCTGCTTCTGGAAGCTCTGACAGCAGAACGAACAAGAACAGACTCTAGAAGAGGAACAGAGAGAGAAGATCTAAGGAGAAAGAGGAGAAAGCAGGATGGAGAGAAAGCTTTGGAAGAGCAACTCTTCCCTGATGAGAAGAAACCTTCTTCTCAGCCTCAGTTTTTAGTATATTGATTTTCCCTTTTTGTTACTATGACCAACATCTCATCAGCGATCCAGAAGCTTCTGTTATATTTTAGACAGTTTGGCCCTGACTTCATCTCAGAGTTTTATGTGACGTCCAGAGATCATGTCTATGTTGGAAGTTTATGAGTTTTAGACACTGAAAGCTCAAACCACCACAACCACCTGAGATCTGATGTCATGGACAGAGAGCTGATCCTTCCTGTTGGAGACAGAAGTCCTGCTGCGACCCACATGAGGAGCTGGAGATGAAAGGAAGATCTACCAACTTAAAGATCCACCTGCTGGTTCCACATACCTTAAGGGCGACGTTCCTCCAGCTTCTTCATTGAGACGACGGTCCTGAGATCTGGGCAGCTGGTCATCAGGGATTCAGTTTTTATTTATCTGCTAGATTCATCTCTGTTGAAATGAAGCATTCTTATTTATCCACAGCTCCTACTAGCTGTGGAGTTCCTCAAGGATCCATTTTGGGGCCAGTTTTTTCCACAGTGTTCATATCCACCCTGGCTCATAGGTAAACACAGCATTTCATTTCACTGTTATGGAGACAAAAAACAGATTTACTGTACACAAATTCCTTTGAGTGTTGATTACATTCATCCTCAACTATGATGAAGAAGTGAAATGCTGAAACATTAGATGCTATCTTCAGGTAAGGAAGTGTGAGATTTTTACAAATTCATCCTATCTGCGTCAAAACGTTTTCTTCCTTTTAGTCACTTTCAGACTGAAACTTTCTGTGTTTTGATATTAGAAATATCTGATTTTCTGTGCTCAACTGAACAAGGTTGTAAATACATTGTTTAAACCAAACCAACCTGTTTTGGTTTAATTTGATTTACAGACCGTTAAACTCGGGCTGGAAGAGCGTCGGAACCTCTTATTGTCAACAGTGATGATTTGTCCATCAAGAAGTTGGTAGGACCTCTGCACCAACGAAGAAGCAGCTGTACCCATCTCCTGCTCAAAGTCCAAAGCAACGTAGCAGTGCTTCTCCTTTAAATCACGAACAATCTCTCACTCAGCTGCAGATCCCAGTCACACAGGAAAATTAAAGGTTCAGAAAATGAAAGTTTCCTGGTTTAGACAGTTACCTGGATCAACATTCAGTTTGCGTCGGATCGTTGGTGCTGAAATGGTAGCTTCTCTCAGTGAGGATCCTCATCAGGTACTCTGTCAGATCTCTGCCAGCCAGATGATCACGATGGAAGGCATGAGACTGAGGTCCTGGTTATCTATAGCAGCAGTCTGACTGACACCATCACCACAGTCAAAGACAAGACCTCCAAGAAACAAAAAATTACTTTAAAAACCTTCAAAGCTCAACGTTTAAAGAGAATATTCACTTCCCTTGGTTTAATCATCTGTGCTTGAAATAACATGCCCAAATTTAATTGAGTTTTTTTCAGCCATTATAAACTCTAAATAAATAATCTTGGTATCACATTAAAGCTAAAACTGAGGAGATTCCACCAGAAGTGTAAATATTGCAGTAGCTGCTATTGTTTCTGAGATAATAAGGAAGGAACACAGAGAAAAATACGATTTCTTTTCTTCCGCAAGAAGTTTTTCTGAATTGTACTGTATATAAACCTTTTAGAAATATCATGAATGATGCTACAACCTTTTGAAAATCGTAAATCCACTTGTGGACATTACCTGTGCAAAGATTTATGCAGCTGAGGTGAACTAAAGCAATGTTACAGAGTTTTTAGTAAAGACATACCTAGGCGTTCTGCCCATTGGCACAGTGTCACACATGTTGGCACCATTTACAAAAAAATTGTTTTTACTTGCAAAACGTAATAGAATTTTTTTCACGACTAAAACAGTTCATTTTACCATATTAATTTTTTATATTGGGGATATTTATTTTTCCATTTTTAATAAAACACGGAGAAACTGCTCTTTCACTCCAACAGCATCACAGTCACTGACAGGCAGCTTTTACGTAGAGCAATAACTCGAGTTTGGTTGATCCGAATTGAACAAACGACTCTTCCTTTTAATCCGTAGAGCCAATAGAATCAGACTAGACCAAACTCATTGACATCAGTCCCACCAATCAACAGCACGAAAAAGACGAAGACCTGTGACACAAGACTCTGATGTTTTAAAGGGATACCAACATGTCTATGTTTACCTGAGGGAAGGTAGAGCAATAAACGTAGAAAAATAAGTACACCTCCTCCCCCGTTTGCGGGGGATGGATAGGAAGAGGTTAACAGCCACTAACAAAGACAGACCAACAATTTTAATGTCACTTGAAGAATATATGATATTCAGACATTTAAAAGTTCCTGAAATAATCAACCTGTGACACGACCAGAGGTGTAGAGTGGCAGAGGAGGCTGAAGAGCCAATTACATACCTGGAGATCTGGAGGTCTCAAACATGATCTGGAACAAAGAAAACTTGTAGACTGCTTTAACTCACCCAGAAACATTGATATTTACTGTTTCTTCTCCAGCAGCTCATGCTACTATTCCTGACCTGGGCTGTTATTTCCCTCTGAGTTTTGGAGGTGAGAACAGGTTCTGTTTGCAGAACCTGACATTCCTGACGTCTGACAGAGAGTTGGCTGAACGAATGAGACCAGATCTGCTTGACAGAATAGCAGCTCAGTTGGACAGAAACTCAGAGCAGGGATCATTGTTCATGTTAGGAATGTTTTTCTTACATTAAAAAAATTATTTAACCGTAAATATTTTCAACACAGCAGTAAGATGCTACTTTGATATACGATATTAAAGCTTCTGTGTTACAGAATACTGAGCTCTAATTGGTGTTTTATGTATGACATTTATTCATTTATTCATTTTACAAGGGCTTGATTGTTTTAGAGAAAAATCTGATTTATTGACTGACAGCCAGTGTGGATTTACATCACAGAATACCACCTCAACAGTAACAGTGCAGCTAGTTGAACATGTAGCAAAGGACTGATTTGACTCAATAGATCAAGGACTGGTGATTAAAGAGATGGAGAGATTATGGTTTTAGAAAAACAGCCCATTGTTGTATAAACTGTAACTTTAATACATTCTTGATTTACTGAAGGTTATCTGGGTGTAGCACAAGGCTGTTGAGCCTTTTATATTATACATAAATGATGCCAGCGGTAACCTTTCTATGTCGCTGCATGGCACTCGCTGTTTGACTGCTGTAAAGATGTCTTGGTGAGTAATGAGGTGGATGTAGAACTCCAACCAGTATCCGGTGTGTTGACTATTGGTGGGTTTGCTGTTCCTGACGTGTTATGGACTTCCAGAAGACCATATCAGGTCAGGCCAGGTGCAGCATGCAGCCATGGACACCTGTGCTGGAAGCAACAAGCTGTGGTTGACCTTCTGTCAAGTGATCCCCGAGGTTGACTCAAAGGAGAAGGTGCCACTGGTTCCCAGCCAAGAGGGACGGAGGTGAGAGGATGGAGCATTCTGCTAGGGTGGGACCCCTGGATGGAGAGTTTGTTGTCTGTGGCCCCAAAGGTGGGATTGTTCATGTCCACAGTGAGATTCGAGGACTAGAACCCTACTAATATGGACCATTGTTACCTGGTTTCTATTCCTTTGAGAGACAACTAGATAGATCATAAGACGAGACCAGGAGACCTTTCTATACAGGGTTGAGAAACAGTCTGAAGAGGTCCTACAACTTGAATTGGAGGTTAACAGCGAACACTGTATGTATTTACTGCCAATAAACTAATATAGATCAGATTGGCTAGTAATATATTTACACTTTGATAAGAGAAACATCTCCTGATGATTTTTAGGTAAGATCCTGAATCAGTATAATCTCTTCTGCTAGTTTGCCTTTAAAATGTATCCTCCTTTTGGCTTCAGTTTAAACTTCAGCTCTTTACAGACACGGAGGAAACAGTCGCTCTGAAGTTTGACATAATTCACATCAGAGTAATATTTATAAGGTTTGGTTAACGGTTTATTTGAAGATTAGATTTATCACTTGACAGCTAAAGGTTGCATGTTATAAAATAAAATGTTTCCAATGAACTGTTGAAGTAGTACAGAGTTCATAAACGTGACTTTTTCTTTGCATTTATCAAGATTTAATTCAAACATGTTCAAATACATTGAATACATTTAGTAACATATTAATTACTGAGGAAGAACATGTATTAAGTGCTCTCAGAAATCTCTCCACATATTTCCCAGTAGATGTTATTCTGATCCCAACTTAAACCTTCATCTGAAGTCTAATTCATCTGTAATCTTATTAAAGTTATCCTTCTGAATATTTTCACTCTTCAAATGTGGATGAAGATTTCCGTGACATTATTTTGAAGAAAATATTTACGTTGAAGGCTTTTTGCTCCTCTGAATCTAATAAAAATAATAATTTGTTCGATTGTAAAAGACACAGCAGACTCTTCTCAGCTCGGTGCAGCAAGTAAAGAGGAAGTTTAGGGAGAAAGCCACAGTGGAGAAATGTTTAAAAGCATTTGCGGTGGACAACACTGGGACCAGACTCATTATACTCCTGTTTGCTGATCAGCATCTGCTGGAAGGTGGACATGGAGGCCAGGATGGAGCCACCAACCCAGGCAGAGTAGTTTCTTCCTGGTGGAGCCAGAATCTGGAGAAGGAAGGGAAAACAACGCCAAGCTGTGATGTTTAATGTGAATAACTTTATTATTTGTATTAGTTATTGAGTTGAAATGAACAGTTTGACCCGACTGAAGGACATAATAAGAGCAACCAGCCTTGTGCTGGAAAGGATGTCTGATTTGTTCATTAAGTTGTTCTTGTTGCTTCAAACTGCTCAGAAATGAAAGCCTCTGTTTCACTGAAAACCCGGTTTAATAAGAGACATCAACAGTTTCTGTTCTTTATGGTGAACGTCTTGTATGTTTTATTATTAGCCTAAATGAAATGGGGATAGCTAAAGCTAATTCTGCAGTTTCTCTTTGTTGAACGTGAAGAAATGAGGAGAAATTTGAAGGCTTGTCAGTAACCAGCCT
This sequence comes from Girardinichthys multiradiatus, assembly GCF_021462225.1. NCBI lineage: Eukaryota > Metazoa > Chordata > Actinopteri > Cyprinodontiformes > Goodeidae > Girardinichthys > Girardinichthys multiradiatus. The sequence continues at coordinate 51,528,000 of NC_061805.1, read as the reverse complement.
TTACAAAACAGAAGTAAACTTTGATTAATTGAGATGTGATTATTTTACCTTCTTCAGTCATGGTTACAGTTTATGTCTTAGTTATAAAGACAGTCATCCTAACTCCTAGTTGAACCTTAATGCTCTATATGCATGCTGCTTTTTAAACACTGCTGATTTGTATCAGTGAGCGAGAGCTAAAGTGAAGTTTAACAGAAGAATATCTGGCTGCCATCTTTGTTCTGCAGCCTGCAGGTTGATTTTTCATTTGGATCTCAGACAAGCGTTTATAACAACAAGGGAACCCCAATCAACTACACTCAATCATCTACGTGGACTTATTCACTCAACTGACTTTATTTGTGCATTCGACTAAATTGGCTGAGGAGAATAAATGAAACACAAAGTAAAATATTGTGGGACTCTTTAGATCGACAGGATGCGAGAGGACCCTGCAGTGAAAAGTTCTGCATGTAGAGTGATTCTGCATGAAGGCCGGGGACACGGCATTTAAAGAAATGGATCACAGCATCTCTAAAAAAGCAGCTCTTGTGGGGAGCTCCCTGGCTATTGTGGCCCAGTCCAGGGATGAGGTACTGTAGCTCACAATGCTGAAAAGGTTAAAGGTGGTTCAGATAGAAATGAGCCAGAATATGCACTGCATCAGTTTGTTCCCTTTGGGACTGTGTAGGAACCGGATCCCAGATGGTTTTGGCCTCTCTCAGCAGGATGATGTTGATGAAGCGGTTTGGGAATGGTTTGTGGAACATAAAGAGTTTGAGGTGTTGACTTGGCCTCCAAACTCCTCAGATCTAAATTCAATCCAGCATCTGTGGGGTGTGCTGTAAAGCAAGTCCAGTCCATGGAGGCCTTACCTTGCAGCTTCCTGGACTTAAAGAACCTGCTCCTAACATGGTGCCAGCTACCAAAGCTCCTCTTCTGGGGATCTAGTGCACTCCATGACTATAAAGGTTAAGGCTGTTGGCAGCAAAAGGGGGGGCAGCACACTGTGAGGTCATAATGTTATGCCTGATCAGATATCTGAGTTGATTGTAATAAACATATATAGTATTGTTAGTTGTACTAGTTTAGTCCATTTCATTTACCATGGTCCACTAATCCTTCACAATACTGTCTAGAATGTTAATGGAAGAGAAGAGTGATCTAACAAGTATTCTACTAATTCATGGCAGCGTTTAGGGTTTTAATCTTTTCTGAGCTTTGAGTTTTTTAACAGATTTAGAACAACTTTTTAGCTTAGATGTTCTTTCATCTAAAATGCTGACAGGGTTTAAGGGCAGATGGATAAATTAAAGGAGTTACGATGTGTTCTTCAGTCAAGAGCAACAAAGGAACAAACTTATGCACCTTGACTTTCACAGCAGACGGGGTCAGAGCAGTGACCTCTCTCTGCATGCGGTCAGCAAATCCAGGGAACATGGTGGAACCTCCAGAAAGCAGAATGTTTGAATACAGATCTCTCCGGATGTCTACATCACACTTCATGATGCTGTTGTAAACGTTCTCATGAACACCAAGAGACTCTTCTCCTGAACAACACAGAAAATGATTAACAGAAAGAGCTGCTGGAAATAAGCATCTTTATTTAAGAATAATGAAAGAGTGATATCATGATGACAAACATTTAAAGAACTGAGTGTTCACATTTTCTTTAAATGTTACAAACCAATGAAACCAGGCTGGAAGAAAACCTCTGGGCTGCGGAACCTCTGGTTGCTGATCGTAACTTCTTGTCCATCAGGAAGCTCATAGGTCTTCTCCAGTGAGGAAGAGGAAGCTGCCGTCTGCATTTCTTGCTCAAAGTCCAAAGCCACGTAGCAGAGCTTCTCCTTCATGTCTCGAACTATTTCACGCTCAGCTGCAGTTCAGAGTCAGAGCGTCACACAGTGGACACAAAAGTTCAGAATGTGCATATCTTATGCTCTGTTCCTACTATTAGAGGTTAAATTCAGGAAAATAAATAAACATTCAGTGGGTTTTATACCGGTGGTTCTGAAATAGTAGCCTCTTTCTGTGAGAATCCGGATCAGGTACTCCGTCAGGTCTCTTCCAGACACTAGTGTGCAAACGAAGGCGTGGGGCAAACCATAGCCCTCGTATATTGGGACGGTGTGACTGAGACCGTCACCAGATTCTAACACAATACCTTTAAAACCAAGAAATGATAAAGAAAAGGTTACTGTACACCTTAGAAACACTAATGGTTCACTAGTTAGACCATCAGAAATGTACTGCAATAAGTTTAATTGAAAAACACAAATTCTTAACATGTTACAGACTTTCAGGAGCATTCAGGTTTTCATGGACGTGTTTGAAGCTTTCCAACATCACTAACCTGTAGTCCGACCAGAACTAAACAGAGACAGGACTGACTGGTTGGCCATATACAAGGCAGGAACGTTGAAGGCCTCAAACAGGATCTGAACCAAACAGAAGTCCACTGCATAATATCACGTTTGTCTCATAATGCAGAGCAGTAACTGATGTTAGGATTGCAGTTTTATTTAGACCAATGTGAACTTACCTGTGTCTTCTTCTCCCTGCAGACGTTGGGTGTGATTGCAGCGTCTGACAGCAGGACTGGATGCTCTTCAGGAGCAACACAGAGCTCATTGTAGAAGGTGTGATGCCAGAGCTGCATAATGATAACACTGTTTAGTTTTACTTTATCTGGAGGTTTCATGTATTATCTGCCAAGTTGTAGGAGGAACGTCTTCCAGAAATTAACATGTTCAAGCAGTTTCAAAGTTTGTGGCAAAGTGAATTCATGTTACTTTGCATCATTTTAGCTCCTTGACCAACCCAGACAAATGAGCCAAATAGATTTCATGCATTAAAGTGACAAAGACAACCTAACAGTCAGATTAGTTGAGGTAGAAGCAAACTTACCTTTGGGACATTCATGTACGGAGCAAACATTGGTTGTTGTGAAAACTAGAACTCTTGGTATTATTGTGTCAAGATCTTTTGTCAAAAACAGGTTGCACATCCAGTTACATCAGATGTTTTATCACTGAAGTCTTACCTTCTCCAGTTCATCCCAGTCAGTTACAGAGTTGTTCTCAGTGATGTATTTCAGGGCCAAGATGCCCCTCTTTTCCTGCGCCTTGTTTCCCATGCAGCTGTTCTTCATTAGGATGGACCATTGAGGACATCGTTCAGAGTCAGCAGGTAGAAACATTTGCAAAGCCAAACTCTCCCACAAACTATCCTGAAAACCTTCGGCATATGCAAGCAGAATGCTCTCACGTATTTAACTAAGAGGTTGTGCCTTTGCACACCCAGTGAATGGCTCCAGCATTTGGTACAGAAAGGTTTTCAGTAAACAGAGACATATGAAGATAAAGCCAAAGGCTAACTACTTGCTCCAGTTTACAATGAACAGATATTCAAATTTCCAAAAGGGAAATTAAATTAAATTCAGATTATTTCTATAGCACCAGTTCACAACACATGTCGTCTCAAGGCACTTCACAAAGTCAGGTTCATACATTCCTATTAATCGTAATCATTGAACAGTTCAGTCAGATTCAGTTATTTATTCAAATTGGATAAAAAGTTTTTCTGTCTAAGGAAACCCAGCAGATTGCATCCAGTCAGAGATTTGCAGCATTCACTCCTCCTAAGATGACTTCAGTGTCTTCTCTGTTAGAAGAAGCATCAGGCAGACAGCTTATAGCATTTTTCACATATTTTAAAAGAAGTTTGTTTTTCCTCTTTGAAAGTTTCTGAACTGGTAAAAACTTAAAAACAGGTGGTTTATGACCACATAGACGAGGGATTGATTGTTGAAGTGTGGAGGTGCAGGAATCTTCATCGGTGAACCCGATTAAGTTTGAGTATCTGGTTTACAGAAATAGATGATTATAAAGATATTAAAACATGTGAACTGTTTAGTTTGCAGCAGAGAGCAGCATACAGTTAATGATATGAAGCTATAAACGGTTTGGTCCACTGACATCCGTCTAGCTTTGTGATTTAATCTACTCCAGAACCTCTGTCTTTAATAAGAAGATCGTAAGTGTTCCTGATTTTAATCAAAACCTGTCTGGTCAGGGTTCTAATACCACAAACCAGGTGAAGCAGCTAACATTCAGCTAAGCTACCGTCTGACTTACATGAAGTGAAGTGGTTCTTGAGTAGTTAAAACATTTTGAACGTTTTGAAGAAGAGGAGCAGTTGGTTAAGTCTACCTTTCCATTGAAGCACATGTTGAAGTGCTGCAACTGTCCAGTCTGGGCAGGTTGGAGCAGCGAAGGAGGGGCGCTGTGGCCTGGTATCATTGTCAGTGAGCAGTGAGCAGTTGTGAAACTTTAGAAAATTATAAATTCATAACACAGATCAAACATATAAAGCTGTGTTTTAGCCTCTGATTGTATGTTCTGGTGAGGTTACCAGGGGAAAAAGTGCTAAATGAGGTTTAAGTTGGGAAGGAAGTATTTAGGTCTCAATTTTGGCCACCTGCATGAAACCACTTCATTTGCTTCATGGGTTGGTGGGTTAGGATTAGGCCATGAAAGAGACAGCACATTACTCCTGTTCTAATCTCTTTACATTTACTGGTATATTTGTCATTGTCTTGGAGTATGTTTGTGCCAGATGCTAATGTTCTCTTTCCAGAAGCTGCAGGACTCGTGTTTTCCAGATGCCACAGCAACCCAAGCCCAACTGTTTCGTTTCTGCAATAAAACTATTAAAACTATCCAGTTTATCCAGTCTCTGCGCTCTCTCTGCATGTGCTTCAGAACATGATAATATTTTAGATTTCATTTTTTAAAGTCTTAGTCCTCGTATCTGTTGATTTTTTGAGGAGCAGCTGAAACCTTGTTTGTTCAGTCTGGCTTTTATTTTTCTATGTTGTGATCAGGCTGTTTTACCTTTATGCCATTCTGTTTTATCTTTTCTGTTTTTATGTTCATGTCTATTTTTATTGTAAAGCACTTTATGGTTTTTGACTGGAGGAGTGAACCTTGTGGTGTGTCTGATAGTTTTTAAGCTTGGTTTTCCTTCAGCAACCTTTCAGTTGTATATTTGAGAACATGTGACCAGTGTTTCTAGGGTTTCTGTGTAGTTGAGAGTTTGGTTTACAGGTCTGTATTCATGCCAGTTTAAAATAATGTCTCCGGCAGCAGCTTAGACTTGTGTCCCATACTCACCAACGCATCCTGCAAAAAATAATAAAAAACACGAATTCATTTGAACTCTTACATATTTAGCTCTAAAATACACATGTTTGTACTGAAATTGTACCATGTACTTGTGGCAGCCAGCAATGGATGGAAAGACATGAGGGGCTTTATCTCCAGCCAGACCAGCCTTGCAGACACCAGATCCATTGTCAATAACAACAGTGACAATTTCATCATCCATTTCTGAAAGGAAGTATTGCCAAAAATGCAACTTGTTTAAAATTAGAAACATGCAACCTCTCAACCAACTGCAGTTAAAAATAATATGTGTGAGATATATATTATATAAAGACAAACTGGTGATAATCTTCAGGATTTGAACATGTTAACAGCTGAAGGTTCAAGTAATGCAAACCCATGGAATAAGTTGTAAAGTTTGTGAATGAAAAAGATAAAATGGACATAGAAAAGAGATATTATCTTTAGATATAACCTATTTCCAAGGAACTGTGCTGGCACCTTTCCTGTCTCCATCAACTCCCCAAGCTGCCATCTTCTGAAGTTCTCAGATGACTCTGCCACAGTCGGCCTCATCACAGGTGAGGACCACTCAGAGTACTGGCAGTGGACAAGGGACTTTGTGGACTGGTGCCAGTGGAACCACTTCTTGATCAACACAGAGAAAACCAAGGAGCTGGTGGTGGACTTCCACAGGTGCACATCCATCACTCTGATACCAGTGAACATCCAGAGGACTGATGTTGAGATAGTGGACTCTTATCAGTACCTGGGTGTTCCTGAACCATAAACTAGACTGGAGCCACAACACTGATGCACTTTACAGGAAAGGTCAGAGGAAACTCTACCTGCTGAGGAGACTGAGATGTTCTGGAGTTCAGGGGGCACTACTGAAGACTTTATTTGACTCTATGGTTGCATCAGCCATCATCTGTGGCTGTGTTTCTTAACCCTGGTCCTCAGGGTTCACAGTCCCTCATGTTTTAGATGTGTCTCTGCTCCAGCTCACTTAATTCAAATGATGGCATTACCTTCTCATCAGGTGCAGACGCCTGTTAATCACCCACACATTTAAGTGTTTCAGCAGAGAAACACCTAAAACATGAAGAAACATGAGCCCTGAGGACCAGGGTTAAGAAACACCTTCAGGGACAAACTGCTGCATCTTCAAAGCACTAAGGAACTTCATCTCAGGTCCTTCCTGTGAGACTTTATAACCATCACTGCTCCCAGCAAACCCAATAAGATGTTTACATTCCTGATGTTATTTACAGTTTTTCATAGTCTTGCAAATAGTTTTTTGTTTTGTACATTTTTAAATGATCGTACTGTAAAGTTTTTCTAATGTTGTATATTTGACTTTATATTCTTTATTTCACTTTTTATCATTATTATTCATCTAGTGGTTAAAGAGGAGGGCGTTTGCCTCCAGGAGAGGCCACAAGTTCCCTGGTTCTAATCCCACAGCCTGCCACTCTGGGTCCCTGAGCAAGACCCTTAACCCCTGAATGTTCCCCAGGTGCGACACAATGGCAGCACACTGGTCCCTAAGGGGTGGGTTAAATGCAGAAGATCATTTCTCCATTGTGAGATCAATAAAGTCTATATTATGATTATTAATATTATTATTATTTGACCCTTATAGATGACCTCTGGTCAGCTAAAGTTTGAGCAGGATCTTTTTAAATGTTCTTCACTTTAAACAGTTCCATAATTTGTCATCTAGTGCTCAGTGTTTCTGGGGAGGAAGATGCATCTGGTCGTTTTCTGTTGTTCTGTTTAACTCTATAGTTTGTGTGTAATTCTCTTGGTATGAGACTGAAGATTTTAAAGCAAACAGACCTTGTTCTTATATCTCATGAATATCCAACCAGTAGGTAACTGGGACACAAACCAGGAGCACATGAAGCACCAGTACAACTTCATTATTAACAGAGCTGCTGGGAAATCCTCAGGAGGAAGTATTTTCAACATTTAAACTGACATCAAGATATATCTTCATATAAATATCTTAGCCATGATGTAAATCGAACAACTTTTCCACATTATAAGGAAAATATAGAATGCAAACTAATAATTTCAATGTTCTTTACAAAAAACTGATGTGCTTGGATGCCACATCAGTTTTTAAATTAAATTAAATTTTAAATTAAATTAAATTAAAGAATAAATTCAATACAAATAATATTTGTATATGTCCAACATGCAAATCAAACATCTGAAGTTCCACCTCATTACAGAGTTCAGTCGTGTGTTTTTACAACTAGAGAAGAAAACTAAGGAGTTAATTTATAAACCTTCAGTTGAAACCAGACATAAACTGAACAAAAACTCATGTCAGCCTATTTCCATCACTGTCTGACTTTAAATCGGACCGAACCTTTTCTGTTTTAGGTCAATTAAGATCATCAAAGTTATGTCTATTTACTGAATGTAAAGAATAAAAAAAATGTTGTCATCGCTTTCTTTAAATTCACAAAATAATTTTGTCTTGACACAGTTGGTAACGCCCAAAGGTTGATGTCATGTAAGCTTCTTTAGATGTATTTTAAGGCAACACCACAAACACCTCAACTCAGCCAAAATATCAGGAAGAGATGGACCTCCACCATCTGGTTCATCCTTCTTCCAGTATCCAGATGTCTGAAGGTGCAACATTAATCTGCTCAAACAATTATGTGCAAGTATTAACAGCATCATGTGGGTTCTCTGTCTCAGGAATGAACAAGTTTTGGGGCAAAATGTTTGTCTCAACTCCAGAAGTTAAACATCTTGTGAAGATGCTGCTGAAGCTGCTAAATGAGGAACAAATTTCCACAAAATACTGTAGAAATGTATATAAACGTCTGAAGAAAGCAGACAAATAAATCTCCCCCTCATTATTCTAGTATTAGGAATAAGGAACATAAATAGTTGGTAGTATTAAATAGTCTGATTTAATGTGAAAATGTTATTTATGTAAATAATTGGCTTTGACTATAAACGGTTTATCTTTGTAAACAGCTGTTAAATGCATATAAACATCTTTAAAAGAAAACAGCCACAGTCTGGTTCTTACCTGACGCAGGTGAACTCTCTGCCATAGTTTCAGCTGAATGAATGAATGAATGAATGAATGAATGTAGGGAGGACGGTGATCGACATCAGATGAAGTAAATCTTCTCAGTCAGAAAACTGTCCTCTCATTGGATGAGAAGCATGACCCACAGCCAATGAAAGGAGGCATCTGTCAGCTTTGCTGTGAAACACCAGCGAGACACGAATGAAAAGTGAAAGAAAAACTTCTTAAAATATAGAAATGAATGAGGAAATGAGTGATATTTAATGGTTGGAAGTTTGTCTGGAGTGTTAGTTCAAACATGAATGAGTTCAGGTTTGTGATCACAGACAGCTTTCATAAACTTTCCCAAGTTTTTTCCCAATTCACTGCAGACAATAAACCCACATTTATAGCAAGAAACCCCAGAACATCCTGACCTTTGTCTTGACCTCAGTTTACCTTCTCCTCCTCAGTTGCTCGCTGTGTGTCCAGCTTCATTTGTCGGAGTTTATTTTCACCATCTAGGAATGTTAGATTTTGCAGAAGTGTTCTGTAGGGAAAACCATGTAATAAACGAGGTTTATGTGATAATAGTTGACAAGCATATTATTGACATGGGATCAGATTAAAGATGGAGTTTTCTTTCCAGACTGGGGTTTGGTCTCTACCTCAAGCAGGAATCTGAAGTATCATAATGTGTTGTTTTTGTCATGGTGGGATGGAGTGGGATATGGATAGATGAACTGGGACCTCAAAATAAGCACATTTCATTAGTTTGTGATTTCCTCCAACAGGGAACACAGTTCCTCAGCTGCAGCCAGGTCCAGGAGTCTCTGGAATTAGCTTCTTCTGCCTCAGCAGCAGTGATGCAGCCTTTCATGATACGCTGGAAGGGGATCCAGATGCATCTGCATAGGATGAAGGCCAACAGACCAGCAGTTCCAGTGATGGGAGCTTCAGAGGGTCTTCTTATGGTCCCAGAGTCTTCTTTAACCTTTTCAGACAGCATCCTGAGGCCCTGCAGTGTTCACCTATTGATCCATCTGGATCTGTGCTGTTGGGAATGAACATCTCCCAAACATACCCTATATTACCAAAGGTATCTGTCTGTCTACTTCTACACGTACCTGAACTTTGATGACTAATCTATAATGTCCAGTTTGTTGATGGAGTCACCGTTTCCAGCAGCAGCAACTTGAACTATTCTGTAAACATCTTCCTCAAGGTTTAGGAGTGTCTTCATAGTTAGATGAGAAAACCAGAACTGCAGCCTCTGCTCTAATTCATCTCAAAGGTGTTGAAGAAGGTTGAGGTCTGGACTGAACTTAACTAAAAAATAAGAATTAAAGTGAAATGATTGAATAAAATCAACAGTAAATAATATAATTTAGATTATTTCTACGTAACTTTAAATGCAACAAGAAGAAAAGTCATTAAAAAACTTGACAAATAGAATAAATGGTCCAGAGCTGCCTCTCTCTCTCTGAGAAATGTAGCTCTGCTCTCTTCTTCTCCTCTTGGTTTGATATGGTTCTCTCTTTCATGGGACGTATCCACTGAGTGTTTTTAACAGTCCCAAAGTGCTTCAGGATGGAGACCTCTATGATTATAGTGACTGTAAATAACATAAACATTTGGCTAGTTTTATTAAAATCGTGCCACCATTTAGTTCTTTCTATAATTATGTTTTATTCCTCACTCATCCTCTGGGCTTGCAGGTCCTCTCTGGTTTTCTTCATGGATCTGACTGATGTTCCTTCAAATTCTCACTCTGTTAGCTGCTTTGCTAGTTTTTATTTTTGATTTCTGGTTTAATATTTGCAGTTTTGGTGATATTTTCATTTATTTCTCTTTTAAAACTCAGAACTCTGGTAAATGTCCTCGTCTCTGTAGGTTATTCTTACAGCCAGCAGATGTCCTCAGTTACATTTGTTTTAATATCTGCTTCCTTTTCCAGTAATTCACTCATCTGACTCAGTATTAATGTTGGTTGGATTTTAATATTTATTTCAGATCCTCTGTTTATGTCCAGCCAGAGATGCCTTTGTCTGTCAGTTTGGTCTTTTTCTTCTCTTTTGTTACAGAAAAATAAATAAACCAAAACATCTAAAATAACATAAAGTTTTATATTGTTGCTCATCCTTCTAACCAAAATGCTTACCATAAAATGTATATAATTTACAATTTCAGTTACAGATCGATCCATTAATTGTCACATTAATATTTGTTGTCGGACCAAAGTGCAGGTAAGAGCTGGGCAGCCGCATGTTGAGTGATCTTCAGCTTTATTCAGAGGTATCCAAACGTAACATAAATCACTGCAGGAACATGAAACACATGGCAGTCAAGGATAGAGACCCGAGTTGAGAGAGGAGGAACCAGCAATCAACACATGAACCAGACTACCGTATTTTCCGCACTATAAGGCGCACCTTCAATGAATGGCCTATTTTAGAACTGTTTTCATATATAGGGCGCACCGGATTATAAGGCGCATAGAATAGAAGCTACTGCAGTCAAACGTTTGACTGGGGTTGCGTTATGCATCCACTAGATGGAGCTGTGCTAAAGAGAATGTCAACAAAACAGTCAGATAAGTCAGTCAGTCAAACTTTATTAATACACTACAAACCAGCGTTCTGATAACTCCATTCACTCTCATGGTAAGGTCTCCTCTACATAGAATTCTATTAAATAGAGCCAACCGCACATTAGGAATGCATTGGAGTCTATGAAGTTGAAGTTGAAATCAAACGTTAGTTAAAACGTGAAAGGGAACTTTTCCCTGATTCAGTAAACACGTAAAAGAAACAGTTTGATGCACTAAATCAAACGTTAGTACTGTTAACCTTTCCTGTTTCTGTCCCCTGACCGTAGTCTGATGACACAGGGGAGACGCTTTCTCCAGGGCCGAAGTTACTAGTTTCCTCGGGGTTAACTCCCTCACTCATACGTTGCTGAGTTGAACATGAAGAAACAGCATCAAAACACTGAGTTGTTGACGAGATTCGGGGTTCTTTTTAATAACTTTGCAGCACGTAAAAACACAGGGCTTACAGACTCATACACCGCTGCTCCAGTCGCCGTCTCTACCCACCCCACACACACAATAATACCGACGTCACTCCTTCACTCTTGATTCTCAGCTACGGCAGCACACAGCGCCACCTCTGTCCGGAGGAGTAATGTCAACATCTTCCATACACACACACGAAACATACACCCCACACACTGAGCTTCTAATCACATATAGTTCAGGCAATTCCTGCAACAGTACATTCAAATGTTATACACACACAAGTGGTGTTGGACTAGGAGTAAGCACAGTACAGGTGTTTACCGCTATTACTTCGGCGACACCCCTGACTACGGTAGCCGTAATGCTGCAAGCGGTGCGGCTTTGTAGTTTACCAGTCGTACTGAAACATTTTGACAGAGCGCCGTGTACAACCAGTATGGATCAACCAATTAACCAATTGATCCATATATAAGGCGCTCCGGATTACAAGGCGCACTGTCATTTTTTGAGAAAATTAATGGTTTTTAAGTGCGCCTTATAGTGCAGAAAATACGGTAACTAATATACTAAGGGAATACAAAGGACAGTTAATCAAAGGAAGAGGGAACAGGTGAGACAAGGAGGCAGGAAGACAGAAGGAACAGGTGAAACTAATGCATAGACTAAACATGAGCGAAGGGATTAATTAATAAAATTTATTTCAGTTGTGTGTAAGGATTTAAATATCTGTCTAAAGCTGCTGTCAGTGTGTCAGATGGTCTCAACGTCAGTTCAACTGACTGTGATTCTGATGCCACCTAAACAGAAGGTGGTTTACAAAATAATCTAAAGTTATGATCTGATTTCTTTCATATTTTCTGTTTGGTAATTTTTTGTGTGAAGGAGTCAAGAAAGTAACAGAATAAAGAAGGAACATGAAGACCTGAGGCGTTTCTTAGTCGTCTTCTTTCTACTTCCTGTTAAACTGGTTTTATTAGTGTTTATTCCTGTGTCCATAAAGTAAAACCCTGCAGTCTGTCAAAGAAAAGATTATTGAGTATTTATTGATGTGATGAGATCTAAAGAACCAGTCCCAATAAACGGATCAGACAGCTGAAGGTCTGAAATAGACTCCACATTCACAGTGATGCTGACAGAAGGCTGACATGATAAAATAATCTCTGGTTGATTTCCTGGTTTCTTCTTTTCTAAATAATAATTTAGGTTTTACAGCAGATCATCCCAGTGATCAGCCACAACATTAAAACCACTGACAGATGAAGTAACAGCGGTGCTGGGGAACATTTGGTGCTGGCGTCTCTGTGGATGTTCGTTAGGATGTACCACCCACCTGAAGATTGTTGAGGAACAGGTACGACTGATGAAGCTGCTCTCCCTGAGGGCTGCTGCTGCTTCCTGCTCTCCGTCTCTCAGTAAAACCACAGTTTGAGTTCAGGGTTTATAGCATGTTGGAAAAACGCTTGAACATTTGTCCTCATTTATTCTTCGTGCATAAAAAGAAACATCCTCATGTGTTTGACGTCTTCATGACAAACGAAGCTAAAACCCAGCAGACTAACCAACATTACAGACTCTGTTAAAAGCTCCTGTTTACACATTTACACTGTAAAACTGTGAAAATCACATGATCTGAAAATGAACATTTGAACCTGCTGGTCTGCTTGGAATTCATGTTGAAGTTAATGTGTGTGTTGTATTAGAAAAGCGTGAATCGCTGTTAAATGTTAAACTGGAAAGGTCAGGCTTAAAAAAAGATGAAAGATGAATAAATGATATAATATCAGAATATTTTATTCATCTTTCTCTAACTAAATATGTTTGGAGCCTGGATGTTTAAATGAATTTGTCTGACAGTTGATTTTTATTGGCTACTAAAATGTTGACCATACTGATCAATTATGATAGTGTTGATCAGCTAGTATTTAACAGAAATAAGCAGACATTTAATTTAATTCATTTCAAAAATACTTTAAATACTTAGAAATTAATTGTTGTAGCTCTTTTTATACAAGTTTCTTCAAAGAGCCGTTGTAGATGCTGATGGCTGTGGGCAGGAAGGATCTCCTGTAGCGTCTGTCTCAGCAGATCTGAAGAAGCCTCTGACTGAAGACACTCTGTTGTTGTACAACAGTCCCATAAAGAGGATGTTCAGGGTTCTCCATAATGTTCTTCATTTTATGAAGAATCCTTCTTTGCACAATGATCTCCAGAGTACAGAGTGAAAAGGAATGGTGAGAGTACCGTCCCCTGTGGTGCTCCTGTGCTGCTGACTACCTGGTTAGACTCATAACCCTTCAGTCTCGCAAACTGTGGTCTGTTTGTCAGGTAGTCTTTGATCCAGGAGATCTCTGAGGCCTCCACCTGAGTCTTCTGGAGTTTCTGACAAAGCAAATCAAGATGAAAAAGTAATCACACCCCATGTTAAACCAGGTTAACTTTGATTAACCACATTTTCTCTCAAGTTACTCCAGACAGACCCAACCTTGAATATTACCTGAACTTTAGAGCTAAGAAAATAATCTAAGCGGTACCTGTTTTACCAATGTGCAATATTTGATCATACTGTATAATGTTTATAAAGGAAATCCAGACAGCAACAATCAATATTAATTCAAGTTTTCTACATGGCATATTAAAGCTGGAATGGCTTATTCACTTAATTAAACCTTTAAATTATACTGCTGTTCTCCATGTGAAGACATATCTGTGAGGCTGAGTACAGATCCATATTGTGTGTGTGTGTGTGTGTGTGAGTGTGTGTGAATGTATGTGTGTGTGTGTGTGTGTGTTGTATCTTTTGTCACTCTTCATCAGGTACGCTGGCAGGCTTAACCCCCAGCAGCTGCAGCTTGATAAGACTCATCAGGAGATAGAGGAGAGTCACTAGTTTGTTCTCTGGGTCACGGTGGTAAACTGGCTGCCTAGTCGCTATATATATATATATATATATATATATATATACACACACACTCATCGGCCACTTTATTAGGTACACCTGTCCAACTGCTCGTTAACGCAAATGTCTAATCACAGGGCAGCAACACAATGCATTTAGGCATGTAGACATGGTCAAGACAATCTGCTGCAGTTCAAACTGAGCATCAGAATGGGGAAGAAAGGTGATTTAAGTGACTTTGAACGTGGCATGGTTGTTGGTGCCAGACGGGCTGGTCTGAGTATTTCAGAAACTGCTGATCTACTGGGATTTTAACGCTCTACCATCTCTAGGGTTTACAGAGAATGGTCCGAAAAAGAGAAAATATCCAGTGAGCTGCAGTTCTGTGGGCGCAAATGCCTTGTTGATGCCAGAGGTCAGAGGAGAATGGCCAGACTGGTTCGAGCTGATAGAAAGGCAACAGTAACTCAAATAACCACTCATTACAACCAAGGCATGCAGAAGAGCATCTCTGAACACACAACACGTCGAACCTTGAGGCAGATGGGCTACAGCAGCAGAAGACCACACAGAGTGCCACTCCTGTCAGCTAAGAACAGGAACCTGGGGCTACAATTCGCACAGGCTCACAAAAATAGAAGATTGGAAAAACGTTGCCTGGTCTAATGAGTCTCGATTTCTGCTGCGACATTCGGATGGTAGGGTCAGAATTTGGTGTCAACAACACAAAAGCATGGATCCATCCTGCTTGTATCAACAGTCCAGGCTGGTGGTGGTGGTGTAATGGTGTGGGAGATATTTTCTTGGCCCACTTTGGGCCCCTTAGTACCAATTGAGCATCGTGTCAACGCCACAGCCTACCTGAGTATTGATGCTGACCATGTTCATCCCTTTATGACCACAGTGTACCCATCTTCTGATGGTTACTTCCAGCAGGATAACGCGCCATGTCATAAAGCAGACTCAGACTGGTTTCTTGAACATGACAAAGAGTTCACTGGACTCAAATGGCCTCCAGTCACCAGATCTCAATCCAATAGAGCACCTTTGGGATGTGGTGGAACGGGAGATTCACATCATGGATGCAGCCGACAAATCTGCAGCATCTGTGTGATGCTATCATGTCAATATGGACAAAACTCTCTGAGGAATGTTTCCAGTACCTTGTTGAATCTATGCCACCAAGGATTAAGGCAGTTCTGAAGGCAAAAGGAGGTCCAACCCGGTACTAGCAAGGTGTACCTAATAAAGTGGCCGGTGAGTGTATATATCTATAGATAGATAGATAGATAGATAGATAGATAGATAGATAGATAGATAGATAGATAGATAGATAGATAGATAGATAGATAGATAGATAGATAGATAGATAGATAGATAGATAGATAGATAGATATATATATAGATAGATAGATAGATAGATAGATAGATAGATAGATAGATAGATAGATAGATAGATAGATAGATAGATAGATTATTATGATTACCTGGCCACTATCCTGCAAGAAGAATGGCTTAAAATCCCTCTGACCACTGTGCAGGACTTGTATATGTCATTCCCAAGACAAATTGACGCTGTATTGGCCACAAAAGGAGGCCCTACACCATACTAATAAATTATTGTGTTCTAAAACCAGGTGTTTCAGTTTCATTGTCCAACCCCTGTATATATATATGTATATATATATGTTCTCCGCATCTATTGTCGATGCTGCTGCCCATAGCTGTGGCCATAAGGTCTGCAGTGCCTGTCGCGGCGGCAATCCCAGAACCCGGTGGTGGACACCGGCAGTAAGGGATGCTGTTAAGCTGAAGAAGGAGTCCTATCGGCTGTGGTTGGCTTGTGGGACTCCTGAGGCGGCTGACGGGTACCGTGAGGCCAAGCGTGCTGCGGCCCGGGCTGTGGCAGAGGCAAAAACACGGGCCTGGGAGGAGTTCGGTGATGCCATGGAGAAGGACTACCGTTGGCCTCGAAGCGATTCTGGCAAACCGTCCGTCGCCTCAGGAGGGGGAAGCAGTGCTCCGCCAACACTGTTTATAGTGGGGGCGGGAGACTGCTGACCTCGACTGAGGACATTATCGGGCGGTGGAAGGAGTACTTCGAGGATCTCCTCAATCCTGCCATCACGCATTCCGTGGTGGAAACAGAGGCTGGGGACTCGGGGTTGGACTCTTTCATCACCCAGGCTGAAGTCACCGAGGTGGTTAAAAAGCTCCGCGGTGGCAAGGCTTTGGGGGTGGATGAGATCCGCCCTGAGTACCTCAAGTCTCTGGATGTTGTAGGGCTGTCATGGTTGACACGCCTCTTCAACATTGCGTGGCGGTCGGGGACAGTGCCTCTGGACTGGCAGACTGGGGTGGTGGTCCCCCTTCATAAGAAGGGTGACCGGAGGGTGTGTTCCAACTACAGGGGGATCACACTCCTCAGCCTCCTGGTAAGGCCTACACCAGGGTATTGGAGAGGAGAGTCCGACCGATAGTCGAACCTCGGCTTCAGGAGGAGCAGTGTGGTTTTCGTCCCGGCCGTGGAACACTGAACCAGCTCTATACCCTCTACAGGGTGCTCGAGGGTTCATGGGAGTTTGCCCAACCGGTTCACATGTGTTTTGTGGACCTGGAGAAGGCATTCGACTGTGTCCCTCGTGATGCCCTGTGGGGGGTGCTCCAGGAGTATGGAATCGGGGGCCCTTTACTAGGGGCCATCCGGTCCCTGTACGAGCGGAGCAGGAGTTTGGTCCGCATTGCCGGCACTAAGTCGGACCTGTTCCCAGTGCATGTTGGACTCCGGCAGGGCTGCCCTTTGTCACCGGTCCTGTTCATAACTTTTATGGACAAGATTTCTAGACGCAGCCAAGGGCCAGAGGGGGTCTGGTTTGGGGACCAGTGGATTTTGTCTCTTCTTTTTGCAGATGACGTGGTCCTGCTGGCCCCCTCTAGCCAAGATCTACAGCATGCGCTGTGGCGGTTCGCAGCCGAGTGTGAAGCGGCTGGGATGAGGATCATATATACACATATATATGTATATATATATATATATATATATATATATATATATATATATGTATGTGTCCCTTCACATCTGAAGAAACAGACTTAAAAAAGGAATAATGAAATAATTCTTGGAGATTTGCTTGGAACACATTTTGTGTGTTTCTTGTTCAGCAGGATGTTTTACCTGCAGCTTGTCTGAAGCAGGAAGTTTCAGTAACAAGTTCAGTTTCTACACGTATGAGGAAGAACATTTCAGCGTTAAACACACTGCAGGCATTTTTTCAAAGATTTTTCAGCAGTTGATCTTCACCAGTGACACTGAAAGGAGTTTAGATTATTTGACTAAATGTTCACTTTCTTTTATATGTTTTATAGATAATTAAATATATCTGGTTCGGCTCTGGTTTTAAACCTTTTTCATTTTTACTTTTATCTGAGGATTTATTGGGCCTTAAGCAGGTAAGTCGAGGGAAACTAAATATTCTTCAGCAGAAGCAAACAGTTTAACAGAAGGTTGAGATTTTCTGTCTTTCTCACTAAGTTTCTCATTTCTAATCTCAGCCAGTTTTAGGAGGTGTGCATCAATAATGAAAGCCAAGTCAAACTGACTCAAATATTTCAGAGGTTATTTGTAAAGGAACTGTTTGTAAAATGTTGTTACATGTTTTTTTTTTTTTACTTTTTTTTCTATGTGACACATTATTTTCTCTCTCTCATTGAACACACACAGCCAGTTCAATGAGCGATTCATAATAACAGGGTCAAATAAAAAATGCGTTCCAGATTCTAGGTGTGAACTATGTCAGGGTCTGCCTGTTTAGGATCTTTTCTGGTATATTCAGACTCATGGGCCTTCTGGGGACCAAAGTCCAGCCCTAATGCAGCAGACCCCCTTTTTTAGGTTTATGGATTAGGTTTAGAGGTATGGTGTGAAATAAGTTTAGGTTAAGATTAGAGTTAAGAATATACAGGTAAAGGTTAGGGTTAGGGTGAGTGTTAGAGTAAGGCACAAATGCTGTTACGAAAATGAATAAAAGTCAATACAAAGTCCTAATTTGGGTAGAAATAGACAATTTTGTGTGTGTATATGAGTGAGCATTGTTGTTTGTCCTCTGTCTTGCCCTGCATGGGACCAGTGACCAGTTAAGGGTCAACCCCACCTCTCTCCTAGGTGGATGGTGACATGGCGGCAGTAGGCAGTACAGGTGCGCTTGTAGCACTCCAGCTACATGTGATTTTGCTATTTCTCAGACCAACCGTGCTATGTTTCAAACCTTTAGAAAAGGACAGTAATTCTGTTCATGTACTAGACTAGATCATGATCTGTCTTTTGCTGTCTGGAGATGTTCATCAGTGCCCCAGGCGAATTAAATCTAGAGATGTCACTACAGAAATGGGACCAGTGTTGTGCCATAAAGTGATGGTCTACCAAAAAATGATCGGGTAAGATCAGCCGTACCCCGTGGAGGAGCGAGCAGCGAGAAAAGCTTGCAGCAGGAAGGCACCTAGCCTGCCAAGTGTTTGGTTTAGAGAGTTCTTTATCAGTGACTTTGTTCTTGAAGTCAAACAAAATTAACACATATAAAACAATTATATTTATATGGCCAAACTGCGAAACTGTTAACATGCACCTACCTCAGAAACAAGCTGCTTCTTAACTTTTAATCAATCTGGGATTTAGAAACATTATTCTAAACATATATATTATTGTCATGCAACACATGAGTCCAACAAAACAAAGAGAAAACATCAAAGACAGACAAAGGGCCAAATTTGAAGCTGCAAGAATTCCAATAATTTTTTAACAAACTCTTTTCAAAATATGTTTTCTCAGCCATATCTCTTAATGTTGTAATTGATCAGTTTTGTTATGACAATCTTCAGGATCCTTTTTAAGATGAGTGCACATAATCCAAAGAGATCTCAAAGTATTTAGAAGCACAGCAACAGTTTTCTTTTACATGAATCCAAATTTACTGATGCTGAAACACTTTGCCTATGGAAGCAAATGTGTCCCAATATTCAAATTAAAATGTATTAATAAAATGCTTTTTCATTTTCTTCTCCAAGACTACTCAATTTCTAAATTAAGCGCTAATTCACAACACATGTCGTCTCAAGGCTCTTCACAAACGGTTTGAATGGTGTGGGTTGTTAGGGAGGTAAGATTAAACTACTGATTGTGAGAGTTTGGCCATTTTAGAATGAGCTATGTGTAGGGGTACTAAGTAAAATAATACACTAATAAAGTTTGTCCATGTAGAGCCCACTGGTGGCCATTGTTATACTAAAAACCACAAGGATTGGGATACCTCTCTCTGTCAGACTGATTATAACCATTAGAAAAGAGAAGGGGTCATACAGGTAGCAGAAATGGAGGGTGTCTTTGCACCTCAACCATAACTGAGCCGGTTTAGGCTAAACCTGACTCCGCTTTACTCCAACCAACAGGGAGGGAGGAAGGCTCCCTCCCTGATAAACTAAGCCACTCTAACTATAAGCTTTATCAAAAAGGAAAGTTTTAAACCTAGCCTTAAAAGTAGACAGGGTGTCTGCCTCAAGAACTAAAACTGGGAGCTGGTTCCACAGGAGAGGAGCCTGATAACTAAAGGATCTGCCTCCCATTCTACTTCTAGAGACTCTAGGAACCACCAGTAAACCTGCAGTCTGAGAACAAAGTGCTCTGTTAGGAACATATGGACCAATCAGATCTCTGATGTATGATGGAGCTAGATCATTAAGGGCTTTATATGTGAGGAGGAGAATTTTAAATTCTATTCTGGATTTAACAGGGAGCCAATGAAGGGAAGCTAAAATAGGAGAAATATGATCTCTCTTTTTAATTTTCATCAAAACTCTTGCTGCAGCATTTTGAATCAGCTGAATGCTTTTAACTGCATTTTGTGGACATCCTGATAGTAAAGAATTACAATAGTCCAGCCTTGAAGTAACAAATGCATGGACTAGTTTTTCAGCATCACTCCTGGACAGGATATTTCTAATTTTGGCAATGTTCTGGAGGTGAAAGAAGGAAATCCTAGAAACCTGTTTAATATGGGATTTAAATGACATGTCCTGATCAAAAATAACACCAAGGTTTTTTACTTTATTACTGGAGGTCAATTTAATGCCATCCAGGTTAAGTGATTAACTAAGCAGTTTCTTTTCTAAAGACTTCGGTCCAAAGACGACAACTTCTGTCTTGTCTGAATTTAGAAGCAGAATGGTGGAGCTAAAGCTAACGCTAAGCTAGCAGCTCCTTACCACTACAAGAAAAACCGTGTAAAACACGGAGAGTCCCCAAACGTTAAATGCAGCAACAGAATGTATGTGTTTTAACGTGCTTATGTATTAGAACAAGACAGAGATATCACAGTAGAGAGAAATCAGATCAATCAAGAGAGCCTTCATACACCAAACAATTCACTGAGTCCAACAGTGAAAACAGGAAGTGACGGATATGCCTTACCACGCCTCACGTCACAAAATGCTGTCTTTATAGATGCTTTTCACAATCAGAATTGTACTCAACCAATTTTGTTTAATTCAATTCAGTTGAATTGAGTTTTTATGTAGCACCAATTCACAACACGTCGTCTCAAGGCACTTCACAAAGGGTTTGTAGGGGTTTATAATAAGCTATGTGTTTAATTGCTCTTAATATTTCTGTTCATATAGATTGTTTGAAACCAGAATTTACTGAGTCAGTGCTCGGAAACAGTGACGTGATGGCTGCTGCACAAGATGGTGAGTCAGAAATCTTCCTGTTAAAATACTTAAATACCAGAACACAAAGCATCCTGTTAAATTATGTTAATGTCTGTGATTCCTGTTAGTAGAACCTATTCCTTAATTATAAACCACTTTTACGTTTGTCCATTTTTTGTTTTAAATTTGAGAAAAGTAAATTAAATGGTGTGATGCTTTTAGAAGGAATGATATTTCAAAATCTGTTAACTGTATGAATCAGTTTCTTTCTTTCTGTCTTTAATGACGTTCATCTCCTGAAGCGCAGAAATAGCTTTGAAGTGTAGTGGAATTTTCTTATCAAAGTGGATAGAAGTTGACTCACAACAAGAGAAAATCCAGACGTTGTCTTTATAAGTTTTATTCAAATCCATTAAGCGTTTGAAGACTCTGTCACTGAGGTTAGTCAGTGAAACAGAGCCCCGGACACCATTTACAGACAGTATTTATACCAGAACATGACAGTGTTATCTCAACTTCAAAGAGTCTGTGTTTTATGGCCAAGACCCTCCTCGGGTTCAGAGATGACAAAGTTATCTAGGAACAAACCATCGGCTCTTCCTGAGGCATCACCGTAAATGATGGGTTTTAACCTTTAAACTTCTGATAATGGCTTTTACAGCTTCCTCCTCTAACACAGATGTTCTGAGGAGAGAGGTAACCTAAAGGTCATACACTTTGGGACACCTTAGAGCACTTAATAAAAGAATTTCCATTACAGAAGTTTTACCTCCTCTAAGTGAGTCAATAAAGTCTTAACAGCTCTGATCTAATTGCTGAGACAAAGATTTGATTGGCAAGAAGCTATTATTAAGATCCTCCACTATCTCCAGAAAACAGTCGAGATAAAATAAGAATGCAGGAGCCCGTCTTCTAACTGGTCAGCTTCAGTGTGACCACATTTCAACTGGCCTCTTTACTGGCCTCTGGAGCGATTACAGGATGGATTTCTCTTTGACTTACCTGTACTCTCCTTCATGGTCTCTAAGGTCAACCGACCAGCAGCTCTTGGCTGTTCAAGCTGAAGTTCAGAGGTGATCTTGTCTGATTATGGTCCCTAAGTTATGGAACGGGTCACCTTTATGTGTCAGGCAGGCTCCTTCACAGTCTTCTTTTAATTCCTTTTTGAAGACTTCTCTTTTTTCCTGGTTTTCAACACAGCATGAGGTTGTTGTGTTGTCTACCATTGTTTTATGTCTGTTTTTTACTTTATTTAATATTTTTACTTATTCTCTTAGTCTACCACACTTTGGTCAACTGTTTGTTGTTTTTAAATGTGCTTTAGCAATAAACTGGATGGGATTAACGAATGTGAACATGAATACCTCTGAACCAGTATAATTTAACACTCTGGTCAGGTTAAGTCTGCCATCACGCTTCTACTAGAAGATCCTAAAACCAGGATGAAAACCAAAGGTGACAAAACCTTTAGAGCAGCTGCTCTTAAACTCTGGACCAGCCTGCCATCACACCTCAAAAACTCTTTAGAGTTTTAAATATTTTCTAAATTCATATAATTTCTCTATGCATTTAATCTCAATTGAGGTGTACTGCTACAGTATATTTTATATTGTTATGTATTTAATTCTTTGATTCATAGACTTTTAAAGCCAGTTGTTACCAACTTTGACAACACCTTTTTATTTTCACATTTTATAACTTCTGTACAAAGTCAGTTTTACATCTTTTATACTGTCATTAATATTGTTTTATTATTGTTGACCTGTTGCCCATTTTTGGTTGTTTTTAGAAGTACTCCATAAATAATGGAGTTCAGTCAAATTAGACACCATCTACATGTCCACTGGTTGTTTGGGAGGAATACCAGGAAAAAGCCTTTTCTGTCCTGTAATCACACAAAATATTATAAGTTTGAACAACTCTTTGTTTTCTACAATGCAGAGCTCCTTAGAAACTTACTACAGTTTGGGTGTTCAGGTATCTGGGCCTTAGGGTGAACCAGGCAATGGTCTTAATGGTCCATGTAGAGCATGTAGAGACAGTGGACAGTCACTGGCGTTGACTTTGCAGCAATCCCTCATACTGAGCATGCATGTAGCGACAGTGGAGAGGAAAAACTCCCTTTTAACAGGAAGAAACCTCCAGCAGAACCAGAACCAGGCTCAGTGTGAGCGGCCATCTGCCACGACCGACTGGAGGTTTGAGAGAACAGAGCAGAGACACAAAGAGAACAAAGAAGCACTGATCCAGGAGTACTTTCTATGGGAAGGAAAAGTAAATGTTAATGGATGTAGCTCCTTTAGTCGTTTCATCTAGAAAGAAAGAACAGATAAACTCTGAGCCAGTTTTCAAGGTTAGAGTCTGAAAGAGAGAACATAGAGTTAGTTACAGTAGAAGCTCAGTCAGTAGCTGCTGGAAGATTTGTACATGAATTATAATTGCTCGTACTCGTACTCGTACTCGTCGTCTTCCGCTTATCCGGGACCGGGTCGCGGGGGCAGCAGACTCAGCAGAGACGCCCAGACGTCCCTCTTCCCAGACACCTCCTCCAGCTCCTCCGGGGGGAGCCCAAGGTGTTCCCAGGCCAGCCGAGCTTCACACTCGGCTGCGAACCGCCACAGCGCATGCTGTAGGTCTTGGCTAGAGAGGTCCAGCAGGACCACTTCATCTGCAAAAAGAAGAGACGAAATCCACTGGTCCCCAAACCAGTCTAGAGACTCTAGGAACCACCAGTAAACCTGCAGTCTGAGAACGAAGTGCTCTGTTAGGAACATATGGACCAATCAGATCTCTGATGTATGATGGAGCTAGATCATTAAGGGCTTTATATGTGAGGAGGAGAATTTTAAATTCTATTCTGGATTTAACAGGGAGCCAATGAAGGGAAGCTAAAATAGGAGAAATATGATCTCTCTTTTTAATTTTCATCAGAACTCTTGCTGCAGCATTTTGAGAGAGAGAAGTTTACAGCAACCTTGGAAAGAATAGAGCAGGGTTAGGACACCAACATCATCATTCCTAACATTAACCAGAGACATGTGGATCATTTTTTATCTGAAATATTCTATTCTGTTTTTGCAACATAAATTTAAATAGCACAATTATTGTAGCCTTAACAGATCATTATTATTTAGAATTTCTTCTTCACAGACACTGAAGAGATGATGAGACCAGACTGTCTCAGGATTGTTCTGATTGGGAAGACCGGCAGTGGGAAGAGCTCATCAGGAAACACCATTCTGGGAAGAAAGGAGTTTAAAGCTGGAGCTTCTCCACAGTCAGTTACTACAAGCTGTCAGAAAGCCCACAGTGAGGTGGACGGTCGTCATGTTGCTGTCGTTGACACTCCTGGTCTGTTTGACAACAATTTGTCCCCTGAAGAAGTCATTAAAGAGCTGGTGAAATGCATCAGTCTTCTTCCTCCAGGTCCAAATGTCTTCCTGCTGGTGCAAAAGATCGGCAGATTAACAAAGGAAGACAAAAAGACATTCAAACGTATTGAGAAAGTATTGGGAGAAAATTATAAAAAGTTTACCATCATCCTTTTTACCGGAGGAGATACATTGATTAATGATGAGATGACCATTGAAGAATACATTGAAAATGGATGTCATGAATCCTTTAAGAAGCTGATCGCTGACTGTGGAGGAAGATACCATGTGTTTAATAACTGCGATGAAGAGAACCACTCACAGGTCCCTGAGCTGATCCAAAAGATCAACACCATGATGAAGAACAATGGAGGCAACTTCTTCAACAACGAGATGCTTGCACTGAGCAAATGGTATAAAAGATAATTTTGAAACATTGTTTTATTTAAATTACATTTTATTATTCCTTCTGCTTTGCATTCTGAACTGGTTGTTCAAATATTTAGCATCTGTGTTATTAAATAGTTTTAGAGCTAATTTAGCCTCATTATTAATATTCATTCAAAGCCAAACCAACTGTTGCACAACAAGCGAATCCTGAAGGAGATCGGGAAAGAAAAGATCTGTCAAAGGAAGAGTGGAGCAACAGAGCAGAGAAAACAGAGCTTTTTAAACAATAAATACAAACTGCACATATGCTTTTTAGATATTTAGTTTCCTGTTTTGCTCTAAAACACAGCAGGTTCCAGGAACTTTAGTTTGACGGCAAGTAGCTGAACTATTTTAATTTACATCTCAGGGAGAAAATGGAAATAAGAGAGGAAATTGTGAGCAGCCAGCCGGGTAGAACATGTTCAAGTTCAAGGTTGAATTTAGCATTAAAGGATTTTTCCATCAGTTGATCTTTTCTGCTGCTGAATCTTTACATTCTCAGACCCTCAGCTTCCAATAATACTTTAAAAACCAGGAAATATAACCTGACCCCAACTTTAAATCTGTCTTTTCATCTCTGAATGAGTTACGATTTAAACTGTATAGATTTTTCTGTGATTTTTTTTTTTTACTTCTTTTTCTTTTGTTTGTTTTATTTGAATATGTGCTGGTTATCAACAGTAAAAAATAGGATTGTATTTATTATAGATTAGTTTCATATACAGAGGTGTGGGTGGAGGAATAAACCTATTTAATCCCACTCCTCCATGTATCACCATTATCACGCCTACTGTTCTACTATTATAACACATAGATTAAATCTTAGCAGACTGGGTCATAAATATGTAACCCAGTCTGCTTCTGCTTCTGGTAGGAGACACCCCGGGATCTCTGCCTTGTGTTCTGGGTCAAGGTGTTTTGCAACAGGGACAGAGGCTCCTGACACCGGGTTCTGAGTTGTGTTGAGATCCTGGAGCATTTATTTCTTCCAGACGCATTTCTTCTCACACCTTACAGGCAGTAACAGTAAACTGTAAAGAATATGGCAGCCTGGCATAAGGACCACAGAGCTACGGTGTCCCTACTAGGACAAACAGAACTGTTGCGTTTCCAGATAACAGAAAAACAGCACCACCTTTAGAATGTATAATAATAACCACATATAAATAACTTGTGTGTTTATTCAGTTTCACAAACATTTCCAGGCTTTTTTAAAGTGTTTCATTTTTTAGGTTTTATTTTTTTAAATTTTGGTCCAAGGAATTTTGTTTTTTAATGAAAAATAAAATGTTAATGATTGTTTTTTGCTAATTACTTTCCATTTGTTTTGTATTTTTTCTGACATTATTAACTGGACTCACTGTTTTTACCTGTTCCTGACCAACTGAACAGGTTTTGTTGATAACAGTTTAGATGTTGGAAGAATAAAGGAAAAAACGAGCTGCAGGTTTCTCTCACAGTTACGTGATAACATGGGATGTTTGCATAGAAATGATCTATACAGAAATCAAGCCATCAAAGAGCTCCTTTTCTTACTTTGTGTCTATTGTGTTTATCATCACTCTCTTAGTCTGCATTAAAATTTGAAAATAAAATCATTAAACTTGTGAAGTGCAGAAAGTTGACTGAACATCGACAGAATTATTTTTAAGTGTAAATCTTCAAGTTATAAAGACAACATGGATTCAAAACACATTTATGTTTCAGTCATATTTGCCCAATAAATGTTCAACCTCCTGATGTGAACTTCCTGAGGTCAGTTTGGCAAAATCCAGTATTTTTATGGAAATGTTGAATGTTTTGTAAAACAAAGATGTCTTTATTTGAAGCTGGTTGAATAATTTAACTAAATGAAAATATATTCTAGAGAAGCCTCTTTCCTCATCAGAATTTAGAGGAGCCAGGAGTCATTTCTATTAGAGCTTTTTAAATTGATAAAATGTGATAAACAGGTAAGACTGAGGTCTAGAAAACTAACTTTACTGCTTAACATGTCATACAAGTGAACTTTAAGTGAAGGTTAGAAAGTATTTTTCATTGTTTTATCAGAAAAAAGATTGAGGGGTGGAAATACAAAGTAGTAAAAGAAGTTCACTCACAATGAAGGAACTTTAACAAATGAAATGATTATAATTTAGGGGCAACGAAAACAAAGTCTCTTCCATCTCTAGCCTGGTTTGAGCAGAAGTTTGATTTTTCCATTTAATATTAATAATAAAACAATGAAGAGTTAATAGAGAGATAAACCAATCAATTATAGAGGATGAGGAACAGTGAAAACACAATTGCAAAGACTATGAATGATGTAACTAAAATTGATTACAAAATGTTTCCCAAACCAAGACAAGAACATAATTATTTTGTTCGATGTTTCATTAAGTTTGCAGAGCAGTGAGAAACTCAATGTAAGTTTAAAGAAGAGGTTCATTTTCACAGCACTGATGTTGTTGGAGTCCATTCAGTTTTTGTTTCATAAATGACAGGAGAACGAGGACACCGAATATGTTTGATGCTCGTCTTCTCAGGGTACGGTCCTCTCCTCCCAACGAGCCTGAAACACATCCAGTAAAATACAAACAAGCCACAACATTAAAAATGAAAAATAAAGCAACCAGACCGTGATCAGATGAAATAATGTCTGCATGGTTTCCTCATAATGCTGAACCAAATACATTTCATTTCATAAAAGACAAAAATCAACAGAAAATAAATGAGATTCTTTTCACTGGATGATCTGAGGTCAAAGGTCAGGCAAAATATATAAACTAACCAAACTTCTAAGGTTTATAAAGAATTAAGATAATTTGGACGAGTAGTTTTAGGTTGAAAATTATCCTAAAATGTGGATTTTAATCAGAAATTATTTGACCTTCTAAGCATCCTTTGCAGAGTAAGACTGTAGTGGAAATCAACTAAGCCTCACTTTAAAGCAGAGAATCAGGGACCAAATGGACCAACCACCAGAACATGAGAGGTCATCATAGAACTCAAGCAGAACTCCAGCACGGACCGACTGATGGGACAGGCTGTGCAAACTTCAAGGTGTGTGTGTGGCGTAATCCAGGAAGTGTTCAGTGAAGCAAATGTTGAGACTCAAGTCGTTCACGGCGTGCAGCGTCATTGATGACGTCATGATGCGGGTTATAACCAGATCCACAGTCCAATGGACCAACTGAAACATCGTGGGTTAATGTTGATTATTTGTTGGTTTCTGTGTGAGAAATAAGGACATTTAACAAAGAATCTTTTCCCGCCATGATCAAATATGATGTCTGATCCAAGCTTTCTGCAAGGCCTTAAAAACGTTTTTAAATGAATTTTTATTTATTCATCTCAGTTTCAAGCCTTAAAACATTTTTAATAAGCCCAGATTTTCTTTACAAGGTCTCAAATGACCTTTGGGTTGCTCTGATGGTTTTACACCGGTTTCTTCCTCGACACACAAAGCTGCCTTGCTCCTGTACAAGTCAGCGGATGCAGGTCTGTGACTACCTCACCTCGTGAGTCGGTGTTGTAACAAAGGTGGGATGACCTTTAACCTCCTACATCGACCTTTTCACAAAACACATGGAGATGGAAAGAAGGCGCTTCATTCCTGTCTTCAAGGATTTTGTAAAAAGATGATAAAGTGAAGCCCTGCATTGGAACGTTTCTTCATCGGCGCATAAAAAAAACGAATGCACAACCATGAAGCACATGACCATAAAGTATAACTTTATTGAAATTATTACTAATAACTTAAGTAAAAAAATATAATTTCTAAATATATTTAAGATAAAATTTAATGAATTTATTTGAATCTTGCATAATTAAACAAATTTTTTGAATTGTGGCACTTTTGGCTTTCCATACTTTCTTGTTGGTCCTGATTGTTGGTATTTTAGAGAACTGCTTGTATGACATGTTTAGACTGGAGCTCCACATCCATGGGCTGAACCTTCCTTCAGCAGTTAGGGTCTAATTAGTGCAGCATCTTCATCTCGTTCACGACATTTGACCCCCAGACATCGGTGTTCAGGAGCAGCTGTGAGGATGGGCCTGGAAGTGACGTCAATCTAGAGCAACTCAAGAAATCTGCAGCTATTTCTGGACAGAAACTTGCTTTTTAAAATGTATTTCACAGACAAGGTTTTATGTTACATCAGGATCTGCAGAGACACTGTTAATGTGGAAAAACACATCCAGGTCTATCCCAGCAAAAAGCCCTGGATGACCAGGGAGGTCCAGCAGCTTCTGAAGGAGAAGAACATCTTCAGGTCAGACTATTAAGGTCTCTACAGCCACTGGAGTGCAGCGAGGTTCCTGACTGGTGAGGCTTATGAACCCTAAATAGAGACTTAGATTTTATTTTTGACTTTAACTAAAATATTTCTCTATTTTAAAAGCTTTTAATTATGCTTTAATAATTTCCACTGTTCAACTATCCCATAGCAATAAAAACAAAAGGTCAAATTTGGTTATTAAAATATTTTTTATTAAAAGCGGACATACTGTATGATCTTACCTTTATTGTATATGAAATCCATGGGGGCAGTTTGCATCAACAAGGTCTTTAAAATCTCCCGCTTCTCCATCACCTTTGGGTTGTGGACGCTGATGTTCAGGTTGTGCTGCCCAGAGTTGGTCTTCTTCTCTAAAACCTCCTGTTTCCACTGAAAATCCAGTTTGGAGAAGTAACCTTTCATTTTGTCAGAATTTAAATAAGAATACAGTTGCAGGACTTATTGGTGAAAGCACCCCTGACCTCTGCGTAGCTGAAGAAGACGTAGCGATGTGCTGTCTGTGTCTATGGGGCTCAGCACTGCCCCCTATCAGTGTGGCAGGGTACCTCATTCATTCAATAAATTAGACTGTTGAACGTCAGCATATTTAGTAAATACTAGAAATGTACAGTACTGTGCAAAAGTTTTAGGCAGGTGTGAAAAAATGCTGTAAACAAAGAATGCTTTCAAAAATGAAAGAGTTAATCATTTATTTTCATCAAACATCAAAATGCAGTGAATGAACAAAAGAGAAATCTAAATCAAATCAATATTTGGTTTGACCATCCTTTGCCTTCAGAACAGCATCAGTTCTTCTAGGTAGACTTGCACACAGTTTTTGAAGGAGCTCGGCTGGTAGGTTGTTAAAACATCTTGGAGAACTAACCACAGATCTTCTGTGGATGGAGGCTTCCTCACATCCTTCTGTCTCTTCATGTCATCCCAGAAACACTCCATGATGTTGAGATCAGGGCTCTGTTGGGCCAGACCATCAGTTCCAGTAAGTCTTGTTCTTCTTTACACTGAAGATAGTTCCTAATGACTCTGGTTGTATGTTTGGGTTCGCTCAGCATTTTGTAAATTGATAAAATGAAACAACCATCACTTATATTTCTGAAAGCATTCTTTGCTTACAGCATTTTACAGTATACACATATATTTGCAATATAAAGAGAGACAGCAATGGACATGCCCCAACTGCCTGCATCAGTGTGTGTGGGCCTTTCTCCCATTTGAATCGGCAATGCGTAAATTTAGCGATTTTGACCATAAAAATGTTAAAATCATACAGAAAACAAGTTCATAGAACAGTCAAGTGGACAAATTGGTTTCAAGTGGACAACGAGTATTTTACTTCTCATGATCATCCCCCTGACTGCACATCACTGTTTACAGCACCGTCCAAGCAAACCTGAAGAGAAGCATCAGAAAGGTCAAGTTGAACTAAAGGAGAAGGATCATGGAGAGCAACAACAAGCAAGTGTGGCAGATGATCCAGCAGCTCACCAACTACAAGACAAACCTCGGTTCTGGTGACGGTGACGTCTCGCTGGCAGAGAAGCTGAACCTCTTCTTTGCCCGCTTTGAGGTGATGCCACCACAGGCAGCTTCACCCTCACTACGAAGGAGCATGAGGTGAGGCACACGCTACGGTCTGTCAAGATGAGGAAGGCTGCTGGCCCCCACGGTATCCCAGCACAGCTGTTGAGGTACTGCGCTGACCATCTAACAGGAGTCCTCGCCAGTATTTTTAATCCACTGTCCCACCTCTGAAATCCTCCATCATTGTCCCCCTGCCCAAGACCTCCCATATTTACAGCCTTAATGACTCCCAGCCAGTTGTTCTGACACCACTGGTCATGAAGGGCTTTGAACATCTGGAAAGGGCTCACATCACATCACTCCTCTCCAAACGTTTTGACCTCCTCCAGTTTGCCTCCAGGGCCAATAGATCCACTGAGGATGCGGCACCACAGTCCTCCATGCCGCACTGTCCCATCTAGGCCAGTAGGGGGAGCTATGTGCAGCTGCTTTTTGAGGACTTTTTTTTATTATTTAATAAATTTATTATATTTTATTTCTTTTTTTTATTGTAAAAAAAACAGTTTACAAACATGACTAGGCAAACAGTGTTAACACAGGGTAACTGTTAAATTTAATAGGTTGAGTTGGAATTAAAAAAAAACAATTAGAAAACATCTGTAAAAAACATCTATAAAAAAACAACCTAAATCAAATGAAAGTTACTAATCAAGGTACAAAGTTGTTGAGCAGATTTACATTTTACCAAATTAAGAGACTCACAAAAACATTTCCAGTAATTGTTCCAATAATAAAAAGTTGGCTTAATTTTAGAAAATCTGTGAATGAAAAACTAACAATATTATATTATGAATTAGGAATTCTACTTAAGCGTTTTGAAAATAAACACCAGCCTTTATAATTGTTAAAGTGAGAACTGACCCTGCAGCCGACTCCACATATTACTACAAAAGTGACACTATAAAGGAAAAAGAGATGATCTGACTCTTCTTCATCATCACAAAATCTACATCCGCCAGTATCAAAGTTAAATATAAAAACATTGGATGAATAAATGTTATTTAAAACTTTAAGGGGAGTTCTTTAACTTTTGGAGGAAGAGGAGAAGATATATATTTTGTTGTAATTTTAGATATTAAATCAGTACTAAACTCAACTGCCGCTTATCTTGAACAGGATGGATTCTCTTCTGTAAAATTTCCCTCATTAATGTATTTGTATTTTTGTTATCTGTAAAGTCTATGTTTTCTATACACAGTTGACTCAGACCAGAGAGAGTTTGTGAGTGAAACAAATCCTCTTTAACAATAGATTTAAGAGGTGTTGGCACCAAGATTAAATTTCAAACGGAAATCATCAAACGATAGTAAATCCCCAATCTCATTCATAAAGTGAAGATATCCCAGATTCCTTTAAAAAACAAGCTTTCAAACAATACAGATTTTCAATTAAACACAACATACCTGTTGTTCCTTAGTGGGCTATTATGTGGAGTGAAATTATGTTTGTACAGAAATAAAGTCCAATAAAGTAGAACCTTTTGATGAAAATCTGACAGTTTGATGGGCAACTTATTATAATTAAAATCACATCTCAGAAGAAAATCTATTTCACCCACGGTTTTAAAGATACAATCAGGGATCAGAAACCAGAAAGATTGTGAGCATTTACAAAACGATTTCAGCCAATTCAGTTTTAATCAGAATCAGAATCAGAATCAGAATCAGAATCAGAAAAGCTTTATTGCCAAGTACGTTTTTGGACATACAAGAAATTTGTTTTGGCGTAGTCGGTGCAATACAATACAAATTAAACAGTATAAACATATCTACAATATAATATAAATATATGTGCACAGTTTTAAGTGAGTGAGAGTAAATGTAGAGCAGTATAAGATGCAAGAGCAATACAACAGTGCAGGTGATCATTGTGCAAGTAAAGCAGGAGTCCAAGCTGAGCGTTAATGTAACGCATAGAGTTACAGGTTACAGGTGAAAGGGAGAGTGTCAGGGTGGTTTCTGGGCTTTGTTAACAAGGCTGGTGGCAGATGGTAAAATACTGTTCTTGTGGCGTGAGGTTTTGGTCCAGATGGACCGCAGCCTCCTGCCAGAGGGGAGAGTCTCAAAGAGTCTGTGACCGGGGTGGGAGGGATCAGCCAGAATCTTCCCTGCCCGCTTCAGGGTCCTGGAGGTGTACAGTTCCTAGAGCGACAGTAGACTGCAGCCAATCACCTTCTCAGCAGACCGAATGACACGCTGCAGCCTGCCCTTATCCTTGGCTGTAGCAGCGGCGTACCAGATGGTGATGGAGGAGGTGAGGATGGACTCAATGATGGCTGTGTAGAAGTGCACCATCATAGTCTTTGGCAGGTTGAATTTCTTCAGCTGCCGCAGGAAGAACATCCTCTGCTGGGCTGAGGTGCAGCTGTTGGTGTACAGGGAGAAGAGCAGAGGAGAGAGAACACAGCCTTGGGGGGAACCGGTGCTGATGGTCAGGGAGTCAGAGACGTGCTTCCCCAGCATCACGCGCTGCTTCCTGTCAGACAGGAAGTCAGTGATCCACCTGCAGGTGGAGTCGGGCACACTCAGCTGGGAGAGCTTCTCCTCTAGCAGAGCTGGGAAGATGGTGTTGAAGGCAGAGCTGAAATCCACAAACAGGATCCTGGCGTAGGTTCCTGTGGAGTCCAGGTGCCGGAGGATGAAGTGAAGTGAAGTGAAGTTAAGACACCATTCATGGCAATAAAATTGAAGACATTACCACCACCATCCTCACAACGTTAAAACATATCTTCCTTTCTAATGTAATGACATTTGTTCCTCCATACAAAGTTAAGATTAATGTTGTTTATAGCTTTGATCATATTTGATGGGACTGGCAGAGAATAAGCTGGATAGATCAATCTGGACAAGCTGTCCATTTTGGTTAGGAGGATTCTTCTAAAGATAGTAAAATCTCTTTGCAGCCATCTGTTTAAAAGTTAAATTTTTCTATATTGCTTAAGATATATTTTTCTTCCGATATTGCTTCATCTTTACATATTATTATTCCTAAATATTTGATCTTTCCTCACTTTTATATTATACAGTGGTTGCAAGGGAAAATCATGAATGGTCAAAATTTCACATTTATCTCTATTTAATCATTATTATCCAGATAGAAAAACTATTTAAAAGTTGTAATGCTTTGGGAATTTGATCACTGTTCTTTAAAAATAGTCGTGTCATCAGCCAACCAACTTATTAATATATTTTGTCCAAATACGTTAATGTCTTTGGTGTCACTGGTCTTGATCAAAATAGATAACATTTCTGCCACCATTTTAAACAATAAAGAGGATAAGGGGCATCACTGTCTTATTGCTCTGTTGATAAGAAATCTAGGGCTTCTGCAGAGGTTTTTCCTCCGGTCTTCGTCCCACACCCAGGCTTCGATGTCCTTTTCTACTCCGGCCATCCAACAATCTTCCCTGCTTCATTCATCTCGTCCATGGATTCTCTCCAGAGCTTCATATCTTCTTTTACTCAGCTTCTCCGGGAGTTCGCCTCTAATTCTGCCACGTCAGCACTTCCTCTTCTCCGCTCTGCCGATGTTCAACCCGCTCCTCGGCTCCTCCCACTGACATTCACCATGGCAACGGTCGTCCTGGCTCGTCTTTAAGGGTGAGATGTATCACTCCATTCTTTTTCTCAGCTGTTTCCTCATTCATTTGCCCTTTAAGCACGCTGTGTTTCCCAGTCCTCTTTACATCCAGGTAGATCATATACTTCCATGCTTTCTAACATCTCACTCTGGCTCCGCTCCAAATCCTGCAAGGCAGCTCATTATCTGGTTTCTCTCATTTTTACCATTTCCTGTGGTCGACCAATGTGTCGCTTCCCCTGATGGCTTTACTGCTATGTTTAATCATCTCTTCCACGCCTTACTAATAATCTCCCTTTGGCGAGCTTCCGGCCGCCTTTAAGCATTTCAGAGACGTCTTCTGCTCAGTTAACCTGAGCATAG
Organism: Girardinichthys multiradiatus; assembly: GCF_021462225.1. Taxonomy (NCBI): domain Eukaryota; kingdom Metazoa; phylum Chordata; class Actinopteri; order Cyprinodontiformes; family Goodeidae; genus Girardinichthys; species Girardinichthys multiradiatus. Next base: position 51,493,590 of record NC_061805.1, on the reverse strand, counting down.
AATAAGCTCGATACCTATCCGTCCCTCATCGTCGACCTACATTTCAAACATGGCTTCCTGATTTTTCTATCAGTATCACAATCCTTCTCTGCCAAAGCTGCATCCACCCTCACTCAATCTAGGAGTCTCCTCACTCAATCAATCTCAGTCTGCCAAGACTGGTCTGTTCTCGCCACTGAAAATTTATCAAGACACAAGACACCTCTGATTAGCCCTTAGTCAGCCATCAGAGCGCTCTTTGTTCTTCTCTTCCTTTCTTCCACCACTCCTGCCCAGCCAAACTCAAACTGCTGTCTTTCCACCCCAGCCTCTTTGGGAACTGGAACGGTATCTCCTTCTTTTACGCCGACGTCGTTCTCCCGGCTGACTCGTTTCAGTTTTTACAGCCTGCAGTCCCGGTCGAAAAGATGGTCTCTCAAACGGATGGTTCACAATCCTATTGTTGACAGAGCCTTGCATGTGAACACATCATTAGAGCTAAAAAAAATATATACAGAGCTTAAATACCTTTAGTAACTCAAGAAACATGCTGCTTTTAACCTTTTTTGCCTTATTATTTACCATAAATGAATTATTTACCTTAAATTATTACAACCCCTTATATCCTTGTCAATCTTTCCTTTGAGTGTTTCTACCCTGTCTTACACTGTATATTTATTTAACTTTTAACCGTCGCCTTCTATATTTTCCCTGTACCACTAATTAAAATTAAAATGCATAATATTTCAACTGTGTGTGAGTTTACATAGCTTATATATTGAAACTAGGAAACTTTCGTATTGCGCTTAACGTGACCAACCTACTGAAGAATATTAGCACCCTCTACTGGGGAAAGGAAGAAAAAACTGCTACATTTAACAGCAACCTGTTTGCTCCGTAGAAAATTGAAATATTCATTTACGCCTTCGAACATTATACCAACCTTGTTCCCTTATCAACCAGGCGCTAAGGAACCATTTACTGTTTTGATGCAGTTCTTAACTATATATTTTCCTGTCAAAATTGTGGAGCACGCTTTCTCTCTGCACACTGGGTCGGCGCTGCTCTGTTCAGTTTGCGATAATCGATTTACAGCACCTTTCTGGACTAAGTGTTTTCAAAACATAAGTATTAACTGCAATACTGCCGCAGCAGAATAACAAACTCTTACGAAACAATTTATGAACAGACAATATTAGTAAGGTCATTTTCACGGATGTAGCTCCGTCCGTTGGTTTTGGGAGGTTTTTCAGGGTGAATGGTTCACTGCCGTGTGGCCTTCCCCCTTTCCTCAGTCAGAATCTTCAGCATTCTATTAAATCATTCCCATCGCCTTAGCCTGGGGCCGCTATTGGAAAAGAAAACGTATCGTTGCTTTATGTGACAACGCAGCCATGGTGGAGGCTTTAAATAAAGGTTCTTCCTCCTCTACATCTATCTTGCCCTACCACCCAACGCATAACCTATCAAGCAGTCTCATTTAACTTCATCATTTCCGCTCGTCACGTTCCAGGTTATTCTAACCCAAATTTCAGGTCTTTCTCAGTCTCTGTCCAACTGCCAACGTTCAGCCCACTCCTATTCCACCCCTGGAAGAACTGAAATTGGATTAATCCCTTCTCTCCGTTCTCTGCTCCAATAATACCGTAATTCAGGTCTAGCTCCCTCCACATTCAGATCTTATTCTTTCACCAGGCAAACCTTCTCTAAATTCTGCCTCGCTCTGTATCCAGTCCGCATTCAAACAGTCCTGGCCTTCATACCTTTGTTTTAAACACCACCATTTTAAACTCCCTTATACCCGGAGTTTACTAGCAGGCATCAATTTCTTCGTAAAACAACACCCATCTGAACCCGCTCCGAGCCTTTTTTTCAAATCACACAATTAAACTCCTCCTTAAAGGTATCGCTAATCATTCTATCCCTCAGCCCGAATCCCAAAGACCTGTTACGTTCCCTATCCTCAAATAATCTCACTACAGCTCTGCTTTCTGGCCCTCTTTCTGCTTATCTAAAATCACTCCTTTAAGCGAATTTACTTCCCCAAACAATTAATTTGATTCATCAAGATACTTTTTATCCTGACCACTTCAACTTTTCCTTATACATACCAAAGGGAAGGCCCCTGTTTTATTTCCAATCCATGTTGAAATTCGCACTCGAACGTCACAAACTCAGTCGGTCTAACATGTCCCTCTTTCACACTTCAAAAGGGCTTCTATGATCGCCTCCTGGTTCCTCAAACACCTCAGACAAACTGTAGTCAATGCAATCTGCCCCCAGTCAGTTTTCAGGACATTCATTTAGAATAGAAGCAATAATTACTTCAGCCTTTCAAGGAGTTTCAACAGCTTCCCTTCAACAACTCAGCCGCTGGTCATCTTCAGCTTTCTCATCCTATCTTCGTCCAGACTTGCACTCAGTGTTAACTGCTCAACGATCTCTCAGTTCTTAGGAAAGAACTTATCGCATTGTCTGGTGGTGGATGGCCTCTAATTAAATTCAATTTATCTTCATAGATAAAGATCAACCCATCTAACTTCATCTCTCTTATCTGCATTTCTCTAAGGTCTGCAACCTCCAGCATTCGTCAGACACAGTCAATCATTTCTCCTCAGCATGTACAGTCATGTCATCATTCCTTCTCTTTATCATTGCCTACAGAGCCAACAGGTCTGTAGATGATGCAGTCAACCTAGCCCTTCACTTCATCCTCCTGGACCTGCACCTGGACTCCACAGGAACCTACGCCAGGATCCTGTTTGTGGATTTCAGCTCTGCCTTCAACACCATCGTCCCAGTTCTGCTACAGGAGAAGCTCTCCCAGCTGAGTGTGCCCGACTCCACCTGCAGGTGGATCACTGACTTCCTGTCTGACAGGAAGCAGCGTGTGAGGCTGGGGAAGCACGTCTCTGACTCCCTGACCATCAGCACCGGTTCGCCCCCAAGGCTGTGTTCTCTCTCCTCTGCTCTTCTCCCTGTACACCAACAGCTGCACCTCCAGTCACCAGTCTGTCAAGCTTCTGAAGTTTGCGGACGACACCACCCTGATCGGACTCATCTCTGATGGTGACGAGTCTGTGTACAGATGGGAGGTGGACCATCTGTTGGACTGGTGCAGCCAGAACAACCTTGAGCTCAATGCTCTAAAGACAGTGGAGATGGTTGTGGAGTTCAGGCAGAACCCAGCCCCACCTGCCCCATCACCCTCTGTGACTCCACAATTGACACTGTGGAATCTTTCCGCTTCCTGGGAACCATCATCTCCCAGGATCTCAAGTGGGAGCCAAACATCAGCTCCCTCATCAAGAAAGCCCAGCAGAGGATGTTCTTCCTGCGGCAGCTGAAGAAATTCAACCTGCCAAAGACTATGATGGTGCACTTCTACACAGCCATCATTGAGTCCATCCTCACCTCCTCCATCACCATCTGGTACGCCGCTGCTACAGCCAAGGATAAGGGCAGGCTGCAGCGTGTCATTCGGTCTGCTGAGAAGGTGATTGGCTGCAGTCTACTGTCGCTCCAGGAACTGTACACCTCCAGGACCCTGAAGCGGGCAGGGAAGATTCTGGCTGATCCCTCCCACCCCGGTCACAGACTCTTTGAGACTCTCCCCTCTGGCAGGAGGCTGCGGTCCATCCGGACCAAAACCTCACGCCACAAGAACAGTATTTTACCATCTGCCACCAGCCTTGTTAACAAAGCCCAGAAACCACCCTGACACTCACACTTCCCCCCCCCTTTTTTACTGACAGGACACCTGTAACCTGTAACTCTATGAGTTACATTAACGCTCAGCTTGGACTCCTGCTTTACTTGCACAATGATCACCTGCACTGTTGTATTGCTCTTGCATCTTATACTGCTCTATATTTACTCTCACTCACTTAAAACTGTGCACATATATTTATATTATATTGTAGATATGTTTATACTGTTTAATTTGTATTGTATTGCACCGACTACGCCAAAACAAATTCCTTGTATGTCCAAAAACATACTTGGCAATAAAGCTTTTCTGATTCTGATTCTGATTCTGATTCTCATGCTTCTGCAGTCTCATCTATCACTCCCATGCATCCGCGGCTTAACGCATTTGTCATCTCGATGCCTCCGCGGCTCGAGTCATCTTTCTCATTCCTTCATCTTCCTCAGAGCCTTGCACCCAGACAGGCTCCCTACTTTCTTTCATTCCTCGCCTGACTCTTTCCACCCTCCTGTGCTCGAGCGTCACGTTCCTTCCCTCCTCTTTCTGTCTAACTCATCTCTTTCCGTCCAGCTCTCTCTTTCCCTTTCTTCTCATAATCCCGTCCTTCTCCCTGTTAGTCTCGATTCATTCATTATCCGGCCTGATATTATTTACGCCTAACAGTTCATTTATTTCAGCCTCGGCCCTTTGGGGGAAGACGTCTCTAATTCTAATCCTAAATTGTCCATTCAAGCTCACATCATTCTCAGCGTTTGTGTCTTCCTTCGGGGTCCAAGAACCAAAGAAATATCAGTAAATAAACTTCCCTAATCTATAAATCATCTAATTTAGCTTGCAGTTCCATTAATGTTTGACTGTTTGTATCTAAAGAGTTACAAATTTTGTTAATTTCTCTGAATAGATCATTTTCATACTGTTTTCCTTCTTCCTAAGTTCTTTGCAGAAATGTATTGAACCCAATCTTATTTTATATTTAAAAAATTCCCATTTATTTATGTCATCTGTAATTGAGTGATCAGCTTCCACATCTTTGCATATTTTTTAATCCTGTTACAGTAATCATCATTGTCTAATAAACTAGCATTAAATTTCCAATAGCCTTCGTTTCTCTTTATCTTTATATTTGGTCTTATTGTTAAGCTTATAAAGCAATGATCAGATAGTGGTGCTTTAGAGATTGCTGATTTTGTGGCATATGTTAAGAGATTATTATTTATTAACCAATCATCCAATCTTGGTCTACACTGTCCATTAGGTTTAATCCATGATATTCAGCGAGCTCTGGGTTCAAAGTTCTCCACACATTAGTTAAATTATTATCTGTCATAAAACTGTTTATCAGACTATTATATTGTTGTTTGCCTGATCTTGGAGGCCACCTATCCAATAATTCAGTTATGTTCCAATCCCCTCCCAAAAGGACATGATCAGTGAGATACCGTGTTTTAATTCAAGAATAATCTGAGATAATTCGTTCAGAAGAGTTCTATTTAAACTCTCATAATTAAAGCCATAAAGATGAACTCATTATGAGGATCAGGTGGTTGGTTTTGGTCACCACTGTTAACCAATGTTCATTTGTGTCTCCTTTGTGTGTTAAAATTTCTCCAGAGAAACTACTAAAACAAATTTTCACAGTTTGTTTTGTCCCATGGCTGAAAAAAATCTTGTCGCCCCATTTGTTAGCCCAAAATGTTTCATCTGTAATCGATGAGTTAATCTCTTGGAATAAAAAACAATTCATTTTCTGTCATTTTGAAAACAAAAATAATGCTTTCCTTTTGATAATGTCTTTTAAGCCTCTAACACCGAGTGAACCAAATGAAATTTCCTCACTTTACATAAAAAAGTAACAGAAATAAACCTTTGATTTAAAACTGAAAAAAGGGGGTTTAAGAAACGCTATGCAGTAAGTTAGCAATAGAACGCGTAGGGGAAAGCATTATACTTGCAAGTCCTGCAACAAATCCTGCATCTCCATTTTATCTTGCATGAACATTTCCACTCTAATTTGGCACCAATCAATATAGCCAAAGGGACCTCGAAAGTAGGCCACCTTTCCAGCCTTCCTGGCTTGATCAATAAGACGATTTCTCTCCTCCCAGTCCTCTTTGGGTAACATTTCAGCAAACCTGATGCCCCGCTCTTGACAGTAAGCTGACTTTTGTGTTTTTCTCCAAATTTCTTCTTTTATAATTCTTTGTTTGAACAGAACAATGATGTTTCTGTGTTTTTTTATCCATCTTGTTTCCTAGCCTGCGCACAACATCCACTTCCTCCTCAAGCCTCCTTCAGATTCAGGAATGATGTGTTTTAAAGTCTCAGTGACTGAAGACCTGATATCTTCATCTTTCTCCTCCTTCAAGCCTTTAAGACACAGACTCCACCTCATTCTATATCTTTCCTGCTCTCTGAGCCTCTTTTTAAGGTCAGCTTTTTGCTCCAAAGATCTGGACCTCTTTGAGCCAGACAGCTTCCAGCTAAATCAACAAAAGGGCCGTATCTGTTCCTGCTGAATGAAATTGTAAATGTGGTTTGTCCCCATTTCGCATTTTAATCATGCAATCCTTAGCTTTTACTGAGTGTTTTGTGTGACATTACATCAGACTTTGCCAAAGCATGGCTTCCACATGTAAACACGTAGCAGGCAGCAAGATGACAGCTGCACGTCTCCCCGATCACAGCCTACAGCCAGTCCAGTGTTTCTGTTTCAGTGATCTAAACATTCTGATATCCAGATAAGTGATATACCTTCCACAGAATAGCCGCCGCATGACTACATGATTTCCCTAATCCGGCGATACAGGAACAGCCGACTGTCTCCACCGCTCCACTTTCCCTGAGCATGACCCATGCTAAGTGTTTAGCTTGACTGATGCTGTGGCTCAGCTCTACAGATGCTTTCAGAAAATAAAGTCGCCTTGTTTCTTGAACATTACGTTATTGATTTTGTTGCTGTGCTGGTAATTATACGCCTCGGTGCTCTTATAATTACGTAATTCCTCACCATCAACGCCTTCACAATAAACAAGGTAATTAATAATGTCAATATAGGTAACTTCAGGCCATAATTTCATGTTGTCTACCCAGTCCGTGAGAAGTGACAAGTGAGGCACCGTTAATGATTTGTTCTTGCCTCTTTATAAAACATCCTTGTAATGTATCCACCTCCAATGCGTTGCCATTTACGCCAGGTAAAGGAAAATGCGGAGTCAAGAAAATTAAATCAACAGCAAGTGTAACCCTGCAACTTTAAACAACAGCGCAAGCGGAAGTAAAAACAAACTGCTTCCGCTATGAATTAGGGGTAATGGTGCCAAGTCAGAAAGGGTGTGGATAGCTCAGCATCCAACACCATCATCCCCTACAGACTGGTGGACAAACTGAGTCACACTGGGCTGCAACACTCCAGCATGTGGATCCACAGCTTCATGTCGGGTCACAACCAGAAGGTCAGAATGGGTCAACATACATCTTCAGGCCTTAGCACCGGCTCTCCACGGGGTTGTGGGTTGAGTCCCCTGCTCTACGCCATCTACACCTATGGCTGCACCCCTGCTCACCACAACAACACCATTGTCAAGTTCACAGATGACACCACAGTGGTGGAGTTCATCTCTGGGGGGATGAGTCTGCAAATGGGAAAAGGTGGAGGGCTGACAGCCTGCTGCGCAGAGAACATCTTGCTTCTCAACATCTCCCAGACCAAGGAGATAATAGTGGACTTACAGCAGGGACTCTGTGGAGAGGGTGACTGACTTCTGCTTCCTGGGAGTCCACATTGAGGAGGACCTGACCTGGAGCATGAACACCTCTGAGCTTCTGAAGAAGGCCCAACAGAGGCTGCACTTCCTGAAGGGTCTTAGGAGAAATAACCTCCCACAGAATCTGCTGGTCTCATTTTTTCACTGATCTATTGGGAGCATAAAGACCTACTGCATCTGTGTGTGGTCCACCAGCTGTACAGTGGCTCAGAGGAAAGAGCTCCAAGGGGTCATTGATGTGGCCTAAAAGATGAATAGCTGTCCTCTGCCCACACTTGAAGAACTTCACAGTTCCTGCTGGCTCCAAAAAGTCCAGAACTGTCAGGATCTGCCATTTTGGGTTTTTTGATAGTTTACTTTTTTTCTGTCAGGTGTTTTTCTGTTCCTTCTTTACTAGTTTCTCTGATCACTGTTCAGTGATGGTGTTCATGTGTTTTCCCCTTAGATCTGGTCCCTTAGTTTTGTTAGTCAAGTCTTGCTCCCCCTACTGGTTGTTTACCTTCAGATATATTTCTCAGTTCCCTGCAGCTTGTCTTTACACCTGTTCATCATTTCATCTGATTACCTGTTCCCCTTTCTCATTGGTCCACACTGCACTTCCCTCAGTTTAAAAGCTCACTGATTTTCATTGTCATTTGCTGGTTCCTCCCGTTATCGACCCTGTGTCTTTGAGCAACAGTTTCTATCCAGCTGCTCCAGCTAAACTCAACAACAGCCAGAATGTGAAGGAGTAATGGAAACGTGCTTTAGTATAAATGTGGTTTTATTTGATCTTTTTAACAACTGCCTCTATTTTACACAAGTTATTTGTTGCTCATGCTTTGACCAGATTTATTATGTTGTACCTAATATATCAGGATATTCTGATTCCGAACAACAGACTCCCAGTTTTACTGTATTCATGTAACTGACATAAACCGTCTATAGCAGCACAAATAAAGAAATAACACACTGACATACATGTCACTACATCCTCTAAAGACAACTCATTTAGCCAGCAGCAGTACCAAATAAGACTGACCTGCTGAGTCTGACTGCCCACAAACACTCAGGTTTTAGCTGCACACAAAGAGGAAAACTGGTAAACTCTGACTGGATCTCTGTTTTCAATGACTGTAGAATAATCTTCATGTCAGCACTGAATCAGAGGACTCTTGTTTCAGGAAAATTATTTTAAAACAATGTTTTATTGTAGTGAAAAGGGAAGCTTTTAATGTTGAGATTAAAAAATAAAACGTATTTACATTTAAGGTGTTTTAGATCAGAATCCTGTTCAGTTTGAGCCCTGGAGGTTTTCTGATGAAGGAAGTCTTAGTTTGTGCAGGAATGAGGAAGAACATGTCAGCGTACCACTGCAGGTACTTTCATAAAACATCCTGCAGTTGAACTTGACCAGAGAAGCTGAAACACTACAAAATGACATGGAGAAGATTAGATTTGAAAGCTAAACTTTCCTTTTACATTTTAAAGATACTTTAAAAGTCCAGAGACGTTTTTGGGTGTGTTGAGTTTTTAACTTTAACTTGTTCCTGAGGGCACAGTCAGCAACAGGTGAGTTAAGAAAATCTGGATATTTCAGAGAATATATATACAGTTTATTGTGAACAGGAAGCTGAGGAGATCATGATCTCTTTTATTTTTTAGTTTAATTTTGAAAACAGTCAGATCCAAAGTCACTGCCTGTGTTAAAGGAGCTCTCGGTTATGGGACTGTCACACCTACATAAACAGCTCTAGAATAGCTTGTTGGAGCAGCTCTGTTACATTTGTTGTGATTCATTCTTTTAAAAACCTTTCTTTGTCGTTTTTCTGGTTGATGTATTGCTTTTTTTGAAAGATATTTCATTCTGGGTTTGGATGCTGTGCATCTGGAAGGATTTTTGCTTTCTTTACTTTCAGACTAATAATGATACATAACCAGAGGTGGGCGTCACATTTACTAGGAACTAACACAACTCCTACATGAATATAATATATGGTTACCCCACTGACCTCTGGCCACTTTAATGATTGAAGAAGCACATTTTAACCAAACATTCCCACCCAGTTCATCACAAAGTGAGACGTCTTGTATATTAACATACCTTTTTGTTCTTATCTGTAACATTTGCAGTGAACATTCAGTTTATCTCATCAGTAGCTTTCAGTGTGCAAATATGCATAGATTACCTACTGTCTTTGGCCTTATTTTGTAAAGATGTTACTTTTACTCTTTTTATTTTATTATTTGAAAATACCAGAATTTGTACCTTATTTTATATTGTTGTATGCCTGATTACATCATTTTGAGGAAAAAAACGTGCATAAATATAGACATTATGTAAATGATTGACAAAGAAAAGCCTCAAAGACAGAAATCATTTTATTAGTCTGATGTAAACATGTTGGATCTCCACACAGTGAGTTTAGTCTCTCTGTCTCTCATGATGTCACTTCCAATCTGAAACTAGGTGCTAAGTTCAGTTACACTTATTTAAAACTACAGGCCTAAACCTCTTTCTTTATGAACCTTATGTTAGCTGAAAAGATCCATGGTTTGATTTTTAGCCATGAAAACTGAAATACAGACATCACTGCACCTGATTCTCTGTTGGTTCATTTTGTAAAAGCTTTAGTTTTTGTGGACTTTGACAAAGATGTGATCAGTTAGCTGAACTGGATTCATGCTGGTCTACACAATCCTGCTCAGTTTGCTTAGTTATTTCTGCAGTTTTTTTAATTCTTAAAATGAGTTATCAAAAGTTGTTGAAGGAGAACCGTGTACTGGAACGAACATCAAGGACTGATACCTTTTACTGAACCTTTTTCTTTTTTCTCTTCCTTAAAGTTCCTGTTAAACTGGTTTTAGTACAAACCAAGATGCGATGTTCCCCTTTAAATATGTGGTCCGACGTCTTTTCGCTGCTGTCTTGTACCACTCACCTAAACTTTGTGGAAGAACAAGTTCAACTGATGATAGAAGCTGATCTCCCTGAGGGCAGCTGCTGCTTTCTGCTTGCAGTCACTCATTAGTCTCTGTGTGTTTGGTAAATGTAACAGACTGAAAACAGAACCTCTAATCAAACTGAACTGGGCTCACAGGTTTGTTTGCAGTTGCTAAGATCTAAATTAGTTTTAGTATTTTTTCCTAGATGTTGAAAGATGCAGGATGATCCTGGTAAACGTTCCTCGGAGTGTTTCTGTCATCTTAAGTCCAAACGAGGCAGTGCTTTAACTTCTTAACTATTTTTGTTACTTTGCCCCTGTGAATGGTGAATAAAATTTCAATTAAAAATTCAGTTTATCTTTTCAGCTTAGACCACCTGAATGTCATGTATAAGACATGTAATTTACATGCAGATTGTCAACATGTGTACATTTAATTAATATACAGTTATTCACAGCCCTGGCAGATTACGGTTTAAAATAATCTTTTAATTTGACCAACATGTTTCTTCTGGTTGGAAGTAATATTAATGTTTTGGAGCTGCCAGAGTCCAGACTTGGATCAGAGAGAGAATCTGTGGAGGGAGCTAAAGATTAGGGTGATGGCCAGGAAGCCTTCCATGTAACCTCAAAGACAAAGAGCTCATCACCAAAGAAAAATCATCAAAATACAAGAAAAACATGAAAAATCTGCTCAGTCATTTATAAGAAGGGTTGATGGCTGGAATACCACAAAAAATGTCCGTTGATTGTTGAGAAGAATATAAATAATTCTTGATTTGTCATTTTTACATAAAATGTAATTAAAAGCAGATAAATAATTTGTCTTTAAATTGTCACATTATTTTTTTATTTTTTACAGAAGTCTATCTTAATTTTTTTAGGGTGGAATAAAAACATTCAAAATCTAAATCGGTCCAGGGTATGAATACGTTTGGGCTTCACTGTATAGAATAAAATATTCGTGATTGTCACGCTGTACAAAATACGTCCTTATCTGTCACTGTGGCCACGTTTCTTAAATGTAACATTTCTCCTGCGTTAGGAACCTGAATTTCAGCTTGGGTGAGTCCAGTGTGACAGAGGCGTCATGGCTGCTGCAGAACCTGGTGAGTTTAGTTAGACCTCATTTCTAAGTATGGATGTATCTTGTTTATGTAGATACATTTATGAGACATGCATAGGTTCAGATGTCTTCAGTCATTAGATGTGATCATGTAGAACAGATATTATTATAAAAGTTCAAGAAAATAGTTATTTGATCTTTTATGTGCCTTTAAATAAAGAAAAATTAAATATGGAAGGTCTACATCTATTGACCTTTAGCTTCTTAAGGTTGTGACTTGTTGAAGGCTTGGAAAGAACGGGAGGATAAAATAAAATTAAATCTTTTTCCTACATTCAGTCAAAGCATAAAAACGCTCTGAAAATAATAATAACTTCTGCTATGGCAGCTCATTTCACTTATCAGTTTATTTACTTCAGGTTCAGAATCAACTTTATTAACCAAGTTTGTTCATAAACAAGAACTTTGACTTTGGATTTTGGTTTTTCTGGAAGAGCGATTCAGAGAATAATTCATACCCCAAAAAAGACCTTGAGGAGCACAGATCTGAAGACCGGTGGTCGTCTGTTGTGTAAAATCAAATCTGACCTCCATGAAAGTGTCTCCAGAAAGAAACCTTTGCTTCAGTCTGGAGATGAAAGCGTCACAAGCAGAACGTTTCTCAGCCTGGATGTTTTTAGAACAAGGAAACCACTATTTCCTGGTCTTCTGGTTTTAGTTTAGTGTTTTCTTGTTTAGGTGCCAACAGCAGTTGGTTAAACTAGTTCTGTTTTAGATTACTCATTTTCTTCTTGGACCTGTTTGGTTTTGCTGCTTCTGGAGTACTTAGATGTTTGCATTTAAGGTGATTTTTTAACTTGATTTTTTAAAATGATTTTGAGTCTTTTTGTCTTTGCAGATTTTCAGTCTGTGAAACGCAGCAACAGCCTTGAACTTATCCCACCTTCCAGTGGGTTTAACTGGACTGACTATGATTTTCTCTGCTGATAAATGATCAACCTGATTAGTCTTAAAATCCTCCCTGAATTCTGACAAAGACTGAAGTCAGACTACCTGTCAAGAAGTTGAATTGCCTCCATACTTATGAAATGAACACTCAGCATTTTAGACATTGTTACTTAGATCCTTCTCTTCTTAATCTTCTTTCTGAAAGCCTGACCAACACAGGCTGAAGGTAGAAACCATCTGGATCAAATAAAGAACAGCTGTGGATAAAATATTACTGGTTACTGAATCTGTTTCATGACTTTTTAACAGTTTTTTTGTGTTTAATTTCAGTGTCTGAGCTGAGGGTTGTTCTGCTCGGTGGGAGCAGGTCTCAGAGGGCTGCAGTGGGGACCTTCATACTTGGAGACAATGGTTTCAGCAGAACACAAGACACCTTCAAAAAGATCTCTCGTCCTTTGGAGAACAAACAAATAACCGTCATCAACACCCCAGATGTGCTGTTTTCCACAGCAGACAAACTGGCAAAGTTCATCAAAGACTGTGCTGGACTCTCTGATCCTGGACCTCATGTGTTCCTGTTGGTTCTACAGCCTGAAGACTTCACTGAGGCAGACAAAAACTGGATCTACAGAGTCCTTCAAACCTTCAGTGATCAGTCATTTGATCATTCACTGATACTGACTCTGAAGCCCAGAGGAAGAAGTTCAGATCCGATGGAAAAACACGGGAAAGGTTCTCCACTGAAGGACCTGATCAGAAAATGTAAAGACAGACACTTAAAGATGGAGAAGACTGACCTTCCACAGCTGCTGACTCGATTTGATCAAATTGTGAAAGAAAACAATGGAGAACATGTGAGCTATGAAGAGTTTGAAGAAGTACCGACCACTTTACCAGCTGATCATCAGAGGCAGGACCAAAAGAAGAGACCAGGTTCTTCTGTGGCTGCTGTTAGAGACGGTGAGTGACGGAGCAACTCTGAGAAATAAATGAGTGAAAACTTTGGTTGTCTGATCTGGTTTTGTTTTTAACAGATGTTCAGGCTGTTAAGCATATCAGAAAACATCTCCATGACAGTTCACCATTTTTCTTGTTTTTAATGTAGAAAACGTCTGTATCTTCCATATCTGAGAGACGTTTGGAGTGTTGGGAGTATGATTATTGAGTGAATAATCTTGATCAATAATTATAATTACAAATCATAATCTGACAAAATCAATTTCTTAACCATAAATCCTCATTTACAAATCGAGAGCAGAGATGTTTCTGGTGGTGTAATTGTGGCTCAACGCCTCTGACAATTACAACCGTTGAATACTCCGTAATAATTAATAACTATTGCCGGAGATGTCACTGTTTAATCGACCGTTTCTGTCGAAACGTGTGGAACTTGAACCTTATTTTGACTGACACATCACTTTTTGCACACAATGAAACACCAAACGCTCTCTCCTTATCTATGTGAATATTTATTAATTTTCACCTACTCAACATGCAAAATTCTACATACACAGGGGTAACACATCTAAATAAGCAAAATCAACAAACAGTAGTGGGTATGTATTGAGTCAACCAGCAGTTTATGGCACAACAGATGAAGGGAAAGGATATGAAAGGGGGGTGTGGTGATGACTGGTGGGGGGTTGGAGTGCAGCTTAGAGTGTCTTTTATGATCTTCTGATCATAAAACTTCCCCCTTTACTCCTGAACACAAAGGATTGATAACTTTTGGCGGCAAGCTAGCACAGTGAGATTGAAGACAAAGGTAAAATGGAGAATTTTACCATGAGGTCGTTTTAACAGTCCAGTTTTGCAACGCACCCGCGTTCAGATAGTAAACACAGACAGCTCTAGGACCGCGGCGGATCCCGATATTACATAACACATCAAAGTTTCAACAAGCAAGGTTACATGCACATATTATTCAGAACACATGAGATCCTAACCAGCGATTCTGATCGCTTCTACAACCTCTGACCCTGCCCAGGCCTTCTAATAAAGAAATAAATAAAAAGAAATGAGTTTTACTTGGTGTCGTCTTCTTCCGAGTGAGGGAATTCAAGCGAGGAAAAGTGGGATTAAGTTAATGTGCGTCCACAATTAACTTCAGGGGAACGGTCAGTCTTTGTCCTTCGATCTTCTTGACAAAAAGGAAAAATATGATCTGACCATCAAAGTCGACTTGAAAATGAAACACGGTAGCGGTTCGTCTCTCCGAAACTCCGTGTCTCCAGTTACGTGTTAACTCACGTCTTCGATCGGCAAAAGTGAAACATCTGGCCTTCTTAGTCCACAGACTTCAGTTATGAATAGTTCGTTGTCCAACGAGAGAGAATGAATGAAACTCTTCACAGAGTTCTTCTCTTAAAGTGACGCGCTTCGATCACCAGATCTGGTTTCCAGCAGAAGGCGTCTTTTCAAACATGAGCGCCTCCTATATAGCATCCTGTGACGTCAGACTGGGGACGCCCAGTCATATCAGTCGCAATGCTCGATGGGATATGTAGGAGCGGGCTGTCCTGGGTACAAAATGGCCGATGCCATTGGAGGGGCACAGTGACGTCCAACAACGTGCAGATAATCCAATACTCAGCAAACAAGTGGTCCAACATTCCCCCCTAGGTTCAAAGGGTGAGATGAATTGCAGTCTTTGAAGCTACTGGGACCATTCTGTCCTTTGCTGAGCAATCAGTGATCTGTGGCGAAGCAGAACAAAACAAAATTGTCTCTGTGTTACACAAAACCTACGACTGGGCAGGATAGAGGTTAGCCTGGGCAGGACTAACTCTGACTAAACTCCTCCCTTTCTACATTGTTCAATGAGACAAATACAGGACAATACATTCACATCATCATTACATTCTTTGGTCATCAGCTTTGGTAATCCTGAGACAAAATGAAACAATAACAGATATCGTACATATATATGTATATATAAGAATAAAAGGAACAAACAAAATCATGGTTCATAGCTTATTCATCCAACTTCTATTAGGCACTGGACCCTGGCTGTGTCGTTGGCAAAGGCGGTGCTATGAATCGTGGGGGAATGAATGTGAGGGAATCAATCCTGACCTGTAAACGCTTAACCTGCTGGTATGCGGTGTGTAATCTAAAACGAATGGTTAAAACAGGTTTAGGCTTAAACCATTGGCTCTTCCGGATGATGATGGGTTTTAATAGGACTCCTGTCTCTAAACTATCTAGATGTGGAAAGAGGGAGAAAAGAATAAACGAACTGCAGTATTTAGGCTATAAGCCAGGTGTGTTTGTGGAGGTTGCAAGGTGTCTGTCGTGGTGGACTTAGGATTTCTCTACTAAGTTCAGCAGAACTAGGTCAATGGGTATCTGTGCCTCGGTGGGACTGTCTATAGATGAACCAACCTCCTTTAACACGATTTTGCATGAAATCTCGGGCAGCATGGGTGTGTCCATTACATCATTCTTAAACACTTTTGTGAGGTCTGCTGTGCATACAGTGTTATGGAAAATTATCGTGTCAACTTACAGTTTAAGACTGTGTCCTAGAAGGTAGTTATATGTTTAACTGTTTCTGTTGAAGAAAGTTGTTAGTGATTAGTGCATGTTAGTGTGAGTTAATGAAACATGCACCTATTTAACTAGTCCTACGCACTGGCCTCTCCTTTCCCGGACATTGAGACAAGCTCTGTTCTTGGGGAGGAGAGTTCGATGTAGGACTTCATCTGGTTCAGCCAAAGAGCAGCAGCTGGGATGATGGTGTCAACCTTTTCTGACAAGCATCCAACCCACTTGATGAAGCTGCATGTCGCAGTTAGGAGGAATTTGTTACCTCCTGTTAATTTTGGAGCTGGTTCGACCCAGTTGGTCTGAAGGTGGAACCAAGGTAATGTAACCCCCCTTCGGTGAAGCGGAGGTTTACTGGTTGGCTGGGATGGCTGAAACTGGCGGCAGGTTAAACATCCTTTGATGTAGACCTGGGTGTCGTGAGACCTTGGAGGCCAGTGCGCCATCTGCTGGAGGGTGTGGAGTGTGGCTTTGTAGCTCCTATGGCACCCTACAGGAGAGTAATGGGCGTCGGATAACGTGACCCCCCCTTGGTCTGTTGGAACAATGTCCACAGCATGGGAGAGCTGTTTGATGCCAATCTGCACACTGGCTGTCTTGAGGAGAGGGCGGAGCCCGTCTACCAAAAGGAGTGTGTGGCTGTGTTGTGCCTCAGTTACAAAGGGGTCTTTTTGGCACAAACGGTCATACAGCTCTCTAATGGTTGATGGATGTCCCAGCCAGAATGCTAGTAGCACTTCTGGTATGAACATGGTTTCCAGGTGTACACCTTCCACCACTTTGGGGTTGTAAGTGTCCACACCTGGGTTCTTTAAAGAGCCAAGCAATGCATGACCGCCTCTGGCAGGAGTTTCCTGGATGGCTGGGTGCAGCTGTGTCTCGGAGGTGCACATGACCGGCTCTGATGAGGGCCTGAGAGGTCCTTCGGGCTCCTCTAAGCTGGTGACCTGATTGGTCACAACAAATCGTTCGCTGCGTGCACCCCGTGGGTTTTGCACCTCCGCCTGGACCCAGAGTTGGTCCTGGTGGCCATCAATGAGTGGGGCCAGCCTGTCCAGCAGGTCCTGGCCACCAAGACAAAGGTCTTTGTTTAATGTGCACCTATAGATGGGGTGCACCAGAGCCGTGTCTTCGGGTGTAATGTCCAGCTCCACCCAATTAGTGATGCATGATCGGTTTTGGGTGCAGCTGGTGATACTTACATCACGAAATTCAGCCTGAAGTGGTTTACTGAGGGAGAGCATGGCTCTACTCGCCTCCTCAAACGAGACCGAGAACCACAGGCTGATCTCTGATCCTGTTTTAAAATGGAACCTCAGTTTGACCTGTCCTCCTATACTAGTGAGATAGTGTTGGTAACCTATATGTTCATTATGGTTCAGTTTACCTAAGAACCTTGGAGCAATGATTTGTGGTGTTTCTCCTGGAGAAGTCCCAAGAGGTTCTCGGAGTTTCCCAGGTTTGTCTCCCCATCCGATCAGGTAGACTCTGATGGCTGTGGAGACTGGGTCCACGCCTAGTCATGCTGACGGGAAGTTTGGGTCTGGTTTAACTAGGTCCGCTTCCTGTTTCAAGGGTTGTGGGGGCATGGTGGCCTGATGCACCGCTTCCGTCACCATCTTACGCAAGGCCTCCTCCATCTCTTTCCCCATAATCCCTTCTGCGTGTGGGTTCCACCCTTCCATCAGGTTTACCTTTAGGCTTCACGTGATGGTCAGGTCGTCTGTTCGACCGGAAGTGGTCCGGCAACTTTGACTGTGGTTGGTATTCAGTACCAACCCCCAGTCCAGCTGACCAAACCTATGTTGTTCCCTGAACCTGTTCTTCGCATAGGTTCTGGTTGAAGGCCTTTCCTGACCTTCTAATGCATGGCTGGTTCTTTCAGTCTGGACCTGTAAAACCCTAGCCTCGCTCTCCGATCCCTTGGTCGGGCGAGCACGTGTTTCCCACGCCATTTGAGCATATTTGCGGATCTCTTGCATGCTCATGGCCTTGGTTCTGCAATACATAGTCACATCGTATCGCACACTTTCATGAAGGTTGTGGAGGAACAGGGATTTAAAAGCATGTTCCTCCTCAATGCCTGGCGCATTGCGTCCTTGGAAGTAAACGGCTCTCAAGCGCCGGTAATACTCCCTGGGTGCTTCGCTTTTCTTTTGCTGGATCGTGAAAGCACCAAGTGTGGCTGAGGCCCGGTCCGTGTACACAGAATATTCCTCCCTTAAAGCTTCGCAAAGGGTTGAATAACGGTCTCGGACTGCGGGTGTCAGGCTCTCCATGAAAACATGGACACTCCTGGTCGTTGTCTTCCAGATGAGCTTCAGTTTCTCCCGTGCTGATGGGCAGTACAAATCTAGAAGACAGCGTTCCACTTCCCTAAGGTAATCATCAATGTTTGATTCTGCCTTATTAGGGTCGAAACGCTCTATGTCTTTAGCAAGGGACTCAAGCTGGCGGGTGCGCAATCCACTTTCAGGGATTGGTCCCGGCCCATCTGAGTCATCATCGGAGAGTTCACTCCGGTTGCACTCAGAGGGTATCGGTGCATCACGCCTCATCCTCGGAGGAGGCAGTGGAGGCTGCTCCCGGTATAACTGTGGGCCCTGTGCTTCCCGGACTCGGGTCCTGGGCAGCGGTTGAGGGCGGTAGGAGCTACCTGAATCCCAGGGGCGGCACTCCTGTCGCCGTGGCGGAGGTGAGGGATCGTAGAGGACCGTACTGCGAGTCACGTTTGACGGCTGCTCGCATCTGAACCGTGAACTATTTACACCTGCTGGGTCCCCAGCTAGGTACCGTTCATGGCTGCTGATTGCAGTGGGGCGGGGCACCGCACCACTGAACCTATTCTGACTACTTACCCCCGTTCTTACCTCGGTGGATGTCTGGTGAACCCCATGAGCCTGGAAAGGTAATCTCTGGAGAGCAGCTTCTACATCCTCCAGATCTGACCTGCAGGTTCTCTCAGGGTTTCGCAGGTGTGGCTCACCTCCAAAGGTTTCAACCTGTGAGGTGGGTTTCGGTTCGTCCCCCCATTCTTCCAGGGGGGGCGGGGTGGCATGGCTACCCTCTATTGCTTCCAATCTATTTCCCACTTCTGTTATTTCCCCTCGAAGGACATCCACCGTCTGCAACGTATCATTCAGCTTGAACTGCAGTTTAACGCGCTGGTCAACTTCCAACATTAACCTTCGCTGATACAACAGAGTGAGCTGTCCTAACACATCTGAGACCCGTCTGTCCTTCGGTGGATTTTTAATGACTTGGAGCAACTCCTGAATCCTGGCTTCACATTGCTCAATGCCATAATCATTGCGGCCTTTACGCTCCTCGGGGGACAGCAGAATCAATGACCCTATCACCTCTTGTGCCTGCATTCCTATGGGGTCCTCCACCATACACACATCTCCAGCTGCAGTCTGGGATGTTCCCTCCATCTTTGGCCCAAAATGCACAATGCAAACACACAAACTATTTATTTATGAATCACCACTAAAGAAATTAGCAGCAATTCAACAGGCTAAGCTATTCAGTGATTAGGAATTGCTAAACTTAATTAGCTGCACACAACAGGCTAAGCTATTCAGTGATTAGGGATTGCTAAACTTAATTAGCTGCACACAACAAGCTAAGCTGTTCAGTGATTAGGGATTGCTAAACTTAATTAGCTGCACACAACAAGCTAAGCTGTTCAGTGATTAGGGATTGCTAAACTTAATTAGCTGCACACAACAGGCTAAGCTATTCAGCTAGCTGTCTGATTCATACCTGTCTCTTCCGGGTGTATGGGTTTGCTTAAAATGGGCACGCAGGTTTGACCGTTCAAACTGTGGCTTACCCAAGTCTATGCTTTAATGGGGTTAATCAAGCAAACATGCAAAAAAAAAAGGGGGAAAAAAAAAAGGGAAAAAGGGAAATAATTTTTTGAAATAACCCAGAAACCAAGTTCAAAATAAAATTTTAAAAATGGGAAAACGAAACTAAACATTCAATGCTGTTCTTAGCTTCAAATAAATGTTAGTGTTCTCTAATATGAATCACCTACCTTCCTGTTAGACAACTAAGTTAGTTTTATGAGTCAGGTCAAAACATGCTTCACACACTAAAAACCCAGCAAAAATGCTTAAATTTTTTCAAAAGTGGTAATGAATGATCTGTAACTTCAACTTTCAACTTTAAGTTATGCCCTTTTGATCAAAGGTGATGGAATTATCTGCCTGTGTTAATGAATTGAGTGATTTAAAAAAAATATCAACGTAGGAAATGCAATTCGCACTAGTGACCACCAGATGGTACTGAGTGCAGGTCTGAGGTTTGGGAAATCCAGCTGCAATCTGTAATCTATTAAAGGGCCACTAGATGTAGGTGTTGTTCTCTAACTGACTGGGAGAATGTTGGTCACAACTGTAATTACGCTCAGTGGCCACTGGGGCAGGTCTGCTGCTTATCAGCGCTGGTTTTTACAGCTGCAGCAGCAGGCTGGCGACTGGAAATTAACTTTAACTTTCCACAAGTTAAACCAACTTTCACCTTGCATCCACAACAAACACCTCTGAAAGCTAATGTTATCCTTTGCAGTAGAACTGAGCACAACCTAATCGAAATCTCCTAATTCACAAACGTTCTGTGCGAAACTCAAGTCTCCCAATCAACGTCTAGTTAACGGAGATCACAACTGTTCATTCTGTGCAACAGTGATTTGATGTCTGTCTTTTTAAGGCCCGTCAAAGGGACGCCATATGTTGGGAGTATGATTATTGATTGAATAATCTTGATCAATAATTATAATTACAAATCATAATCTGACAAAATCAATTTCTTAACCATAAATCCTCATTTACAAATCGAGACCAGAGATATTTCTGGTGTTGTAATTGTGGCTCAACGCCTCTGACAATTACAACCGTTGAATACTCCGTAATAATTAATAACTATTGCCGGAGATGTCACTGTTTAATCGACCGTTTCTGTCGAAACGTGTGGAACTTGAACCTTATTTTGACTGACACATCACTTTTTGCACACAATGAAACACCAAACGCTCTCTCCTTATCTATGTGAATATTTATTAATTTTCACCTACTCAACATGCAAAATTCTACATACACAGGGGTAACACATCTAAATAAGCAAAATCAACAAACAGTAGTGGGTATGTATTGAGTCAACCAGCAGTTTATGGCAAAACAGATGAAGGGAGAGGATATGAAAGGGGGGTGTGGTGATGACTGGTGGGGGGTTGGAGTGCAGCTTAGAGTGTCTTTTATGATCTTCTGATCATAAAACTTCCCCCTTTACTCCTGAACACAAAGGATTGATAACTTTTGGCGGCAAGCTAGCACAGTGAGATTGAAGACAAAGGTAAAATGGAGAATTTTACCATGAGGTCGTTTTAACAGTCCAGTTTTGCAACGCACCCGCGTTCAGATAGTAAACACAAACAGCTCTAGGACCGCGGCGGATCCCGATATTACATAACACATCAAAGTTTCAACAAGCAAGGTTACATGCACATATTATTCAGAACACATGAGATCCTAACCAGCGATTCAGATCGCTTCTACAACCTCTGACCCTGCCCAGGCCTTCTAATAAAGAAATAAAAAAAAAGAAATGGGTTTTACTTGTGTCGTCTTCTTCCAAGTGAGGGAATTCAAGCGAGGAAAAGTGGGATTAAGTTAATGTGCGTCCACAATTAACTTCAGGGGAACGGTCAGTCTTTGTCCTTCGATCTTCTTGACAAAAAGGAAAAATATGATCTGACCATCAAAGTCGACTTGAAAATGAAACACGGAAGTGGTTCGTCTCTCCGAAACTCCGTGTCTCCAGTTACGTGTTAACTCACGCCTTCGATCGGCAAAAGTGAAACATCTGGCCTTCTTAGTCCACAGACTTCAGTTATGAATAGTTCGTTGTCCAACGAGAGAGAATGAATGAAACTCTTCACAGAGTTCTTCTCTTAAAGTGACGCGCTTCGATCACCAGATCTGGTTTCCAGTAGAAGGCGTCTTTTCAAACATGAGCGCCTCCTATATAGCATCCTGTGACGTCAGACTGGGGACGCCCAGTCATATCAGTCGCAATGCTCGATGGGATATGTAGGAGCGGGCTGTCCTGGGTACAAAATGGCCGATGCCATTGGAGGGGCACAGTGACGTCCAACAACGTGCAGATAATCCAATACTCAGCAAACAAGTGGTCCAACAGGAGAAGACATGCCTGATTTTCTGACAGATCTAAGATCTAGTTTTGTTTTTAACATATGTTCAGTCTGTGAAGCACAGCAGCAGCTTTGCTCTGGTTCCACCTTCCTGTGAATTCAACTAAACTGAGTTTGATTTGCTGTGGAGAAAAATCAAACATTTAAAAAAGTTCTTACAGAAACACCTCAGATGTTTGAAGATCAGGGAGAAGTTCAGAATCAGAATCAGAAAAGCTTTATTGCCAAGTACGTTTTTGGACATACAAGGAATTTGTTTTGGCGTAGTCGGTGCAATACAATACAAATTAAACAGTATAAACATATCTACAATATAATATAAATATATGTGCACAGTTTTAAGTGAGTGAGAGTAAATATAGAGCAGTAGTTATGAAAGTTACTGAACTAAATTCAACTAAAGTTTGTTAAAGTCACAAAAACAACCTTCATACAACTCAGCTAAATCAACTGAGCCTCCATAAAGGACAAAGGGTCGGTGGAGGTGTGGTCATGATGTGGGAGTCATGAGTTTAGATGTTTGTCCAACATGTCTTCTTGTTTGCTCACAATAACTGAAAATGTTTCTCATCCCACGTTTTTCTTTTCTGTTCCAGTTTCTGCATTCAGGATTGTGTTGTTTGGAAAAAGTGATGAAAAAATGACAGAACTTGGTAATTATATCATAAGAGACACAGTGTTTCATGGCCGACAACCTTCATCACATTGTGTGGCCTCCTGTGGAGAGTGGAGAGGAAAACCTACAACGGTGGTGAAAACCCCTGACATGTTCAGTCTGACGGAGGAGAACATGAGAAGAAAAGTGAAGAACTGTGTGAGTCTCTGTCCTCCTGGACCAAATGTTCTGCTGCTGTTGGTGAAACCTTCAGAATTTACTGAAGACAACAGAGAAACACTGAAGTTCATCCTGAGTTTGTTTGATGGAGATGCCTTCAAACATGCAATGGTCATCATAACACAGAAGGAACACAGCGACACTGTCAATGAACTCCTTAAAGACTGTGGAGGAAAATACTACAACATGTTTGAAGAAGACTATGACCAGTTAATGATGAAGATCAACAACGTTGTTCAGGAAAATGAGATCCCAGCACTAAAGTCTGCTTTGAACCTGGTTCTGTTTGGGAGGAGAGGAGCAGGGAAGACCTCAGCAGCCAAGGTCATTCTAGGTCAGACAGAGCTTCATTCAGCCTCCAACTCATCAGAGTGTGTTAGAAACCAGGGACAGGTGTGTGGACGTTGGGTTTCTCTGGTGGAGCTGCCTGCCTTGTATGGAGAAGCTCAGCAGAAGGTGATGGAGGAATCATTCAGGTGTATCTCCCTCTGTGATCCTGAGGGTGTCCACGCCTTCATCCTGGTCCTACCTGTGGGTCCCCTCACCGATGAAGACAAGGGAGAGCTACAGACCTTCCAGGACATCTTCAGCTCTCGGGTCAACGACTTCACCATGGTTCTGTTCACTGTGGAGTCAGATCCAGCAGCTCCAGATGTTGTTAACTTTGTGAAGGAGAACAAGGACATCCAGGAGCTCTGTCAGAGCTGTGGAGGAAGATATGATGTTCTCAACATCAAGGACCAGCAGCAGATTCCAGAACTGTTGGAGAAGGTGGAGAAACGCATTTCTGACAGGGAGAATTGGACCGGTTTCACAACGAAAACATTAGCATGTGGCCTAATGGAGGAAAAATCACATCTACAGACTGAACTGAAGGAGTTTAACTCAAAGACCACAGTTACAGGTAAAAACTTAATGTCCCTGATTTCCTACATAAGATCAGGGAATTCAGCTTCTCCTTTATTTCTGCTGTTAAACATTGTTTTTTCATAAGAAATTAGATGATCCCTACTTTCACTATTATTTTTGCCAACTTATTCTACAGCTTGCAAATTTTTATGACCTCATAATAATTTTTTTGCTTGTCTGGGTCTCAGAGAGAAAGTTGGAAGCAGCAGAATGTCCCTAAGTTGTGTTTTTTCCTGCTATGCCTGGATCCTGACATCAGGACGCAGTCTGCCTGTAGGATCTGTAGGATCTGTAGTATCTGTAGTATCTGTAGTATCTGTAGGATCTGTAGTATCTGTAGTATATGTAGTATCTGTAGTATCTGTAGGATCTGGAGTATCTGTAGTATCTGTAGGATCTGTAGGATCTGTAGTATATGTAGTATCTGTAGTATATGTAGTATCTGTAGGATCTGTAGTATCTGTAGTATCTGTAGGATCTGTAGTATCTGTAGTATATGTAGTATCTGTAGTATCTGTAGGATCTGTAGTATCTGTAGGATCTGTAGTATCTGTAGTACCTGTAGGATCTGTAGTATCTGTAGTACCTGTAGGATCTGTGGGATCTGTAGTATCTGTAGGATCTGTAGTATCTGTAGTATCTGTAGGATCTTTAGTATCTGTAGTATCTGTAGTATCTGTAGTATCTTTAGTATCTGTAGTATCTGTAGGATCTCTAGGATCTGTAGGATCTGTAGGATCTGTAGGATCTGTAGTATATGTAGTATCTGTAGTATCTGTAGGATCTGTAGTATCTGTAGTATCTGTAGTATTTGTAGTATCTGTAGGATCTGTAGGATCTGTAGGATCTGTAGTATCTGTATGATCTGTAGGATCTGTAGTATCTGTTGCAACCTGAGAAATCGGAGACGGCAGATAAAACTGATGAAATCTTCAGTTCTTTAAAGTAAAAAATATAATTTCCTTTTTTCAAGGCAGGGGGTTAAAAACAAAGAGCAGTTTGATTTAATCTAAAAACAAACATCTCACTACATCAGGAATAATCACTGTTTTGATTATTTCTTCTGGTTATAAATGGCTAACATTTATTTTTTGCCCTGTTTATTTTTCTGACACAGACACTGAGCCGAGCCCAGAAGCAGACTGTCTCCGGATTGTTCTGATTGGGAAAACTGGCTGTGGGAAGAGCTCATCAGGAAACACCATCCTGGGGAGAAAAGAGTTTAAAGCTCAAGCATCTCAACAGTCGATCACCAAGAACTGTCAAAAAGCCCTCGGCAGCGCTGGAGGTCGTCCCATCATGGTGGTCGACACTCCTGGTCTGTTTGACAACACTCTGTCCTCTGAGCAGGTCGATGAAGAGCTGGGGAAATGCATCAGTCTGCTGGCTCCAGGTCCACATGTCTTCCTGCTGGTGTTAACAATCGGCAGATTCACAGAGGAGGAGAAAAGCACCTTAAGACTAATGAAGAAAGTTTTTAGAAAAAATTCAGAAAATTTCACCCTCATTCTTTTCACTGGAGGAGACAGGCTGGAACATGAGGAGAAGACGATTGAAAAGTACGTTCAGGAGGGATGTAACGAATCCTTTAAGAAGCTGATCGCTGACTGTGGAGGAAGATGTCATTTGTTTAATAACTACGATAAAGAGAACCGCTCACAGGTCCCTGAGCTGATCCAAAAGATCGACACCATGATGAAGAACAATGGAGGCAGCTGCTTTACCAGCGAGATGCTGCAGGAGGCTGAAGCTGCCATACAGAAACAGGTGAAGAGAATCCTGAAGGAGAAAGAAGAAGAGATTGAAAAACTGAAGGAGGAGCTTGAAAGAAAACACAAGGAAGAAAAAGAAGAAATGAGAAGGAAAATGGAGGAACAGAAAGAAGAAATGGAGAAAGAGAGAAAACAGAGAGCTGAACAACTTAAAGAGATGGAAGAAAACATCAGGAAGGAGCAAGAGCAGAAAGAGAAAGAGCAGCAAATAAGAGAAGAAGAAGAGAGGAAAAGGAAAGAAGATGAAGAACGACAACAACAAAAGTGGGAAAAAGAACGACAAGCTTTAGAGAAACAAATCCAGCTGGAATCAGAAGAAAAGGAGACCATTGACAGAAAACTGGAGGAGATGAGAAGACAGATGGAGGAAAAACGAGACGCCTGGGAGACAGAAAGAAAGGAGTGGTGGGAAAACCGACACCGAGAGGATAAAGAGAGACGAGAAGAACTGAAGAGACTTCAAGAGAAATTTGACCAAGAAAGAGAAAAATATAGAAACCATAATAGAGAATATGATCAAAAGAGAAGGAATCAGGAGAAGGAAAGGAAAGAATTAGAGGAAAAATATCAGAAACAACTGGAGGAAATTAAGAAAAAATATGAAGAAGATGCCAGAAAACAGGCTGAAGAATTTAATGAGTTCAAAAAGAAATACAATAAATTATCTTCTCTGATGCAAAAGGAAATGACGGCTACGAAGAAAAACCAAAAGAAAGAAATACAAGAAAAGGTTTGAGAGCAAAGAGGATTTAACAAGTAAGACAGAAAATTACTGAAAGATCAATATGGAAACGAATGATGACAAAACAAATCATAGAAGCAGGTTGTGAAGAAAAAACAACAATGTGAAGCATCCTCCAACTTCCTGTGGATCTTTGATTTCACTAAACAATCTGCTTTTACTTTCTTTAGATCTGGACATTTATTTCTTACCATGATGTGTTTTATTTAAAGCATTACGTTGTTATTATAAATCATTATTCAATTAATAATTCCCCAAAACTACTGCAGGAGCTAATAAGCGAAAAGTCTGGAAATAAGTTCTTATGCAGAGTTTGATGTGTGAAACAGAACCAACAGAACCAACAGAACCAAACATCAAACCATTGAAAACATGTTTAGGTTTGTTTAAAATGATTAAAAGCAATAAGATACAATATAGAGCAATTTCCTCCTAAAGAATAAGAAAATATGTCTAGAATCTAAAACTTCTAGATTCACTCTATTATTGTAAATTATATATACACAATATATTATATTTAGTATATTGTATATTATTGTATTCAGCCTGATCCACTCTTGATTATTATGGGATGATCTGTAGTGAGAAATCTGATCATTTTCCCAGAATGTTTTAAATAATATATGAATATGTTTCTGAGCTAATGTAACATTGGAGTTCTTTCTTTGTTTCCCATCTTCAGTAAAATAGGACAACTTCTTCTTTTGCATCTTTTATTTTGTGGAGGGTGTGTTATGTCTTCTTCTTCTCTTTTCTTTGCTGAGTTGGGGTTTTCAAGGGTTTTATTGTTGTTTACTGGTTTAAAACCACTCACTCAAAAATCTAGAGGTGAAATTTTAAGGGACTTGGTTTGGTTCTTGTTACAGTAGTAAAATGTGATGAATTAGGTGATTTTTGAATTTTTCATGTCAAGTTTTCTGTTCTGAATGAATGAAATTCATTTATTTGTACATATATTTTTCCCATTTTTCAAATAAAGAAGCTTTTCTCTAATAAGAATTCAGTTTGTTCATTTGTTTTATCTCACATTTAAACAGAAATTGGGATAAATTAGGTTTTTAAATAAATTTTCATCCTCAGAGATACAGGTTAAGAAATATTTTTTGGCTGAAAAAGAAACTCTAGGAGATCAACTTAAATATTATGAAAGAGCTGGAAACTGTCTCAGTCTCGCCACTGCATCATAAGATTGTTTGAGCAATAACACGTTTTAATATAATACTTATAAACTGGTAAAAACTAGTAATTTATTCATTGATTTTCTGCATTTCCTCCTTTACATCTCGGGGTTATACCTTTATGTACATATATGTAAGTATTAAATTTATTCTTTAGAAAGTCAATAATATATAAATATGACATTACATATTTTGTCATATTTCATATTTTTCTGAGGTGAAGCAGAATGCTTTAATCATAAAACTGAACAGAACTGGTCTGACACATGGAGCTCAGAAAAAGGACCAGGAATGGAAAGGCAGACAAGCAGGGAGACGAGCAGTATTAATTTTAATAACAAATGATTTTCGTTATATTTTCGTCAACAACCCGTTATTTCATGACGAAAACGACACGATGACTTGATAAAAACTACACCATAGGATAAAAACTATAATGAAATGAATAAAAACGACGTGAAAATGTTGACAGACTCGACATCCAATCAGAACTAATCTAGTTTTGTGGAAGGTAAGGACAAGTTGGGGAGAGATCCAATCATAAAAACTTTAGTGCATAAGCAGGCGGGACAACTGGGTAACTGTTCAATCAGCGTTAAGCTAATCACAGCAGCATTTGTGCCCAAATTTGATCTAAACCCAGGAGGAAGAGACAACCCTGTGAATAGTTTTCAACTAAATTCATATGATAATTAGTCGACTAAAACTAAAACAATTCTGATAACTAAATTATGACTAAAACTAAATTACATTTTAGTCCAAAAACTAAATTTACTGTCTCAAAATTAACACGAGACGAGGAGTACAGCAGAGAGAGGAGGCAACCAGCAAGGAACACAGAGAAATCAGGAGCTCAAATACTGAGGCAGAGGTGGAGAAATGGAGTTTAAATGAAAATTCAACATGGAAGGCTCACCACCCCCGCCGCATCCATTCACTCCTCACTGGCTGCTCCAATCAACGCCAGGTCCGTCCTCCTCCTCAGCCAATCATCTTCCAGGGCATCACTTTTAAAGACCCTCTGCATGGAAAACACCGCTCTTCTGCTGAGCTTCAATCAGCATGTCCGATTACGAATCTGACGATCCCGCAGGTTCCTCGCAAGATCTCTTTCCGTGCCCTCGACCTCCTGTTGCTACTTATGCTAGAAGGAGCTCTTGTCTAGCTTCGCAGCACGTCACTCCCTCTCCTTCCTCTCAGCTCAGGGCAAGCGGAATAAATCCTGGGTCTGACCAAGATGCTTCTCAGCTCGCTGATATCCTCTCCCATGACTCCCCTCCACTTCCACCTCCTCCACCTCCTTCCACGGGAAAACGCCGCCACAACTTCCAACCCTCCTGCCAAGAAACGCCGGGGCTGCTCTTCATCCACTCTAACTTCAGCTATGTCTCTTCCCAGCCCGTCTACAGCCGCACTCGTCTCTCTCTCGGATCCTCCTGCTGCCTCATCCTCTTCAACTACAGCTGTCCCCGCTTCACTTATCTCATCAATGGACTTACTTCAACGTTCCATCACATCGCTCACTCATCACCTCATGGATTTATCCGCAGAACATGCCACGTCAGCTGTCCATCCGCACTCTGCCCCACCCGACGCTCAGTCTGTCGCTCAGCCCCTCCCCTCAGCTTTCACACTGGCTAATGCCTGGCCGGGCTCTCTGTTAGGTGAGACGTATTTGTTCCTTTTCTGCATTCTTCTGCATTCTTTCTAAATAAACATTTTATTTTATTTTTTTTTCCCCCTTCCTTACTTTTATCTCACTTTCAGGCAAACCTTACATCCCTTTTCATGCCAACATATCACCCAGACTTTGTTCTAAATTCCTTCAGGGTCAAATGATTAATTTAGTGTCTCTCATTTTACCTTCTCCTGAATTAGACCATCGCATCGCGACCTCTGAAGATGTCACAGCAGTTTTTAAATCCTCCGACCCCCGCCTCTCTAAAGATCTGTTTTGGAGAATTTGTGGCAGCTTTTGGCATCTTTAGAGATGTTATTTGTTCTGTATTCCCTGACAGAAGAATCGAGCTAGACACATACTTGGCCCTTATCACAGATTTGCACCTTAAATACGGACGTTCTCTCTTTTATCAATATCACAAAACATTCTCTGCTAAAGCCGCTTCCTTTTTGGCTCAGTCAGGAACTCGCCTTGACTGGTCTATCCTTAACATGGACATCCTTATCATGCTTACACAAGCTTCCTCATGCTTCTCCTGCGGTGAAATCGGTCATCAAAGTTCTCTCTGCCCCTCACTCCTGTTCTCCTCTGGCTCAGCTACTCATCCTCTCCCTTCCACTTCTTCATCCTTTCATCGCCATGATAGCAAAGGAC
The DNA here is from genome assembly GCF_021462225.1 of Girardinichthys multiradiatus. Classification (NCBI taxonomy): domain Eukaryota; kingdom Metazoa; phylum Chordata; class Actinopteri; order Cyprinodontiformes; family Goodeidae; genus Girardinichthys; species Girardinichthys multiradiatus. The sequence continues at coordinate 51,463,666 of NC_061805.1, read as the reverse complement.
GAAAAACCCAGGTTTTCAATAATTCCCCTATTTGTAATAACTTCAATGAAGGTGTGTGTTTGTTTCAATCAAGCTCTTTTCTTCTCTTGAACCATTTGTTTGCTGAATATTGGACCATTTGCACGATGCTGGACGCCATCAGGCCTCCTAGCGTTTTTGGCCCTTTTGTATCCAGGACATTGCGACTGATATGACGGGGCGCCCCAGTCTGACATCACAGGACGCTATATAGGAAGGCGCCCATTTTGACCATTCGCCTTCAGCTGGAGACCGTGACACGGTTACCAACATCTGAAGCATCACCTGGAGAAGAGTCCCGAGTGGATTCCATTTATTCTCTCTCATTGGTCAACGAAGAATTCAAAAGTTAAATTTCTGGAATAAGAAGGCCAGAAATTTCACTTTGCCGATCGAAGACGTGAGTTTTAACACGTAACTAAAAAAACACGGAGTTTCAAGGAGACGACTCGCCACCGTGTTTTGTCCTAGTCGACTGCTGCTGGTCAGATCATATTTTCCCTTTCGCCAAGGAGGCCAGAGGACGAAGATTAACCTGAAGTTAACTGTGGACGCACAGTAACTTCCAACTTCCACCCCATTCTCTCTCAACTCCGCTCAGAAGGAAGACAACGACAAGTAAAACCCATCCTTTATTTTATTTCTTTCTTAGAAAGTCTGGGCAGGATACAGGAGGTTTTAGTGCGATGAGATTTGCTATTTAATCTAATGTGTTCTGATTGATATGTGCATGTAACCTTTTTATTGAAACTTTCATGTGCCGTGTTGGATGTCTGGAGGCCGCTGCGCTCCTCAGCTTTGTGTGTGTTTTGCGGGGTTATTGAACACCTGAGAGTCAGCGCAGGTGCGCTGTGAAACTGGACTGTTAAAATAACTTCATGGTGAAATTCCATATTTTCTTTGTCGTCAACCTTACTGCTTGTTACCTTGCCGCCAAAAGTTTTATAACCCTTTGTCTGCTCAAGAGTTGGGGGAGGTTTTATGACTGAGTATAACTGAGTTACAGTTGGAGCTGCGCCCCACCCTCCACTCACCACCGCATCGCTTTGTCATATTATCATTTTTGCCATAACTGCTGGTTTGATCTCATACACACCCACTGCTGTTTTGCTTTATTTTGTTTAGTTAGATAAAACATTTGTGTAGAACTTTGCATGTTTGAGTAGGTGAAGATTATTAAATTGGAACAGCGAGTGTATCAGGCTGTGATTTAATAAATATTCACATAGATGGTAACAGAAGGCGTTTCTGGGTTAATTTGGTGTAAGAGTGATTCATCAGTCAAGATAAGGTTAAAAGTTCCACACGTTTCGGCAGAAATGGTCGATTAAACAGTGTGTCATGGAATTACATTTTGGACTTTGTGGGTTCTTGTTGATGGTTTATTTTGTAATTTAGATTCTCCTTATGGCTCTTTGTTTAGTTTATTTCTTAGGTTATCGTTTCTATGTTCCCCTCTAGTTTCTCTGTTTACTTTAGTTCATAGTTATTCTAGCTCTTTATTTCCTCCTCTGATTTATTCTCTTGCTTAGTTTGTGTTTTCTGTTTTAGTCCTTTCACCCATCCTCAGCCTTTGTATTTGTTTCACCTGTTCCTTGTCACACCTGTTCCCTGTTTCTTTGATTACCTGCCTTTTGTTCCCCTCTTTGTGCTGTGTGTATATGAGTTCTGTGTGCTTAGTTCCGGGCGGGTTCCTTGTGTCTGTTACTACCCCATTCCCTACCACGTCTATGCTTTGTTTAAGCTTCGCTTTCATCTTATGCTACGTTTTGCCAAGGTACCTGCAGTGTTTTGTTACGTTTTTGACCCTTTAAGAAATAAACTATGATGCGGCTACCGAGCTCTTGTCTGCACTTTGGTCCGACCCAAGATCCTCCCTCGACACAGTGACATCTCTGGTAATAGTTATCAATTATTACTGAGTATTTAACGGTTGTAATTATCAAAGGCGTTGAGCCACAATTACAACACCAGAAGACATCTCTGGTCTCGATTCATAAATGAGGATTTTGGTTAAGAAATACATTTTGTCAAATTATGATTTTTAATCACAATTATTGATCAGAATCAGAATCAGAATCAGAAAAGCTTTATTGCCAAGTACGTTTTTGGACATACAAGGAATTTGTTTTGGCGTAGTCGGTGCAATACAATACAAATTAAACAGTATAAACATATCTACAATATAATATAAATATATGTGCACAGTTTTAAGTGAGTGAGAGTAAATATAGAGCAGTATAAGATGCAAGAGCAATACAACAGTGCAGGTGATCATTGTGCAAGTATGGCAGGAGTCCAAGCTGAGCGTTAATGTAACTCATAGAGTTGCAGGTTACAGGTGTCCTGTCAGCAAAAAAAAGGGGAGTGGGGGGGTGGGGGTGGGGGAAAGGGAGAGTGTCAAGGTGGTTTCCGGGCTTTGTTAATCAGGCTGGTGGCATATGGGAAAAAACTGTTCTTGTGGCGTGAGGTTTTGGTCCGGATGGACCGCAGCCTCCTGCCAGAGGGGAGAGTTTCAAAGAGTCTGTGACCGGGGTGGGAGGGATCAGCCAGAATCTTCCCTGCCCGCTTCAGGGTCCTGGAGGTGTACAGTTCCTGGAGCGACAGTAGACTGCAGCCAATCACCTTCTCAGCAGACCGAATGACACGCTGCAGCCTGCCCTTATCCTTGGCTGTAGCAGCGGCGTACCAGATGGTGATGGAGGAGGTGAGGATGGACTCAATGATGGCTGTGTAGAAGTGCACCATAATAGTCTTTGGCAGGTTGAATTTCTTCAGCTGCCTCAGGAAGAACATCCTCTGCTGGGCTTTCTTGATGAGGGAGCTGATGTTTGGCTCCCACTTGAGATCCTGGGAGATGATGGTTCCCAGGAAGCGGAAAGATTCCACAGTGTCAATTGTGGAGTCACAGAGGGTGATGGGGGCAGGTGGTGCTGGGTTCTGCCTGAAGTCCACAACCATCTCCACTGTCTTTAGAGCGTTGAGCTCAAGGTTGTTCTGGCTGCACCAGTCCAACAGATGGTCCACCTCCCATCTGTATGCAGACTCGTCACCATCAGAGATGAGTCCGATCAGGGTGGTGTCATCCGCAAACTTCAGAAGCTTGACAGACTGGTGACTGGAGGTGCAGCTGTTGGTGTACAGGGAGAAGAGCAGAGGAGAAAGAACACAGCCTTGGGGGGAACCGGTGCTGATGGTCAGGGAGTCAGAGACGTGCTTCCCCAGCCTCACACTCTGCTTCCTGTCAGACAGGAAGTCAGTGATCCACCTGCAGGTGGAGTCGGGCACACTCAGCTGGGAGAGCTTCTCCTGTAGCAGAGCTGGGACGATGGTGTTGAAGGCAGAGCTGAAATCCACAAACAGGATCCTGGTGTAGGGTCCTGTGGAGTCCAGGTGCCGGAGGATGAAGTGAAGGGCTAGGTTGACTGCATCATCTACAGACCTGTTGGCTCTGTAGGCAAACTGCAGAGGGTCCAGGAGGGGGTCGGTGATGTCTTTTAGGTGTGAGAGCACAAGGCGCTCAAAGGACTTCATCACCACAGAGGTCAGGGCGACGGGTCTGAAGTCATTAAGCCCTGTGGTTCTTGGCTTCTTGGGAACAGGGACGATGGTGGAGGACTTGAAGCAGGCTGGCACATGACATGTCTCCAGTGAGGTGTTAAACATGTCTGTGAAGACTGGAGACAGCTGATCAGCGCAGTGCTTCAGGTTGGCTGGTGAGACAGAATCCGGAACAGCAGCTTTCCGGGGGTTCTGTCTCCTGAAGAGTTTGTTGACGTCCCTCTCCTGGATGGAAAGAGCCGTCCTCGGCGTGGGTAGGGGGCTGGTGGGGGGGAACTTCAGGGTGGGGGTTGGAGGTGCCAAGGCCCCTCTTGAGGTTGGGGAGGTGGGGGTGGTGGATTGTGGCTGCAGCTGTTGGGGGGTGTCGTGGGGGATGGTTGCAGGACTGTCCCTTTGTCTTTCAAAGCGGCAGTAGAACTCGTTCAGGTCATTGGCGAGGCGTTGGTCGTTGATGGAGTGGGGGGCTTTCGGCTTGTAGTTGGTGATTTGCTTGAGCCCTTTCCAGACAGACGCAGAGTCGTTGGCTGAGAACTGGTTTTGGAGCTTCTCAGAGTACAGTCGTTTGGCCTCTTTCACTGCCTTGCCAAACTTGTACTTTGCCTCTCTGTATATGTCTTTGTCCCCACTCCTGAAGGCCTCTTCCTTATCCAGTCTTAACCCTCTGAGTTTGGCTGTGAACCAGGGTTTATCATTGTTGTAACTCACCCTGGTGCATGATGGTACACAGCTGTCCTCACAGAAGCTGATGTAGGAAGTCACAGCCTCTGTGTACTCGTCCAGACTGTTGGTAGTAGTCCTGAACACATCCCAGTCTGTACAGCCTAAACACGCCTGGAGATTCTCCACAGCATCACTGCTCCACTTCCTTGTTGTCCTCACAACAGGTTTGCAGAGCTTTAGTTTCTGCCTGTATGCAGGAATCAGGTGGACCATGATGTGGTCGGATTGGCCCAGTGCAGCACGTGGGACGGCGTGATAAGCGTCTCTGATGGTGGTGTAACAGTGATCCAGAATGTTGTCCTCTCTGGTCGGACATTTTATAAACTGTCTATATTTGGGGAGTTCGTGGGTCAGATTACCTTTGTTAAAGTTGCCAACGACGATTACTAAGGAGTCCGGGTCGGTCCGCTCCACACTCAGTATCTGGTCGGCGAGCATGCGCTGTGCGACCTGCACGTTAGCTTGCGGCGGGATGTAAACACCGACCAGGCTGAACGAAGCGAACTCACGGGCGGAATAGAAAGGCTTACAGTTTATGATGAAGGATTCCAGGTCTGGAGAACAGTGCTGCTGAATCACTGTCACGTCGTTGCACCAACCGCTGTTGAGGTAAAAACAGATTCCTCCACCTTTCGCTTTGCCGGAGAGTTCCGTGTCTCTGTCCGCTCTGTAGAGCTGGAATCCTGCCAGCTGCAGCGCAGAGTCCGGTATTAATCCACACAGCCACGTCTCCGTGAAGCACAAAACTGCCGATGAATAAAAGTCCCTGTTTTTCCCCAACAGCAGTTGAGTTGTAGTTCCTCAATTTTGTTGGGAAGTGAGCACACGTTAGAAAGAAATATTCCAGGTAACGGTGTTCGTAGTCCACGCTGGCGAAGACGTACCAGCACCCCAGCCCATTTCCCTCTCTTCCGGCGTTTCACCGCGTGAACAAAGGTGAATGTCCAGAAATTCCAAAGCAATAGGCAGAAAAGTGGAAAATAACTCCTCTGGTGTAGTAGCCCTGATGTTCATGAGTTCTTCTCTGGTGAGAGAGCTCCGGGTACCATCACAGAAGACCATTTTAAAGCAAAAAACAAAACAAAACAATGCGCACCAACACGCCGAGGCGACCATCTGCGGCGCCATCTTGGATTAATCAACCAATAATCATAATTCTAACATATGGCGTTCCTTGACTGGCCTTAAAAAGACAGACATAAAATCACTGTTGCACAGAATAAACAATTGTGATCTCCGTTAACTAAACGTTTTATTGTGAGATTTTTGAGTTTGTGAATTAGGGGATATCTTGACTAGAGTTTGCTCAGTTCTGCTGCAGAGGATGAAATAATTTTTCAGAGGTGTTTGTTGTGGATGCAAGGTGAAAGTTGGTTTAACTTGGAACGTGGAAAATTTAAAGTTAATTTCCAGCCAGCCAGCCTGCTGGATCAGCTGCAGAAAATCAGCGCTGATAAACAGCAGACCTGCCCCCAGTGTCCGCTGGGCGTGATTACAGTTCTCCTGGGGTGGAACCTTGGCTCCTCCCCAGGAGAAACACCACAAACCATCTTTCCAAGGTTCTCAGGTAAACTGAACCAAAATGGACATGCATGTCGTCTATACTGTCTGATCATGAAAGGAGGACTTTTCCAACTGAGTTTCTATTCTAAAATAGGATCAGAGATCAACCTGATGTGCTCAATCATGTTTGAGGAGGTGAGTAGAGCCATGCTCTCCTTCAATGAACAATTTCAGGCCAACGCTGGTGATGTAAGCATCACCAGCTGCACCCAAAACCGATCATGCATCACTAGTTGGGTGGAGCTGGACATCACACTCGAAGACATGACTCTGGTGCACCCCATCTATATGTGCACATTAAACAAAGAGCTTTTTCTTGGTGGCCAGGACCTGCTGGACAGGCTGGCCCCACTCATTGACTGCCACCAGGACCAACTCTGGATCCAGGTAGAGGTGCCAAACCCACTGGGTGCAAGCATTGAACGATCTGTTGTGATCAACCAGATCACCAGCTTATAGGAGCCCAAAGAGCTTCTCAGGCCCTCGTCAGAGCCAGTCATGGGCACCTCTGGGACACAGCTGTCTTCTAGATTTGTATTGCCCATCAGCACGGGAAAAACTGAAGCTCATCTGGAAGACAACATCCAGGAGCGTCCATGTTTTCATGGAGAGCCTGACCCCCGCAGTCCGAGACCATTATTCAACCCTTTGCGAAGCTTTAAGGGAAGAATATTCTGTATACACGGACCGCCACACTTGGTGCTTTCACTATCCAGCAAAAGAAAAGCGAAGCACCCAGGGAGTATTACCGGCGCTTGAGAGCTGTTTACTTCCAAGGACGCAATGCGCCCGGCATTGAGGAGGAACATGCTTTTAAATCCCTGTTCCTCCACAACCTTCATGAAAATGTGTGATATGATGTTACTATGTATTGCAGAACCAAGACCATGAGCATGCAAGAGATCCACAAATATGCTCAGATGGCGTGGGAAACACGTGCTCGCCCGACCAAGAGACCAGAGGGCGTGGCTAGCGTTTTACGGATACATGCAGAAAGGAACAGTCTCTCAGATCCTGGTTATTTTTGCCTGCTACTAACCCTTTTCCACCAGTAGGGGCGTTAGGATCTGAGTTCTGGGTGGTCAGGTGTATCGCATGAGTGTCATCAGCTGGAGCACTATAAGAAGGAGGCAAGCCAGTACTTCGATGCCTGAGTGTTTTGCCTCCTCGTGGTATTCAGCCTGGCCAATTTCATGATTTTGTGAAGTTTTTGATCTTCTGTGAAGACTCTGTTTATTCCCTTGACTAATGGTCTTATCTGTCTCAGGTTACCAAAGCCTAGTTCCTAAGAGGTCTCTGAAAGACTTCTAACAGTTTATGGATTCTGGATTCTTGCTCTTCTACCCGCTGGCTGCCGAATCAGATGTTTGCTTCATAGCTCCAGGCGAACCCTGTCCACCCTCCGAATGTCCTCTCAGGACCACCTTGATCCAACATTGCAGTGTTGCTCACAGACGTTCCAGGATCATAACCTCTCTCCCTGGCGGACCTAACTCAACCGGACGTACGCTCTCAAATAGAGCACATTGTTAAGGTTTCTTTGGTGGTGTCTTACCTGCATTCGCTTTTCTCTTGCAGGCGCTCAGCATCCTCGGTTTCCAGTACCTGGTTCTGCAAATAAAACTTCTTAAACGCTTCTCTGTTTAGTTGTGTTTTTCTGCATGTGGGTCAAGTTGGCCATTAACGTTATGACACAGTCTTGCGTTGGAAGATCAGGAAATGCCTTCAACCAGAACCCATGTGAAGAACAGGTTCAGGGAACAATGTAGGTTTGGTCAGCTGGACTGGGGGGGGTGGTACTGAATACAAACCACAGTCAAAGTTGCCGGACCACTTCCGGTCAAACAGACCATCACGTGAAGCCTAAAGGTAAAACTGATGGAAAAGGGTGGAGCCGAGGAGAAACACCACAAACCATCTTTCCAAGGTTCTCAGGTAAACTGAACCAAAATGGACATGCACGTCGTCTATACTGTCTGATCATGAATGGAGGACGTTTCCAACTGAGTTTCTATTCTAAAATAGGATCAGAGATCAACCTGATGTGCTCAGTCATGTTTGAGGAGGTGAGTAGAGCCATGCTCTCCTTCAATGAACCATTTCAGGTCGACACTTGTGATTTAAGCATCACCAGCCGCACCCAAAACCGATCATGCATCACTAGTTGGGTGGAGCTGGACATCACACTCGAAGACATGACTCTGGTGCACCCCATCTATATGTGCACATTAAACAAAGAGCTTTTTCTTGGTGGCCAGGACCTGCTGGACAGGCTGGTCCCACTCATTGACTGCCACCAGGACCAACTCTGGATCCAGGTAGAGGTGCCAAACCCACTGGATGCAAGCATCGAACGATCCGTTGTGATCACCTGTGATGGAAATTCTTGCAGTAAGCATTCCACAGTGTATGACATTTGGGTTACCTCACTCCTCTGAACATCTGTGTTAGTGAAGGAAGCTGTAAAAGCCATTATCAGAAGTTTAATGGTTAAAACCCACAGTTAGGATGATGTGTTGGGAAGGACAGATGGGTTCCTAGATAACTTTGTCACCTCTGAACCCGAGAAGGGTCTAGGGTCGTAAAACACAGACTCTTTGAAGTTGAGATAACACTGTCATGTTCTGGTATAAATAATGTGTGTAAATGGCATTCGGAGCTCTGCTCAACTGGCTTGCTCGGTGACAGAGTCATTCAAACGCTGAATGCCTTTGAATACAACTTATAAAGACAAAGTCTGGATTTTCTCTTGTTATGAGTCAACTTCTACCCACTTTGATAAGAAAATTCCACAACCATTTTGGCGTCATGAACAGAATCTAACGTGCCAGAGGAGATTGCAGGAGGGGGACATGGACGCCTGGCCTGCCTGGAGACGTTGTCCTCAGTCCACCTCCATTTTACGGAGGGGAATTCTGGTGCCCGCCTGCGGCTTCTGGCCAATTGGATCCGAACTATTTGTCTTCAAATATATCTGGGTGAGAAGTTGCTCTGTATGATATAATGTATATTATTATTTTTATTACACATTAACCATCATCTCCTAACTAATTAATTAGGTTCCAGAGTTGCGAGAGGGAGGACATCAGCTGAGGGCCCGGTTACCCTGCAAAGGAATTGCAGGGAGGTTCTCATTGGTAACAATGGGATAAAGCAGAACACATGGTTTTGCGGGTGGTTTTTAGCAATTTTCTACACCTCATAAAGGAGAAAAGCCAGACGGAAGACGTGCCGCTGAACGGGTAAAAAAAAAAATGGTTCCGGAACCTTGAGGCATCAGGGGTGTCTCCTTCTTCATACTCTGATTTATAAAATTATGAAAGGAAAAAGTGGGGATGATTGTGTTAAATGTGCTTTAATTTGGAAGATAACATTGGTTTTTTACAGAGTGGAAGTTTAAGTGTAAATGAGTAAAAAAAAAAAAAAAAAAAAGTTAAAACTTTCCTGAAGGACGTTTCGTTTGTCTTAAATATTGCGATCAGTCGGAAAAGAAGGTAAAAGTGAAAAGGGACATTAGAGATGCGAAAAGAAAGTTGTCTTAGAAAGGAGTATAGTTCATGTTGTGAAAGGAAGTGACAGGCAGGTGGACAACTGACTGACTGACTGATAATATTTCTTTGTGCAAAATCTGAAACTATACTAAACTTTTTCTTCTGCCTCTCTCACACACAAATACACACATATACGGGATTTGAGTTCAACATCTGCGTTTTTGAGTCTGGATTTTAGAAACCTGCCCTTCTCCATGGCTACTCCGCCAGAGACGCTTCTCCAGCACGGCCTGAAAGAGAGAGATCTGCCTTCCTGTCTGCCTGCTTGTTGCAAATCGCAGTGTGAGTTTCCACCAAAACGAAACTCAGAAGAAGTCTGGCCCGAACCCACTGAGATGGACAACGATCCATGCTGCTGCAGAGCCAGAAGAGTGATACACTGGATTTATATTGAAAGCACATCTTATGCGGGCAGAAGAGAAACCGGAGCAAAGTTTCTTCTTTCTCCCTCCTGGAGAAGTTAAAGTGGACAAAGAATGATTGAATGTCCCACCAACAGACCAGGGAAGGGCCTGGTTGTTTTTTGGACTGATAAAGGACTGTGTGACAGTCTGACTCTGGAGCGATTTAGAAACTGATGGGGGTAACGTACAAACACACACACATTTGCATAAATCTTTTCCTATTTTCTGCAATGAAGAATGCTTATTAACCGCTGCTCATGTGACGCTTGCTTGACGTTGACAGATACAGCGGTTTAAAATATTATTTTAGGGTTAGAAAAGTATCTTTAAAAGGGTTATAACTTAGCTCATTTGATACTTTCCAGTTAATTCTTTTAGAGAAACAAGTTCTCTTTCGTCGTGGAATATTCAGGGTCAATTATTCTAGTTATTAAAAGTTATTAAAATGCAGAGGAAGTTACAACATCTCCAAAACTCAGTAGTAACCAAGTGTTTCTATGTTATTCTCAGGACAGATCACATGAAGGAGTATTTTTAAAACCCAGCGCATGTGTAAAACCTGATGGGTTTCTCCTTCGGGTATTATTTTCTGTTGTCAGAGTTTGTATTCCATAAATCTAATGGGTAGAGACCTCATTAAAACAGGCTTAGTTCTACTGCAGATGGTCTTCATACAGTCTCTGACACAGTACTTACAGTTTGGTGCAGTTTTTGTCCGCAAGTGTTAACTGACGCTTATGGAAAGTACAAATTCATTGTTTTTCACAGCAGCTGCTGGGAAGAGGTTATATTAGGTTTTTTCTTCCCTCTTCTGATTCATGCAGCGTGTTGATTTATACTGTACCTTATATCAGGTCCTGACAAAAACTATGAAAGGTTTGGTTCTGCAGTTTCCTTTTTTCTCCCTTTGGAGAAGGAAAGGAAACCTAATCAGTTCTGTGCTGCACAGAAATATTAAAACACTTGTTGTTTTCTAAGATATCACCAGCTAAAACTTTTAAAACTTTGAGAGTAATTGGTTTTGTTAAACACATTTTCCTTGGTAAAACTAACCTTTAAAATGAGAATGAAAAATGGGGTTATTTAGAAAGAATCTGATTGGACAGTGGTACCACACACAAATTAAACTAATCTCATGTTTCCTAAAAGACTCTGCTTGAAAAGGCCTTCAGAACCGTGGAGTTATTTTCCACCACAGTACCACGTTTTTTAAGCATGCTTTTTCTTTATTTTAAAACAGATCTGTGTTTTTGTTTGTTTTGTTTTTGGCTTTTTAGCATAATGTTTGTCTGAAGCTTCTTATGAACTGTGTTAGAAGCAAATATGATCTGAGGTAAATTAGGAGCTGTGAACTAATAATTTTAAATCTGATTATTGTCCAAGCAGAAATAATATGTTTAGCCAATCCTTCAATCTCTGCAGAAAGTTAACACCATTGTTCAATGCAGTAGTACTCAACTTGTGGTTCCTGGACTCCTGAAGCCCATAAGCCATAGATTTTGGGTCCATAAAATTATAATATTTAATTAAAGGTAGACCGATTACCTATTAAAATAGATCTAAGCCAATGATGAGTTCCAGTCATTTGGTGGCTTTGAAATGCAATAATACTCAAAATATCTACTCTGGGGACACAGATTGGGGTTGAAGAGTTTAGTTTTGGAACGAAGGTTAGGATGTTTATAACAGAATCAAGACAAGTAAAATCCTTCATTTTAGGAAAAGAAAAGAAATAAAGGCTCCTTGTTTAATTTCTTAGGGTTTAAAGATTAAAAGAATACATAGGAGTAGAAAGGTACACAAGGTGATTTCAGATTACTAAGAGATAAAATATTGGAACATTTATCAGCATTTGGATTATTAAAGAGGGGTTCTAGTAATTTTTCTAATGTTTCTCCCCAACTCTCAAAATTTAAATAGGCCAAATTAAAGAAAATGATGTTTGTTCTTTTTGAAACACTATGTGGAAAAAAGTCCAGTTTGGAGACAAGCTTCTTATCTTAATTTCTGATTAAGTCAAACAGTGCAGTTTTGTTTAGTTTGGGTATACCATAAAAATGTCAATGCCGACTTTTCTAATTTCCCCTCGGGGATCAATAAAGTATCTTTGAATTTGAATTGAATCAAAATACTTCTTTGCATTTAACCTGAGCAGAGAAATTCTGCAATACAGCTGCGATCAAATTGAGCCAAACAAAAAGAGAACTATAACAATAACTCTCAGGATTGTAGTTATTATTATAGAGTTACAGTACAAAGAATTGGCAAAAGGTTTCAGCATCAGTAAATTTGGATTCATTTAAGAGAAAACTGTTACTGTGCTTCTAAATACTTTGAGATCTATTTGGACTATGTGCACTGATTTTTAAAAAAGGATCCTGAAGATTGTCATAACAAAATTGATCAATTACAGCATTAAAAGATATGGCTGAGAAAACATATTCTGAAAAGAGATTGTTAAAAATTTCTTTTAATTCTTGAAGCTTCAAATTTGTTCATTTGTTTCTCTTTGATGTTTTGTCTTTGTTTTGTTGGAATGAATGTTTGTTTATATGTTGCATGAAACAATAATCCATGTTTAGAATAATGTTTCTAAATCCCAGATTGATTAAAACTTTGAGTTTTCAGGAGAGTTAAGAAGCAGCTTGTTTCTGAGGTAGGAGCATGTTAACAGCTTTGCAGTTTAAGGTTCACTAAGATGGGTTGGAATGAAGAAACTGTGGTCCCGCCCATAGGCTGCCAATCAGAGGTTAGTTCTGCCTGACTCCGCCCACCTACCAGGTTGGTTCACACCTTTGCTCCCATGGTAACGCTCAGCACCTCCCTTCCTGAGTTTTAACACTGTTTAAGAGACAATAGAATCAAAATGCTTGTAGTGATTGTTGCCTTAATAACATGTTTTTTTTTTATGTAGGATGACTTTTAGATTTATGTGTTTTACTATTAAAAGGTTAATGAAATAGTTTAAACTAGTTTGAAGAATTAGTTTTGCATGCAGAATCATTGGTAATTTATTAGATTGAAAGTTTTCCCTGGTGCCATTAAGCTAGCTGACAGTTCAAGATATGCAAAAGTAAGGAATATATTTTTGATAAAGAATCAGTCATGACTTTATACTTGGTGGGAATTATTTATTAGATTTGAATTTGTAGGGTTTATGCATCTTAATTACATTAGATGTCCATTAATCTAATACTCATCTTCATACAAGACAAATCAGGATGATATGTGACTTATTTCTAAGTGAGACATTGATGAACTGAATAACTAAAGTTGTGTTTTGTTGTTAATGGAACTGAATTGCACTTAAAAACATCTGGATTTTCTTTATGTCGCTTTCATTAAATTCATAGTGACACATAGTTATGTCAGAATTAATCTCTGGTTCTAGGTTATGCGATCTTGGTTACTAGAAAATGTTTGTACAAACTTTTTGCTGGATTGTCGCATGGGTTGGACCCTGTGCCAGGAGAGAGGAATGTCAGAATAAAGTAACATGGGGTTCCAAAAGTTTTAGCACTCATGGGAAAAAGGGTAGCTCAGATCTCCAGTGAGGACTTAGTGACAATGCGAGAGAGACGTTGTACTTTGTTTATATAAATGGTGCATAGCTCCCTAAGACCACATTCTGAAAACCTCTCTGAAAGTATGGTGTTGATTCTTTTGTGAAATTTTACATCTCTACAGATTAGACCATTTTTGAAATTCTCTTTGGGTATTCTGAAACTATGAAATGTTGACCTGTAATCAGACCTTCCTCAAACATCATGTCACGTTTTTGATATTCAGAATATTTAGCTGATGGTCACTGCTAGTATATCAGGTGAAGTCAGAAGATCAATTCTTTTGATTTTGTTGGATGTTTTGATGAATTTCATATAGTTAAGCACTTAGGGTTGAGAATGGGACTTTGAATTGAAAATTAGCCAAATGTTGTGAAGGCTCTACCTATTGTTCTCACTTATATGAGATTGAGACAAAGGACACAGGCAAATCTCAGTCCTTTTGAAGTGCTGCGTGGCAGGTCTCCTATTTTGGACATGGGGATATTGCCAAGATCATTTTCTTCCACATCTTTGTGTGAAGATAGGATGTTGTTTTACTGTCAAAACCTGTCCACTGTGTTTTCTCAAGTTTCACAGACGGTGAAGGCTGCATTACCAGAAACAGCCACTTCCACCCTCCAGTCCTTTATTCCTGGCGACTGGATTCTGGTCAGAGAATTTAGGAGAAAACACAGGAAGTCCAGGGCTGGAATGGCCCATATCAGATCCTACTAGACACCCAGGAAAGTTGCAGGAAAGCTCTCCAGCTTCATCTGGCTTCCAGGACACAAGTCATCTTCCAACTGGATCATCCACGGCCTGAAAGGTGTGAGGACAGCGGACCACCACAAGACAAAGAACTGTAAGCTGATCACTGGCGAGTGATTGAAGAGGTGGTTGAAGAACACTGTTCTTACAAGGGCACAATAATCCCTTGGGCAGTGCCATGTTATTTCAGAATCTACTTAAGGCCATCACATTGCCTGAAAGTTAGAAATCATAAGGTAATTTGCCTCACTGCACACACACCACAGTGAGAGACACATAGGAAACATACAGGGAAGACCTCTACACATTTACACATAACCTTTCTCTGGATGATGGACTGGTGACGTCTGCAACAGAGAGACAGTCAAACATGCGCCATGATGCTTATTCTCCTTAACTTCTTAACATTTGGTGGCTACTAGGGGCTCCTTTGCCTGGACAACGAGGGTCAGCCAAATTCTTTTCTCCCACTTTGACAGTGAAACTGACTCTGAGGAGGAAATCTCGGATGCTTTTATCTAACTTTCATGGTTATTGCTTGATATTTATCATTATGGTATTATTACAAGTTTGAATGTGTTCATTTCCACTGTTGTTTAGTTGGACTATGGAAGCTTAACTTCCAGCAGGTTAGAGTTCCTGTTTCTAAATATATTTCTAGAGGAGCTTCCTACGACCGCCCACCTGTACCAGACTGGTAACACGGCAGCTTGAAGCGCAGAAGAAACTCAGGAGAGGCAGCAGGATTTTTTTTGTTTTTGTTTTTTAAGTTGTGTTTATAATTTGTTTTCTTTGAAAAAAAAACTGTTTGCTTTCAGTACCAGAAGAAAGGACATTCCACTTCAAGGTCACGATGGAGCTATATGGAAGATGGTTTGTTCTGATGCTAATGATTGGTATTGCAAGTATTTTTATAACTCTTGTGTTCATTTTGGGAAAGGTACAGCAAAGACAATGTGTGGTTAATCTGACTAATAATACTCATCAGCGAATTCAAAGAGAGATTCATCACTTTTCTGACTATTATGATCATACTGATGATGTTTGGTGGCAACTGATGCATCAAAACTGTGAGGAATTATAGTGTAAGAAAAAGCAGACATTTTTTCTAGTGAGACTAATTTAACGTGTGCGTCTACAGGAACTCTTTATAGAATTCGGGGTAATAGAAATCCGATTAAAGATTCAGATATTTGTATTACACAGGAGGAAAGTACACCTTATTTCCTTGGGAAGACAGTAGGTTGCGAAGCTATTATATCTGTTTTATGTGCTTTAATCAACAGACATAAATTTGAGTCATGTCCTATCAGAACTGATCCTTATACTATTTCAGAATCTTTGGCTCCAGATCCCTTTGTGTTAACATTTAATCTTACAGCTTTACCGGATGGAGGTTAGTTGTATGGCCAGGCAGGTAAATTAACCAGGGTTTTTGTTACTTTTCCTTTATGAGATGGGTACTCATGTCCTCAGAACATGGGTTGGATGTGTGGAAATAGATCATATCTGTATCTGCCTGCTACTTGGTCTGGAGTATGTTATCTAGCTCACTTACTACCTACAGTCACAACTTGTAATTCAATCAGCCTATGCTATTAGAACGATGAGTTTGCAAATAGAATGGCTTTGGATTATCTGTTAGCTGAGAGGGGTGATGGTTTTGAAGAATTTTCCTTTAGTTGTGAGTATCTTGTAATCAGAAGAAGGGAGTGTGATGGAAATTCTTGCAGTAGGCATTCCACAGTGTATGACCTTTGGGTTACCTCACTCCTCTGAACATCTGTGTTAGTGAAGGAAGCTGTAAAAGCCATTATCAGAAGTTTAATGGTTAAAACCCACAGTTAGGATGATGTGTTGGGAAGGAAGGATGGGTTCCTAGATAACTTTGTCACCTCTGAACCCGAGAAGGGTCTAGGGTCGTAAAACACAGACTCTTTGAAGTTGAGACAACACTGTCATGTTCTGGTATAAATACTGTGTGTAAATGGCGTTCGGAGCTCTGCTCAACTGACTTGCTCGGTGACAGAGTCATTCAAACGCTGAATGCCTTTGAATAAAACTTATAAAGACAAAGTCTGGATTTTCTCTTGTTATGAGTCAACTTCTACCCACTTTGATAAGAAAATTCCACAACAAACCAGATCACCAGCTTATAGGAGCCCAAAGAGCCTCTCAGGCCCTTGTCAGAGTCAGTCATGGGCACCTCTGGGACACAGTTGCACCCAGCAACCCAGAAAACTCCTCCCAGATGCACTCATGCATCCTTTCTTTGCTCTTTAAAGAACCCAGGTGTGAAAACTTACAACCCAAAGTGTTGGAAGGTGTACACCTGGAATCCATGTTCATACCAGAAATGCTTCTAGCATTCTGGCTGGAAAATTCATCAACCAGTAGAGAGCTGTATGACCGCTTGTGCCAAAAAGACCCCCTTTTAACTGAGGCACAACACAGCCACACACTCCTTTTAGCAGACGGGCTACGCCCTCTCCTTAAGACAGCCAGAGTGTGCACTTCCAATGTGCAGATTGGCATCAGACAGCCCTCCCAAGCTTTCAGCATTGTTCCAACAGACCAAAGAGGGGTCACGTTCTCCTGCGCCCATTACTCTCCTGTAGGATGCCGTAGGAGCTACAAAGCCACACTCCACACCCTCCAACAGATGGCGCACTGGCCTCCAACGTCTCACGACACCCAGGTCTACATCAAATGATGTTTAACCTGCCGCCAGTTTCAGCCATCCCAGCCAACCAGTCAACCTCCGCTTCAGCGAAGGGGGATTACATTACCTTGGTTCCACCTTCAGACCAACTGGGTAGAACCAGCTCCAAAATTAACAGGAGGTAACAAATTCCTCCTAACTGTGACATGCAGCTTCATCAAGTGGGTTGGATGCTTGTCAGAAAAGGTTGACACCATCATCCCAGCTGCTGCGCTTTTGCTGAACCAGATGAAGTCCTACATCAAACTCTCCTCCCCAAGAACAGAGCTTGTCTCAATGTCCGGGAAAGGAGAGACTAGTGCATAGGACTAGTTAAATAGGTGCATGTTTCATTAACTCACACTAACATGCACTAATCACTAACAACTTTCTTCAACAGAAACAGTTAAACATATAACTACCTTCTAGGACACAGTCTTAAACTGTAAGTTGACACGATAATTTTCCATAACACTGTATGCACAGCAGACCTCACAAAAGTGTTTAAGAATGATGTAATCGACACATGCTGCCAGACATTTCATGCAAAATCTTATTAAAGGAGGCTGGTTCATCTGTAGACAGTCCCACCGAGGCACAGATATCCACTGGCCCAGTTCTGCTGAACTTAGTAGAGAAAATCCTAAGTCCACCACAGCAGACACCTTGCAACCTCCACAAACACACCTGGCTTATAGCCTAGGTACTGCAATTAATTTATTCTTTTGCTCCCTCTTTTCACATCTAGATAGTTTAGAGACATATTAAAACCCATCATCATTTGGAAGAGCTAATGGTTTAAGCCTAAACCTGTTTTAACCATTCGTTTTTTTTAAGATTACACACCGCATACAGGCAGGTTAAGCGTTTACAGGTCAGGATTGAGTCCCTCACATTCATTCCCCCACGGTTCAGAGCACCACCTTTGCCAATGACACAGCCAGGGTCCAGTGCCTAATGGAAGTTGGTTGGTCGAATAAGCTATGAACCATGATTTTGTT
The DNA here is from genome assembly GCF_021462225.1 of Girardinichthys multiradiatus. Classification (NCBI taxonomy): domain Eukaryota; kingdom Metazoa; phylum Chordata; class Actinopteri; order Cyprinodontiformes; family Goodeidae; genus Girardinichthys; species Girardinichthys multiradiatus. The sequence goes on along the minus strand of NC_061805.1, from coordinate 51,445,834 downwards.
TTTGTTTGTTTTTGTTTTGCACTATATATATATATATATATATATATATATATATATATATATATATATATATATATACACATATATATGGTATCTTTTATTGTTGTTTCATTTTGTCTCAGGGTTACCAAAGTTGATGACCAAGGAATGTAATGATGATATGAATGTATTTTTGCCATAACTGCTGGTTGATTCCATACACACCCACTGCTGTTTTGCTTTATTTTGTTAAGTTAGATATTTTACCCTTTTGTGTAGAGTTTTGCATGTTTGAGTAGGTGAAGATTATTAAATCGGAAGAGCGAGTGTATCAGGATATGATTTAATAAATATTCACATAGATGATAACAGAAGGCGTTCTGTGTTTATTTTGTGCAAGAGTGATTCGTCAGTCAAGATAAGGTTGAAGTTCCATACGTTTCGGTAGAAACGGTTGATTAAACAGTGACATCTCTGGTAATAGTTATTAATTATTACTGAGTATTTAACAGTTGTAATTATCAAAGGCGTTGAGCCACAATTACAACACCAGAAGACATCTCTGGTCTCGATTCATAAATGACGATTTTGGTTAAGAAATTCATTTTGTCAAATTATGATTTTTAATTATAATTATTGATAAAGATTAATCAACCAATAATCATAATTCTAACATCTTCATATTTGCAACTTCTGCAAAGACGCCCACCCAAAGTCCGTTTGCCCCCGCCGTTCATCCCTCAGCAGGACTCGTTGTGGTTCCAGATGTTAATTTCTGGACTCCTGTCATAATTCCCCATCTAGCTGCCATCCTTCAATCTCACCCAGACCATTCTTTCGTTAACGTCTTCATCACTGGTCTCTCCCAAGGCTTTTTCATTGGTGTCCCTCTCCTCCCCACTTCCTCTTTCATTTGCGCAAACCTGCAGTCAGCACTCACCAGAAATTGTAGCTCAGCTTCTCGAAAAGGAGATTTCTAAAGGCTATATGATAGGACCTTTTAAATCTCCTCCTTTCCCTTTCTTCCGTATTAGTCCCTTAGGAGTAGCTACCAGAAAATATTCAGGAAAAAAGCGCCTTATTATTGATCTATCAGCTCCTCATTCCAGTCCTCATTTCAGTATTAACTCCATCATTACCAAGCCCCCATTTTCCTTGTATTATGCTACGGTAATTTCATGCCATATCACTTATAAAAACCGTGAGGCGTGGAGCCTGGCTCTCCAAAGCAGATATTACCGATGCGTTTAAAGTCATGCCGGTGCACCCTTCTCAATGGCACCTCCTCGGCGTCAAATGGGATCGCCGTTTCTTCTTTGCTGTCAGGCTCACTTTCGGCTGCAGAAGTAGCCCCTGCCTCCTCAACAAGCTGTCTGAGGCTCTTTGCTTGATTCTCCTTAATGTTTACAAACTCCCTTCCGTTCTTCATCTGCTGGATGATTTTCTCCTCATCGATCCCCCCTCACCCCACCCCAGCCCCTTTCTTTCTAAGCTGATCCACTTATTTCAGCAAGTTGGTGTTCCCCTGTCTGAAGAGAAAACTGCAAGTCCAGCCAACAAGCTCGAGTTCCTAGGCATCTCCCTCGATTCAGTCGCCATGGTAGCTTCTCTGCCTGAAGATAAGCTGTCCCGCATTCACAAAGTCTCTCAGTCCTTTCTCTCCGCCCCAGTCATCTCCAAACGTCAACTTCTGTCCCTCCTGGGTCATCTGAATTTCGCTATGCGTATAATTCCCCAAGGTCGATCCTTCATTTCTCGCCTTTTGGATCTGGCTTATTTCGTCCCCTCCCTGCTTGATTTGGTCTCTTTAGATGAAGGCTGCTGCTCTGACCTGTCTTTCTGGTCCTCTCTTCTGCAGAATTAGAACGGTATATCTTTCTTCTATGATGATGTCATCACTTTAGCAGATCCTATCCAGTTTTTCACAGACGCAGTTCCGTCCGTGGGTTTTGGGGGTTTTCTTCAGGGTGCATAGTTCACTGGCATCTGGCCACCTTCTTTTCCCCAATCCGAATCATCAGCCTTTTAAGAGATAATCCCCATCACTATCGCATGCTGCACCTGGGGCAATCAATGGAGAAGAAAACGCATAACCGTTTTTTGCGACAACGAGGCAGTAGTAGAAGTAATAAATAAAGGCCGCTCCTTTTCTAAGTCAATCATGCCCTTCATGCACCGCATCACTTGGCAAGCCGTAATTCACAATTTCATCATTACTGCCCGCCATATTCCCGGTCATCATAACTCACTTACCGATGCTCTTTCTCGTTCTAAATTCCAGGTCTTCTGTTGTCTTTGCCCTTCAGCCAATGTCCATCCAATTCAGATACCACCTCTCGAAGACCTGACACTCGACTAAACTCATCCCTCATTCCCTTACTCCATTCAGCTAATTATTATTGTAATTCAGGCTTAGTTCCCTCCACTCTCAGGTCTTATTTGTTTGCTTGGCAAACTTTTTCAGAATTCTGCATCGCTCATAATACTCCTCTTTACCCTGCATTCCTACCGTCTTTGCTTTTATGACTTATTGCTTCGATGCCCGGCATTTCAAACTCCCTTACATTAAGAGTTTATTAGCCGGCATAAATTTCTTTTCAAAAGGCCATCTCTTCAAAACCGCTCCAAGCCTTTTTTCAAATCATTCCATCAAACTTTTACTCTAAGGTCTTAAAAATCATAGCATTCCTGAGCCAGATTCTAGGAAACCTATCACTTTTTCCATCTTAAAAGATCTCCTTCTAATGCTCCGTTCAGGCCCTTCTTCACGGTACCTAAAACTTCTTCTCTCCAGCACCTGGCTTTTGGCTTTTTATGGCTTCCTCAGAATATGGGAATTTACTACCCCATCAAGCGCATTCGCTTCTGCTAGAGACTTAACTACTTCTGACCTAAAGTTCTATCCCAATCATTTTAAACTTCATCTTAAACATTCCAAAGGAAAAGGTCCTTGTTTTATCTTCATTGCTCGTTTAAACGGTCCATTCTGTCCCTTTCATGCCATGTTTAAATATGTCATCAAACGCCACAAACTCTTTCCAACCTCCTTGCCTCTCTTCCTTAGTCCACAATTAGTTCCCATGACTGCTATTTGGTTCCTCAGCCATCTAAGACTAATTCTAGTTCAATGCAATCTTCCCCAAAGTCAGTTCTCAGGCCACTCATTTTGCATTGGGGCGGCCACTACAGCTGCCTCACTAGGAGCTTCCATTGCTTCGCTCCAACAACTCGGCCATTGGTCCTCCTCAGCATTCTCTTTATATGTCCGTCCTGACCTCCAATCTGTCCTATCCACTCAACGTTTTATCAGTTCTTAGGTAAGAACTCTCTCAATTACTGGTGGTAGTCAGCCTTATCCAATCCTTTCCTCTAGCTAGATCAATTATTATCTTCCTTTTCTATTCCTGGTTCTCATATCTAACTTTTAATTTTACGTGTATCTTTCTTCTATTTAATTTCCTTTACCATGTTTTTAGACAATTTCATTCTAGTTTCTTCTCTTTTAGATGCAGCTGGATCTCCGCCACTGGCAGGCAATTCCAACCAGCCTCGTCATGCTCCTCATTCAGCCTCTTCAGGCCCATCAGTTTTAGCTATTGGCAAGCGTATCGAATATGCCTTGGCAGGCATAGCAATCCTGCCTCTTCAGGCTCATCACTATCTACGACATTGGCAGGCGTTTCATGCAGTCGTCGGGCTCACACACGCCATTGGCAGGCGTTTCATGCAGCCGTCGGGCTCACACGCCATTGGCAGGCGTTTCATGCAGCCGTTGGGCTCACACGCCATTGGCAGGCGTTTCATGCAGCCGTTGGGCTCACACGCCATTGGCGGGCGTTTCATGCAGCTGTCGGGTTCACACACGCTATTGCCAGGCATTTCATTCAACCGTTGGGCTCAATCGCCATTGGCAGGCGTTTTATGCAGCCATCGGGCTCTCACACGCCATTGGCAGGCATTTCATTCAGCCGTCGGGCTCAATCGGCATTGGCAGGCGTTTCATGCAGCTGTCGGACTCTCACACGCCATTGGCAGGCATTTACAAACATGCCTTGGTAAGCATCTCAATCCTAAGCCTTGTCAGGCATTCATCTAATCACCTTGACACTGCCAATTGCAGCCCATCTTCACCCGACCTGGCATCGGCCATCCACGCATCTTCAGTCATAACTCGGGGTAAGCCCATTCGAGACTAATCATTATAAAATTTTGGTCTGAGTTTTACTCCCCGCTCATCTCAGATAATCAATAACTAATCTCCTTCAGTTTAGCCTCAGCCCGGCCTCGGCCCTTTTGGGGGAAGACGTACCTAATCACAATCATAAGATGTTTATTCAAACTCATTTCATCCTCAGCGTTCACGTGTTCCTCAGGGGTCCGAGCGCCAAATAAATAATCTTCATTAATAAAGTCTTTAACAGTCTTCCCAGAGCTGACCTCTGGTTGACGCCACTTCCTGTTTTCGCTGTTGAACTTTGTGAATTGTTTGGTGAGTGAAGGCTCTCTCGTTTGATCTGATTTCTCTCTACTGTGATATCTCTTACTCGTTCTAATACATAAGCACGTTAAAACACATACTTTCTCTTGCTGTATTTAACGTTTGGGGATTATCCGTGTCTTACACGGTTTTTCTAGTAGTGGTAAGGGGTCGCTAGCTTAGCGTTAACTCCACCATGGCTACCCGTTCTACTGTTTCTCTCTCCGACTCTCCTCCTCTCTCCTGCTCTCTGTGTCAGATGTTCAGTTACTCCTCTGCCATCTTTAGTGATAATGGTACGGGTAATAAATTTATCATTTTTGTAGCTTTGGAGGCGAGGGTGTCGGAATTGGAGGCCCGGCTCCGCGCTGTTGAAAAACCAGCAGATAGCCGAGGCCCCTTAGCCAGCACAGAGCCACCGAGGGTAGCTCCCCGTAGCAGTCCTCCACCAGAGCCCGCGCAGCCGGGGCCTCAGGCCGGCTGGGTGACGGTACGTAGAAAGCATAGTCCTAGATCCCAGCCCACAGGTCACCACCAACCCGTCTGCGTTTCTATCAGATTTTCCCCGCTGAGCGACACACCCGCTGAGAAACCAACTCTGGTAATTGGCAACTCCATAGTCAGAAACGTGGCCCTAGAGACACCAGCGACCATAGTCAAATTTCTGCCAGGGGCCAGAACGGGCGACATCAAATCCTACCTGAAACTGCTGGCTAAGGATAAGCATAAATACAGTAAGACTGTTATTCACGCTGGCGGTAATGACACCTGGTTACGTCAATCGGAGGTCACAAAAGTTAGTGTTGCTGCGGTGAGTAAATTTGCCAAAACAATGTCGGACTCCGTAATTTTCTCTGGTCCCCTCCCTGATCTGACCAGTGACGACATGTTTAGCCGCATGCTGTCATTCAACCGCTGGCTGTCTAGGTGGTGTCCAGAAAACAATGTGGGCTACATTGATAATTGGCGAACATTTTGGGGAAAACCTAGTCTGATCCGGAGAGACGGTATCCATCCCACTTTGGATGGAGCAGCTCTTCTTTCTAAGAATCTGGCCGAATTTATTAGTTCTCCAAAACTCTAACAACCCAGGGTTCAGAACAGGATGCAGGGTTGTAGTTTAACACTCCTCTCTGCAGCTTCTGTACTGCTACCCACCCATTACCCTATTAAGACAGTGTCTCACCCACGAAAATAAATTGAATAGATTAAAAAATAATTTAAGACGAGGAAATCAGGAAAATCTCATAAATAAACACAACTCAGACTAAAAAGGACAATCAAACAATTAAATGTGGCTTACTGAACATAAGATCTCTCTCTTCAAAGACTTTTCTAGTTAGTAACCTGATTTGTGACAATCAGATTGATTTATTTTGCCTCACAGAAACCTGGCTGCAGCAAGAGGATTATGTTACTATAAATGAGTCAACTCCTACTAATTATTAAAATTTTCACATTCCTCAAAATACTGGGCGAGGAGGAGTAGCAACCATCTTTCAGTCCGATTTATTGATTAGTCCCAGACCAATCAAAAGCTACAACTTTTTTGAATATATAATCCTTAGTTTTCCTCATCCATATTGCAAAGCACTAAAACCACTTCTGTTTGTTGTTTTCAGACCTTTTATCTGATTTAGTGTTAAATACAGATAAAGTTATTATAGTGGGGGATTTTAACATTCATGTCGACGCTGAAAGTGATAGCTTAAATATAGCCTTTAATGCTATCTTAGACTGAATTGGCTTTGCTCAAAACATTAACAAACCCACCCACCTTTGTCTTCATTCTCTGGACCTTGTGCTGACATATGGCATTGAGTGTGAAGACATAACAATATTTTCTCATAACCCTGTCCTGTCTGACCATTTCTTAATAACCTTTGAGTTTAATTTAACCGAGTACTCCACACCTGAAAGAAAATTTCATTATAGTATATCATTATCAGACGATGCTGTAACAACCTTTAAAGAATCTGTTCCACTTTTAATTTCCTCATTATCACTGAAAAGCACAGTGGAGGGCAATAATTCTGTTTCTGCCCCTTCACAAATTGATTCTCTTGTTCATAGTGTTACTTCATCATTGCGTGATGCATTAGACAATGCAGCCGCCGTGAAAAAGAAGGTAATTATTAATAGGAGGCAGGCTTCTTGGTTTAATTCAGAGCTGCATACTTTAAAGCACAATGTTAGAAAATTGGAGAGAAAATGGCGCTCTACACACGTAGAGGATTCCTACTTAATCTGGAAAAATAGCCTACTGTTGTATAAAAAGACACTTCGCCAAGCTAGAACAGCTTATTTCTCATCATTAATAGAAGAGAACAAGAATAATCCTAGGTTTCTCTTTAATACAGTTGCTAAACTTACACAGAGTCATAGCTCTGTTGAGTCATCCATTCCCTTAGCTCTTAGCAGTCATGACTTTATGGGATTCTTCTTAAATAAAATGTATTCTATTAAAAATAAAATATTTGACATTCTCCCGAAGATGATTACTTCATCCTCAGCAAGTGAGACAACATTGGAAGTAACTGTAGAACCTGATCTGTGTTTGGACTGTTTTGATCCTGTGAAGCTTCCTGAGTTATCAGAAATATTAGCTTCATCTAAACCTTCAACTTGTATGTTAGACTCAATCCCAACCAAATTATTTAAGGAAGTGTTCCCTCTGATTACCAGCCCCATTTTAGATATGATTAATCTATCTTTAGTAAATGGATATGTACCACAGGCTTTTAAGGTAGCTGTAATTAAACCTTTACTTAAGAAACCTTCGCTTGATCAAGATGAGTTAATAAATTACAGACCTATATCCAATCTTCTATTCTTATCTAAAATTCTTGAGAAAATAGTTGCTAATCAAATGTGTGAACATTTATACAGCAATGACCTGTTTGAAGAGTTTCAGTCAGGTTTCAGAGCTCATCATAGCACTGAAACAGCTCTGCTGAAAGTCACTAATGATATTCGTATGACCTCAGATAATGGACTTGTGTCTGTTCTGGTTGTGTTAGATCTCAGTGCTGCATTTGATACAGTCGATCATAATATTCTCTTAGAAAGGCTGGAATATGCTGTAGGGATCAGGGGAACAGCGCTAGACTGGTTTAAATCTTATCTGTCTGACAGATTCCAGTTTGTTCATGTAAATGATAAATCATCTTTAAACTCCATGGTTAATTGTGGAGTACCACAGGGTTCAGTACTTGGGCCAATTCTCTTTACTATATATATGCTTCCAACAGGCAGCATGGGATACATTTTCACTGTTACGCTGATGATACTCAGCTTTACTTATCCATATATCCTGATGAGCCCAATGTTAGGGTTAATTAATGATTATATATGTTTTAACTTTAATAGAAGTGAAGCTTGCTGTTCAGAGTGATTATATCTTATATGTACAAGAGCTGCAAGATAGAGACAGGATGTTCTAGAACATTCTGTCGGTGCAGCTGTTTCTAATCTTATGAGTGTGCATCCCTCCCTTTTGTGCTTGGAACATTCTGTAACCAGGGCCTTTTCTCTTATCAATAAAAGGCAGAGAGAGCAGGGGCTGTCTCAGAGTGTGGTGGAGGATTGTAACTGAGCAGCCTCTGAAACACTCTCACCTGCAGGTTAAAATGAACTAACTTCTCTGTGTCTTTCTTTGTGCAGAATTGTGAAAGTGTTTGGTGTTTATACCTAACATAAATGGTCCTTCGAGCCGGAGACCAAGACGCTTGACGATCCCAGTGGGTGAGTGAGATTCCAGACAAATCTGTGGCCACAGTACTAATACCCTTTCCGGGACTGGTCCCTCCCTGACAGGCTGGGGTCTGACGGCTGACGGTACTCCCGAGGACACAGAGAACCAGTGAGTAGGTCTTTCATTTAAAAGGAATGAGTGATGAAATGCAAATGACCTAAAATAGTACAGTATAGAGAAACCCTGACAATTCTAGACACTATCAGGTGAACTAAAATAGACAGTTAAATTCCGCAGGAGGGTAGACTCCCTTAGTTGAAATAGACTAATTAAACTCTACACAGGACGGCGGAGTCCTCTGTTGTATTAAAATAGACAGTTAAATTCCGCAGGAGGGTAGACTCCCTTAGTTGAAATAGACTAATTAAACTCTACACAGGACGGCGGAGTCCTCTGTTGTGTTTTTGTGAAAGTAATTAAAGTAAGAGTAAAACGCGTAAAAAAGTGTGACTGAAAAACGAGTGGAAGAGTGAATGGAATCGTAACGACCATTAGGTCCTTACCTTTCATATAAACTGAAAACAGATAGTAAATGGTGAGCCTTTGTGGATGCTTGTAGGCAAGAAAATCCCACCTGAACAGGGTTGAAGTGGATTTTACCACAACTGACTTCTTGATCACCATCCTGTTTTCAAATACATAAATCCAGTATTTAGAATACACCAGGTATTAAAAAACATACTGGATCTAAATCTAGTTCAAAATGGGAAAGGGGCAAAGTAAAGAGAAACAAAAGTTACTTGATAACCTTACATGCAAAGATTGGAAAGCGGTAGAAAAAGAAAATCAAGATGCAGTAGAACCCCTATGTTATTGGATAAAAACCTATAATTATAATGGAAAGCTGTCTACAAGTGCCCTAACAGAATTACAGAATAAAATAAAAATTAAATGCAAAAATAATGAAAAACAAATGAGAAAGGAAGGTTATGCACAGACTCAAGTCTGGGTTAAAATAGCAAAACAACGTGAGGAAGGAGAAAGACTGGCAAAACAGGAAAGAGAGGAAAGGAAGCGACAAAATAAAGAGAAAGAAAAAGCAAGTGAAGAAGAGCAAAAGAGAGAAAAAGAGGAAGCAAAATGGAAAGAAGCAGGACATGAGAACATAATGTTTCACAGAAGGGAAGATAATGAATATTCTGGTCCCTACTTAGCGTTGCAACAGCAGTTACTGCAGCAACAGGGAGGGGCAGTGGGGAGAAATGATATAGATGCACCCACTGCTCCACCACCACCATCACCACCTGGATATACACCACGAACACCAATTGCTACTCGAAGCACTGGTGCAGTGGGTAGATGGTCTGCAACATTGGGACATTTATTATCTCCATTACCTAGGGTTAGTCCCATGACCCTAGATGAAGGAGGGGATGTGCAAACTTTTCCCCTCATTGAACTCCCTAACCCACGAGCAGGCGCAGAAGGCCAATCAGACATAATTAGAGTTTATCGAACTTGGACCCAAGATGATGTTAAAAAGGCTGTAGAAGGAATCCCACACCCTAGAGAGGATGTGGATGAGAGTGTGAGGCAGATGGAGGATCTTAGGAAAGCCTACCATCTGAATGGAATAGAAGTCCAACAAGCATGGATGTGCAAACTTGGCCCTGACTGGTATCATGTGAAGGGAGGTTATAATCCATCAACTGCAGTAGGAGTACCTCTTGCTGCTGATAGCGCAGAGTTAACAACCCAGTTAGATCCTCTCCTGGAAAGAATAAAAGGAAAATATAAAAAGAGAGCAAACTATACTGAAATAGGGAGATGTAAACAAAAACCAGATGAACCTTTTGATGAATACAGAGTAAGAATGGCGAAAGTTTTTAAAGTTCACAGTGGACTGGAACCAAGCGAGGATGAAAATGGTGCTTATCAGCAGCAACTAAAAAATGCACTCCACTCAGGCTCAACACCCGACATACATGGCTGGGTGAACCGGCACTACATAGGAATGAGTGGGGGCTCGCTTGCAGACTACATAAATCATGCGCTGCATGCTGAAAAAGTTATAAAAAGTAAAAAGGGTAAAAAGGACACAGTCAGAGACGCAGTGTTTTACCAAGAGGAGGACAACACTGTGTACTATCAACAGTCACAGGGCAGGGGAAGAGGCAGAGGCCGAGGTAGAGGAAGAGGTAGAGGACACTTTGGAGCACAAAATCCTAGAGCATGTTGGTCCTGCGGTAAAGAAGGACATCTAGCCAGGGATTGTAGGGGAGGTCCTCCCCCACAAACTAAAAATGCATGACTAGATCGTGAGACAAACGGGACAGAATTGGATCAAAATTTAATACAAGAGAAAACCACCTCAGAAGATGAGGAAATACTAAATTTAGATGACCTATTCTATGTTGAAAAAATAAGACCTGAAATAACCCTGCTGGTACAAGGCACACCTATCACGTTTCTTTGTGATAGTGGAGCTTGCAGGACAACAATTAGAGAACAATTACCATATGTGAGACCCAGTGGGAAATGTACCACAGTTCAGGCCGCACAAGGTAAAATCAAACAAGTAAATGAAACAGAACCCTTATGGATCAGAGATCCAGAAGGAAAAACATGTCAGTTATCAGTTTTGATGTTACCAGAATGTCCAGTGAACCTATTAGGAAGAGATGGCTTAATAGCCCTCTGCCTAAGCCTAACACCAACCCCAGAGGGTTTGAGAGTGGTCAGAGGCAAACCTGAGGAAGTCTATGTAGTACAAGGGACGGGAACACCAAATTATTACTACACTTTAGACATCCCTAACAAACCGCCAACTGCAACAGGGGCATCGTTAGTGGATGAAGGCAAACAATCAATGCGGAGCCCACAAGATGTTATGTCACCAGATGAATTACATGTGACAATGTGGTATACTGCAAAGCCAGACACCAAGTACATGAGTGAACTGAACAGGATGACCCCAACAAAGATAACAGTCTCATATGTGTACTCAGATGTAGAAGCAAATGCAGCAGCTGCAGTAATATTGCCAGAAACTGTCAAACCACTGTTCAGACAACTTTCTGGGCCACACATATCCTTATGCAAAGACAAAAAGGAAGAATGGAAAAACTTAGCAAAACTAGTGGACAGAGGTGAAAGAGCAAGGGATTGGGTGGTAACCGGCATGAACACATGGTATAGCCAGTCCACTGAAATGACCAAAAAGGCATTGTTCTGGACAGTAACTGTCCAGGCTGGAGTGCACCTAGACCCAAAACAAAAATGACACATCTTTTTCACAAAAGAAGAAGAGGAACTATTTAAACAAGTTCCTGAGAGACTATGGTCACAAGGACCTACTGATGTTGGCCTGGTAAAAGGAGCACTTCCTGTTGTGATAAGACCAAAAACAGAGTACAGACCCAGAGTTAAACAATATCCTCTAAAACCAGATGCAATGGTGGGAATAGAACCTGTTATTGAAGATTTAAAGAAGGCTGGAGTATTAATTGAGTGTGCTGAATCACCCTGTAACACACCAATATTCCCTGTAAAAAAGGCACCCCCATCTGTGGGATGGAGGATGGTTCAAGATTTACAAGCAGTAAATAATGCAGTAATACAAAGATCCCCGTGTGTAGCAGATCCACACACGTTACTAAACTCCTTGAACCCGAAAGCAAAATATTTCACGGTAGTGGACATAAGTAATGCATTCTTTTCTGTACCACTACACAAAGACAGTCAATACTGGTTTGCTTTCACATTTAAAGGGAAAAGATACACCTATACCAGATTGCCACAGGGATATTGTGAAAGCCCCACGATCTACTCCCAAGTTCTTACATCCAGCTTGGCCACTTTTGACCCACCACAACAGAGCCAATTGCTCACGTATGTGGATGACATACTAGTTGCATCTGAAACCGAAGAAAAATGCAAAAAAGACTCCATAGCACTCCTGAAACATTTGGCTAAAGAAGGCCACAAAGTCAGCAAAAACAAATTACAGTTTTGTAAGGAAAGTGTGAAATATCTGGGCCATCAGCTCAGTTCAGGGGGAAAAACAATAATGGAGGAAAGGAAAACTGCAATTCTGCAAGCACCAAAACCATTGACAAAGAAACAAATGATGTCTTTTTTAGGACTCACTAATTACTGTAGAAGTTGGGTGCCAAATTATGCAGAGCTAACAGCACCCTTGCAAAGCCTGATGTACAAAGAGGAACTTAAAATGTCTGACTACCTAAAATGGAGTTCTGAAGCAGAAGATGCACTCTGTAAATTGAAACAAACTATGGTGGGAAGTTGTGTGTTAGCATTACCAGATTACAACAAAGACTTTGTACAAATGGTAGACTGCAAAGGAAATTTCATGACCTCCGTGTTGACACAGCTACATGGAAGTAAATATAAACCAGTAGCCTACTATTCAACCAAAATGGATGCAGTGGCGTGTGCCCTTCCACATTGCGTTAGAGCAGTGGTGGCTGCTTCCCTAGCAGTCACGTCTAGCGCAGATGTTGTACTATTCCATCCACTCACTTTGAAAGTACCTCATGCAGTTTCAGCACTGCTTTTGCAAACTAAAATGAGTTTTCTGTCACCTGCAAGACATCTTTCCTGTATGTCTATCCTGCTGTCACAACCACATCTCAAAATAGAACGGTGTACAGCACTAAACCCAGCAACATTAATCCCCACAGAGGAGGATGGAGAAACTCATGATTGTGAAACATTATCTGAGGAAATAGCAAAAAGCAGAAAAGACTTAAAAGATACTCCTTTGACAGAAGGAGAAATATTATTTGTAGACGGGTCTTCCAAAAAGGATGAGAAAGGTAAAACAAAAACCGGATATGCTGTAGTGACTCTTAATAAAGTACTAAAAGCAGAAGCACTCCCTTCACACTACTCAGCGCAAGCTGCTGAGTTAGTAGCCTTAACTGAAGCATGCAAATTAATGACAGGAAAAAGTGCAACAATATACACTGATAGCCAGTATGCATATGCAACAACGCATACTTTTGCACAACATTGGAAAAATAGGGGTATGATTACCTCCACTGGAAAACCTGTAACACATGCAGCACTATTAACAGAGCTATTGCAAGCAGTCCAACTGCCAAAAAAGCTTGCAATATGCAAATGTGCGGCACACACCACAGGAACAGACACTGTGACTAAAGGCAACGCCTTTGCTGATAAAACTGCTAAAGCAGCTGCAGAACAACAACCAAGTAGTCTTCTCCTAGTAACAATAGAACTAAAAGATGAAACATTACTGGAAATGCAACAACAATCACCCCAAAATGAAATACAAACCTGGCTAAAAAAGGGAGCTCAACTTAAAGAAGGAATATACACCTGACCAGAAAATAAACCTATCCTACCAAAAAACCTATACAAATGGGCAGCAATATCGAGTCATGGAGTTTCTCATGTCTCGAGAGGAGGAATGGTAGGATTAGTGAACAAAATATACACAACATATGGATTTAACTCTTATTCAAAAAATTTTTGTAGAACATGTTTGATCTGTGCCAAACACAATGCACAAGGGAACTTCAGACCAAAAAGGGGACAGTTCCCCAAAGCAAAATATCCTTTCCAACACATACATATGGATTTCATAGAATTAAATAAAAGTGAAGGAAAAAAGTACTGTTTAGTAATAATAGACTCTTTTTCTAAATGGATAGAGTTATTTCCTACACAAAATCCTGATGCATTGACCGTAGCAAAAGCACTATGTAAAGATATCATACCTAGATATGGAATTCCAGAAAAAATATATAGTGATAATGGAACTCATTTCGTAAATCAAATGATAGAAAAAATAGGAGAAGCCCTACAAATGGATCTTAGACATCACTGCGCTTATCACCCTCAAAGCGCTGGTCTAGTAGAACGAATGAATGGAACAATAAAAAATCGATTAAAAAAGTGCATGGAAGAAACAGGAAGACCATGGACTAAATGTTTAGACTTAGTAAAGCTCTACATAAACATCACAAGCACAGGAGGACTAACACCCTATGAAACCCTGTTTGGGAGGCCATATAGATTACCATTCTTTAAAAATAAATGGGAAACTGATGATGAAAGCACACTAGCAGATTACATGAGAAAAATGTTACAGCAAAAACAACAAACAGATGAACACGCAAGTGACCATGAGCCTTTTGTGTCTACACAGGAAAAACCATTAGTTGAACCTGGAGACTGGGTCCTGATAAAAAGCATAAAGAAGAAGCATTGGCATTCACCTAAGTGGGAAGGTCCCTATCAGGTGTTGTTGACCACTGGAACCGCAATTAAGATTGCAGAAAGAAACTCATGGATCCATCTGACACATTGTAAAAGAATAATAGAACATGACTAAAATAAGTTTCTTAATAGCAGTGTATATTCTAACCATCATAATTTGTGTTGTGGTCATAGCATTGTGGTATCTGTTGTAGCATTGTAGCTCTTCATCTGACCTTCAGAGAAAGTCCGGCTACAAAGGGAGCTGCAATCATAGTTTGCAGCTGTCTCAAACCGGTGAAGATTGTCCACAGCTCTGCTACAGGTTTTTAGGAAGGGCGCCAATCTACAGAAAGATGTTCACACCAACACACAAAAAGATATTGATAATAGGGGGCGTCATCTCGATCATAATTGTAGGTGCCCTGCTAATATGGGAAAGAAATCATAGAACACTGCACAAAAGATCCCAGGCACCTGACACTGACAGGTCTGACACTGACAGGTGTGGCGCAAAAAGGGCCTACCAATTCGGATTAATGGTGTGTGTGCAGTCAAACACCACCACGAGTCTTGTCATTCCACTTACCAGTCTGAGCCGTTCAACCACAAAAGGCCAAGATTATAAAAACTACAAATGGTACTTGACTAATGATCAAAAACAAACACAATGGGCCACAATAGTAGCTGATGCAAATAATGAATGGACCCCAACGTGGGGCACTACTGCATATGCAAAGCACCAGAAAAAACTATTCAAACTTAACGCAACAAGTACAGCTATATATCTAACTGTGAATCTTACAAAAACCTCCCTAAAACCCCCTGGGAGCAACTTACAGGGAGATTGTTGGCTTTTCCTACTAAGGGCCTATTCATCAGGGGCGGATCCCAGTTTCCTACTGTTTATTTGTGAACATGAAAATGCAACGACCCTCTCCCCAAAAACAGTAGAAAAAGGAGTCAGAATTGATCCTGGGAACCTGACAACAGATGACTGGTTCGAAATATCTACAGGAATATCTAAAATAGATAACAACTGGCTTTTAATGGCAGAACAGGCTGCCCAGGCAGCAAAAACAGATTGTGTAGTGTGCATGGGAGCCAGATTACTGCTACAAGTGGTTCCCTCAACGTTGACAGAAGAATGTCTAGTGGAAGTAATGAACAGCACAAGACTCTCAACAAATTGTACAATGTGGGATAATGTTTATCCCTTAACTACAGCTGAAAAACAAAAACCGATGTTCTCAAATAAGATTGCTCCAGGAAATTTTTCCTGCATTAACCGAACAGGTGTGGGATCAAACATAAGCAGACTCAATAAAGATCAATGTCACTCCATCATAGCAGTAGGTGTCAGCTTTAAACCTAAAGCACGCAGCGACATCTGGTGGTGGTGTGGAGACGATAAACTGTATGACAGGTTGCCATACAACACAACTGGATTGTGTGCATCAGTGTCATTAATATTTCCCGTGTCTGTTATTCCACTCTCAGTAGCAGATTTGTTGGGTACAGTAGCCAGCATATTTCCACACACCTGGAAAAATAGAGAAAAAAGATCAGGATGGAGTAAAGACGACCCTACTTATATAGATAGCATAGGAATACCAAGAGGAGTTCCTGATGAATATAAATTAGCAGATCAAGTAGCAGCAGGTTTTGAATCCACCATATGCTGGTGGTGCACAATAAATAAAAACGTTGATAGAATCAATTACATCCATTACAATGTGCAACGACTAGGAAATAAAACTGAAGAAGGATTCTCAGCCATCCATGAACAGTTGTCAGCTACCTCTCTAATGGCTTTCCAAAATAGAATTGCTGTTGATATGCTCTTAGCTGAAAAAGGTGGAGTATGTTCAATATTTGGGCATCAATGTTGTACGTTCATTCCAAATAACACCGCAGCTGATGGGAGCCTCACCAAGGCCCTGGAGGGCCTTAGGTCACTTAACAGCAAAATGAAAGATCATTCTGGAGTTGACACCACAATGTGGGATGGGTTTGGAGAAATGTTTGGTAAATATAAACAATTAGTGCTATCTATCCTTATGTCAATAGCAGTCTTTGCAGCTATTCTCACTTTGTGTGGATGTTGTTGTATTCCGTGTATAAGAGCTTTGTGCACTCGCATAATAACCTCTGCTATTCAGCCAGTCAAAACAGAAATGTCAGAGATGTATGCCCTCCTGAGACCTGAGGAGACAGAAGGAGCCAGTGATGATGATGATGATGACCAGGAAGAAGAAGAGACTTCTCTGCATTTCCCTGATCTGTATCCTGACCCTAACGACAATTAGTTGTATACAGTAAACTTAAAGACCTCCTGCTACTTTTTTAATGACATGTACAGATAAAACACACCATGATGTCTTAACTGAAAATCTGAGAAGAAAAGGTTAATGATTGATGTATCAAGTGTTTAAAACATTTATAAAGAGGAGGAAAATGTTAGGGTTAATTAATGATTATATATGTTTTAACTTTAATAGAAGTGAAGCTTGCTGTTCAGAGTGATTATATCTTATATGTACAAGAGCTGCAAGATAGAGACAGGATGTTCTAGAACATTCTGTCGGTGCAGCTGTTTCTAATCTTATGAGTGTGCATCCCTCCCTTTTGTGCTTGGAACATTCTGTAACCAGGGCCTTTTCTCTTATCAATAAAAGGCAGAGAGAGCAGGGGCTGTCTCAGAGTGTGGTGGAGGATTGTAACTGAGCAGCCTCTGAAACACTCTCACCTGCAGGTTAAAATGAACTAACTTCTCTGTGTCTTTCTTTGTGCAGAATTGTGAAAGTGTTTGGTGTTTATACCTAACACCCAACCAGTTAGATTGACTACAAGCATGTCTTGAAGATATAAAAACTTGGATGACTTTAACATTTGTTCTTCTAAATTCAGACAAGACAGAACCTGTCGTCTTTGGACCGGAGTCTTTAAAAAAGAAACTGCTTAGTCAATCACTTAACCTGGATGGCATTAAATTGACCACCGGTAATAAAGTAAAAAACCCTGTTTTTTTACCAGGACATGTCATTTAAATCCCATATTAAACAGGTTTCTAGGATTTCCTTCGTTCACCTCCAGAACATTGCCAAAATTAGAAATATCCTATCCAGGAGTGATGCTGAAAAACTAGTCCATGCATTTGTTACTTCAAGGCTGGACTATTGTAATTCTTTACTATCAGGATGTCCACAAAATGCAGTTAAAAGCCTTCAGCTGATTCAAAATGCTGCAGCAAGAGTTCTGATGAAAATTAAAAAGAGAGATCATATTTCTCCTATTTTAGCTTCCCTTCATTTGCTCCCTGTTAAATCCAGAATAGAATTTAAAATTCTCCTCCTCACATATAAAGCCCTTAATGATCTAGCTCCATCATACATCAGAGATCTGATTGTTCCATATGTTCCTAACAGAGCACTTCGTTCTCAGACTGCAGGTTTACTGGTGGTTCCTAGAGTCTCTAGAAGTAGAATGGGAGGCAGATACTTTGGTTATTAGGCTCCTCTCCTGTGGAACCAGCTCCCAGTTTTGGTCCGTGAGGCAGACACCCTGTCTACTTTTAAGGCTAGGCGTACGTCCCTGGATAGTCGAGGTGTTGCAGGATGAAGTGTAGACCTAAGTTAACAGCATCATCTGCTGACCTATTTGCTTGGTAAGCAAACTGCAGGGGGTCCAGCAGGGGGCCTGTGATGTCTTTCAGGTGCTTCAAGACCAGCCGCTCAAAGGATTTCATGACCACAGACGTCAGGGCTACAGGCCTGTAGTCATTTAATACTAGGATGATGGGTTTCTTGGGCACTGGGATGATGGTGGATCGTTTGAGGCAGGAGGGGACCTCACATTTCTCCAGTGACTTGTTGAAGATCTTTATGAAGATCGGAGCGAGTTGATTTTCACAGGCTTTCAGGCATGATGAGAAGACATTATCAGGTCCTCCAGCTTTCTTTGTTTTCATGCGCTGAAAGAGGCTGTTTACGTCTTCCTCGGAGATCTTTAGTGCAGGCAGAGGATCTGAAGGTGGGGGATTGGTTGCTTTATGGGAAGAATTTGTTCCTGAAAGGGATGTGGAGGAGATGGTTTGAGGTGTGAATGGCTTCTTGTCATGTCTGAAGTAGAAGCCATTCAGACGGTTGGCCAGGAGACAACTCTGTTCAGGATGGGTGGAGGGGCTCCTATAGGCAGTCAGGTTTCTCAGACCAGTCCATACAGCTGAAGTGTCACCAGTACAAAGGCTGTTCTTCAGCTTCTCACTGTAGCTTCTCTTGGCTGCTTTGATCTCCTATGATGTCAAACAATAGCACAATGATTGGTTATAGAAAGATGAGGTGGAAATCCATGGATGAGAATGATTGGTTATAAAGGGAGGTGCTTATTTCAAAATAAGCACATTTCATTAGTTTGTGATTTCCTCCAACAGGGAACACAGTTTCTCAGCTGCAGCCAGGTCCAGGAGTCTCTGGAATTAGCTTCTTCTGCCTCAGCAGCAGTGATGCAGCCTTTCATGATACGCTGGAAGGGGATCCAGATGCATCTGCATAGGATGAAGGCCAACAGACCAGCAGTTCCAGTGATGGGAGCTTCAGAGGGTCTTCTTATGGTCCCAGAGTCTTCTTTAACCTTTTCAGACAGCATCCTGAGGCCCTGCAGTGTTCACCTATTGATCCATCTGGATCTGTGCTGTTGGGAATGAACATCTCCCAAACATACCCTATATTACCAAAGGTATCTGTCTGTCTACTTCTACACGTACCTGAACTTTGATGACTAATCTATAATGTCCAGTTTGTTGATGGAGTCACCGTTTCCAGCAGCAGCAACTTGAACTATTCTGTAAACATCTTCCTCAAGGTTTAGGAGTGTCTTCATAGTTAGATGAGAAAACCAGAACTGCAGCCTCTGCTCTAATTCATCTCAAAGGTGTTGAAGAAGGTTGAGGTCTGGACTGCAAGCCAGTCAAAGTTCTCCACATCTGCAGCCATGGAAGTGATTGGACCACCAGGATTCATTGATTTGGTGCTGGGACCCAGTATGTTTGGTAATACAGTGGTTATGAACTTAACTAAAAAATAAGAATTAAAGTTAAATGATTGAATAAAATCAACAGTAAATAATATAATTTTGATTATTTCTACGTAACTTTAAATGCAACAAGAAGAAAAGTCATTAAAAAACTTGACAAATAGAATAAATGGTCCAGAGCTGCCTCTCTCTCTCTGAGAAATGTAGCTCTGCTCTCTTCTTCTCCTCTTGGTTTGATATGGTTCTCTCTTTCATGGGACTTATCCACTGAGTGTTTTTAACAGTCCCAAAGTGCCTCAGGATGGAGACCTCTATGATTATAGTGACTGTAAATAACATAAACACTTGGCTAGTTTTATTAAAATCGGGCCACCATTTAGTTCTTTCTATAATTATGTTTTATTCCTCACTCATCCTCTGGGCTTGCAGGTCCTCTCTGGTTTTCTTCATGATCTGACTGATGTTCCTTCAAATTCTCACTCTGTTAGCTGCTTTGCTAGTTTTAATTTTTGATTTCTGGTTTAATATTTGCAGTTTTGGTGATATTTTCATTTATTTCTCTTTTAAAACTCAGAACTCTGGTAAATGTCCTCATCTCTGTAGGTTATTCTTACAGCCAGCAGATGTCCTCAGTTACATTTGTTTTAACATCTGCTTCCTTTTCCAGTAATTCACTCATCTGACTCAGTATTAATGTTGGTTGGATTTTAATATTTATTTCAGATCCTCTGTTTATGTCCAGCCAGAGATGCCTTTGTCTGTCAGTTTGGTCTTTTCCTTCTCTTTTGTTACAGAAAAATAAATAAACCAAAACATCTAAAATAACATAAAGTTTTATGTTGTTGCTCATCCTTCTAACCAAAATGCTTACCATAACATGTATATAATTTACAATTTCAGTTACAGATCGATCCATTAATAGATAATAAACAAATTTTTACGAATCTAATTTCTTTCTTCTCACGACTTTAGAGGTAGATATTTAACAAATATATTTCTGATATTGTTATATGTTATCTGAAGCAGCGAGTCCTGTAAGAAAATCATTAATCATCTGCTTTTAAAATCATTATGTAAAATAAGAATCTTTACCACATGATGATTCAAGACATGTTAACTTGTTGCTAAAACTGCTGAGTTAAGTTATTGTGTAATATGGAGCGTTTTATCACTCTGGAGTCTCATTTCTTGTAGTTTCTCACTGCTTCTAAAACACAGAGGAATGAAGCTGATGTTCATTCTCTCTGCTTCCTGTTTGAACCATGATGCTGCTGAGAAATGCCATCTACAGGTCCTTCTCAAAAAATTAGCATAAAGTTCATTATTTTCATTAAGTTCATTATTTTCCATAATGTCATGATGAAAATTTAACATTCATATATTTTAGATTCATTGTACATTAACTGAAATATTTCAGGTCTTTTATTGTCTTAATACGGATGATTTTGGCATACAGCTCATGAAAACCCAAAATTCCTATCTCACAAAATTAGCATATTTCATCCGACCCATAAAAGAAAAGTGTTTTTAATACAAAAAACGTCAACCTTCAAATAATCATGTACAGTTATGCACTCAATACTTGGTCGGGAATCCTTTGGCAGAAATGACTGCTTCAATGCGGCGTGGCATGGAGGCAATCAGCCTGTGGCACTGCTGAGGTCTTATGGAGGCCCAGGATGCTTCGATAGCAGCCTTTAGCTCATCCAGAGTGTTGGGTCTTGAGTCTCTCAACGTTCTCTTCACAATATCCCACAGATTCTCTATGGGGTTCAGGTCAGGAGAGTTGGCAGGCCAATTGAGCACAGTGATACCATGGTCAGTAAACCATTTACCAGTGGTTTTGGCACTGTGAGCAGGTGCCAGGTCATGCTGAAAAATGAAATCTTCATCTCCATAAAGCTTTTCAGCAGATGGAAGCATGAAGTGCTCCAAAATCTCCTGATAGCTAGCTGCATTGACCCTGCCCTCGATAAAACACAGTGGACCAACACCAGCAGCTGACACGGCACCCCAGACCATCACTGACTGTGGGTACTTGACACTGGACTTCTGGCATTTTGGCATTTCCTTCTCCCCAGTCTTCCTCCAGACTCTGGCACCTTGATTTCCGAATGACATGCAGAATTTGCTTTCATCCGAAAAAAAGTACTTTGGACCACTGAGCAACAGTCCAGTGCTGCTTCTCTGTAGCCCAGGTCAGGCGCGTCTGCCGCTGTTTCTGGTTCAAAAGTGGCTTGACCTGGGGAATGCGGCACCTGTAGCCCATTTCCTGCACACGCCTGTGCACGGTGGCTCTGGATGTTTCTACTCCAGACTCAGTCCACTGCTTCCGCAGGTCCCCAAGGTCTGGAATCGGCCCTTCTCCACAATCTTTCTCAGCGTCCGGTCACCTCTTCTCGTTGTGCAGCGTTTTCTGCCACACTTTTTCCTTACCACAGACTTCCCACTAAGGTGCCTTGATACAGCACTCTGGGAACAGCCTATTCGTTCAGAAATTTCTTTCTGTGTCTTCCCCTCTTGCTTGAGGGTGTCAATAGTGGCCTTCTGGACAGCAGTCAGGTCGGCAGTCTTACCCATGATTGGGGTTTTGAGTGATGAACCAGGCTGGGAGTTTTAAAGGCCTCAGGAATCTTTTGCAGGTGTTTAGAGTTAACTCGTTGATTCAGATGATTAGGTTCATAGCTCGTTTAGAGACCCTTTTAATGATATGCTAATTTTGTGAGATAGGAATTTTGGGTTTTCATGAGCTGTATGCCAAAATCATCCGTATTAAGACAATAAAAGACCTGAAATATTTCAGTTAGTGTGCAATGAATCTAAAATATATGAATGTTAAATTTTCATCATGACATTATGGAAAATAATGAACTTTATCACAATATGCTAATATTTTGAGAAGGACCTGTATATTCCCTCTGATTGTGGGTTGTTTTGAATGGATCCCATTAATTTATATGGTGATGCTGACTGAAGTGAGCAGTGTTTTATTCTGCTTTATTGATTAGTCATATTGAATGTATTCAGATATGAAAACTGATTTATTTCAGTTGTGTGTAAGGATTTAAATATCTGTCTAAAGCTGCTGTCAGTGTGTCAGATGGTCTCAACGTCAGTTCAACTGACTGTGATTCTGATGCCACCTAAACAGAAGGTGGTTTACAAAATAATCTAAAGTTATGATCTGATTTCTTTCATATTTTCTGTTTGGTAATTTTTTGTGTGAAGGAGTCAAGAAAGTAACAGAATAAAGAAGGAACATGAAGACCTGAGGCGTTTCTTAGTCGTCTTCCTTCTACTTCCTGTTAAACTGGTTTTATTAGTGTTTATTCCTGTGTCCATAAAGTAAAACCCTGCAGTCTGTCAAAGAAAAGATTATTGAGTATTTATTGATGTGATGAGATCTAAAGAACCAGTCCCAATAAACGGATCAGACAGCTGAAGGTCTGAAATAGACTCCACATTCACAGTGATGCTGACAGAAGGCTGACATGATAAAATCATCTCTGGTTGATTTCCTGGTTTCTTCTTTTCTAAATAATAATTTAGGTTTTACAGCAGATCATCCCAGTGATCGGCCACAACATTAAAACCACTGACAGATGAAGTAACAGCGGTGCTGGGGAACATTTGGTGCTGGCGTCTCTGTGGATGTTCGTTAGGATGTACCACCCACCTGAAGATTGTTGAGGAACAGGTACGACTGATGAAGCTGCTCTCCCTGAGGGCTGCTGCTGCTTCCTGCTCTCCGTCTCTCAGTAAAACCACAGTTTGAGTTCAGGGTTTATAGCATGTTGGAAAAATGCTTGAACATTTGTCCTCATTTATTCTTCGTGCATAAAAAGAAACATCCTCATGTGTTTGACGTCTTCATGACAAACGAAGCTAAAACCCAGCAGACTAACCAACATTACAGACTCTGTTAAAAGCTCCTGTTTACACATTTACACTGTAAAACTGTGAAAATCACATGATCTGAAAATGAACATTTGAACCTGCTGGTCTGCTTGGAATTCATGTTGAAGTTAATGTGTGTGTTGTATTAGAAAAGCGTAAATCGCTGTTAAATGTTAAACTGGAAAGGTCAGGCTTAAAAAAAGATGAAAGATGAATAAATAATATAATATCAGAATATTTTATTCATCTTTCTCTAACTAAATATGTTTGGAGCCTGGATGTTTAAATGAATTTGTCTGACAGTTGATTTTTATTGGCTACTAAAATGTTGACCATACTGATCAATTATGATAGTGTTGATCAGCTAGTATTTAACAGAAATAAGCAGACATTTAATTTAATTCATTTCAAAAATACTTTAAATACTTAGAAATTAATTGTTGTAGCTCTTTTTATACAAGTTTCTTCAAAGAGCCGTTGTAGATGCTGATGGCTGTGGGCAGGAAGGATCTCCTGTAGCGTCTGTCTCAGCAGATCTGAAGAAGCCTCTGACTGAAGACACTCTGTTGTTGTACAACAGTCCCATAAAGAGGATGTTCAGGGTTCTCCATAATGTTCTTCATTTTATGAAGAATCCTTCTTTGCACAATGATCTCCAGAGTACAGAGTGAAAAGGAATGGTGAGAGTACCGTCCCCTGTGGTGCTCCTGTGCTGCTGACTACCTGGTTAGACTCATAACCCTTCAGTCTCGCAAACTGTGGTCTGTTTGTCAGGTAGTCTTTGATCCAGGAGATCTCTGAGGCCTCCACCTGAGTCTTCTGGAGTTTCTGACAAAGCAAATCAAGATGAAAAAGTAATCACACCCCATGTTAAACCAGGTTAACTTTGATTAACCACATTTTCTCTCAAGTTACTCCAGACAGACCCAACCTTGAATATTACCTGAACTTTAGAGCTAAGAAAATAATCTAAGCGGTACCTGTTTTACCAATGTGCAATATTTGATCATACTGTATAATGTTTATAAAGGAAATCCAGACAGCAACAATCAATATTAATTCAAGTTTTCTACATGGCATATTAAAGCTGGAATGGCTTATTCACTTAATTAAACCTTTAAATTATACTGCTGTTCTCCATGTGAAGACATATCTGTGAGGCTGAGTACAGATCCATATTGTGTGTGTGTGTGTGTGTGTGTGTGTGTGTGTGAATGTATGTGTGTGTGTGTGTGTGTGTGTGTTGTATCTTTTGTCACTCTTCATCAGGTACGCTGGCAGGCTTAACCCCCAGCAGCTGCAGCTTGATAAGACTCATCAGGAGATAGAGGAGAGTCACTAGTTTGTTCTCTGGGTCACGGTGGTAAACTGGCTGCCTAGTCGCTATATATATATATATATATATATATATATATATACACACACACTCATCGGCCACTTTATTAGGTACACCTGTCCAACTGCTCGTTAACGCAAATGTCTAATCACAGGGCAGCAACACAATGCATTTAGGCATGTAGACATGGTCAAGACAATCTGCTGCAGTTCAAACTGAGCATCAGAATGGGGAAGAAAGGTGATTTAAGTGACTTTGAACGTGGCATGGTTGTTGGTGCCAGACGGGCTGGTCTGAGTATTTCAGAAACTGCTGATCTACTGGGATTTTAACGCTCTACCATCTCTAGGGTTTACAGAGAATGGTCCGAAAAAGAGAAAATATCCAGTGAGCTGCAGTTCTGTGGGCGCAAATGCCTTGTTGATGCCAGAGGTCAGAGGAGAATGGCCAGACTGGTTCGAGCTGATAGAAAGGCAACAGTAACTCAAATAACCACTCATTACAACCAAGGCATGCAGAAGAGCATCTCTGAACACACAACACGTCGAACCTTGAGGCAGATGGGCTACAGCAGCAGAAGACCACACAGAGTGCCACTCCTGTCAGCTAAGAACAGGAACCTGGGGCTACAATTCGCACAGGCTCACAAAAATAGAAGATTGGAAAAACGTTGCCTGGTCTAATGAGTCTCGATTTCTGCTGCGACATTCGGATGGTAGGGTCAGAATTTGGTGTCAACAACACAAAAGCATGGATCCATCCTGCTTGTATCAACAGTCCAGGCTGGTGGTGGTGGTGTAATGGTGTGGGAGATATTTTCTTGGCCCACTTTGGGCCCCTTAGTACCAATTGAGCATCGTGTCAACGCCACAGCCTACCTGAGTATTGATGCTGACCATGTTCATCCCTTTATGACCACAGTGTACCCATCTTCTGATGGTTACTTCCAGCAGGATAACGCGCCATGTCATAAAGCAGACTCAGACTGGTTTCTTGAACATGACAAAGAGTTCACTGGACTCAAATGGCCTCCAGTCACCAGATCTCAATCCAATAGAGCACCTTTGGGATGTGGTGGAACGGGAGATTCACATCATGGATGCAGCCGACAAATCTGCAGCATCTGTGTGATGCTATCATGTCAATATGGACAAAACTCTCTGAGGAATGTTTCCAGTACCTTGTTGAATCTATGCCACCAAGGATTAAGGCAGTTCTGAAGGCAAAAGGAGGTCCAACCCGGTACTAGCAAGGTGTACCTAATAAAGTGGCCGGTGAGTGTATATATCTATAGATAGATAGATAGATAGATAGATAGATAGATAGATAGATAGATAGATAGATAGATAGATAGATAGATAGATAGATAGATAGATAGATAGATAGATAGATAGATAGATAGATAGATAGATAGATAGATAGATAGATAGATAGATAGATAGATAGATAGATAGATAGATAGATAGATAGATAGATAGATTATTATGATTACCTGGCCACTATCCTGCAAGAAGAATGGCTTAAAATCCCTCTGACCACTGTGCAGGACTTGTATATGTCATTCCCAAGACAAATTGACGCTGTATTGGCCACAAAAGGAGGCCCTACACCATACTAATAAATTATTGTGTTCTAAAACCAGGTGTTTCAGTTTCATTGTCCAACCCCTGTATATATATATGTATATATATATATGTTCTCCGCATCTATTGTCGATGCTGCTGCCCATAGCTGTGGCCATAAGGTCTGCAGTGCCTGTCGCGGCGGCAATCCCAGAACCCGGTGGTGGACACCGGCAGTAAGGGATGCTGTTAAGCTGAAGAAGGAGTCCTATCGGCTGTGGTTGGCTTGTGGGACTCCTGAGGCGGCTGACGGGTACCGTGAGGCCAAGCGTGCTGCGGCCCGGGCTGTGGCAGAGGCAAAAACACGGGCCTGGGAGGAGTTCGGTGATGCCATGGAGAAGGACTACCGTTGGCCTCGAAGCGATTCTGGCAAACCGTCCGTCGCCTCAGGAGGGGGAAGCAGTGCTCCGCCAACACTGTTTATAGTGGGGGCGGGAGACTGCTGACCTCGATTGAGGACATTATCGGGCGGTGGAAGGAGTACTTCGAGGATCTCCTCAATCCTGCCATCACGCATTCCGTGGTGGAAACAGAGGCTGGGGACTCGGGGTTGGACTCTTTCATCACCCAGGCTGAAGTCACCGAGGTGGTTAAAAAGCTCCGCGGTGGCAAGGCTTTGGGGGTGGATGAGATCCGCCCTGAGTACCTCAAGTCTCTGGATGTTGTAGGGCTGTCATGGTTGACACGCCTCTTCAACATTGCGTGGCGGTCGGGGACAGTGCCTCTGGACTGGCAGACTGGGGTGGTGGTCCCCCTTCATAAGAAGGGTGACCGGAGGGTGTGTTCCAACTACAGGGGGATCACACTCCTCAGCCTCCTGGTAAGGCCTACACCAGGGTATTGGAGAGGAGAGTCCGACCGATAGTCAAACCTCGGCTTCAGGAGGAGCAGTGTGGTTTTCGTCCCGGCCGTGGAACACTGAACCAGCTCTATACCCTCTACAGGGTGCTCGAGGGTTCATGGGAGTTTGCCCAACCGGTTCACATGTGTTTTGTGGACCTGGAGAAGGCATTCGACTGTGTCCCTCGTGATGCCCTGTGGGGGGTGCTCCAGGAGTATGGAATCGGGGGCCCTTTACTAGGGGCCATCCGGTCCCTGTACGAGCGGAGCAGGAGTTTGGTCCGCATTGCCGGCACTAAGTCGGACCTGTTCCCAGTGCATGTTGGACTCCGGCAGGGCTGCCCTTTGTCACCGGTCCTGTTCATAACGTTTATGGACAAGATTTCTAGACGCAGCCAAGGGCCAGAGGGGGTCTGGTTTGGGGACCAGTGGATTTTGTCTCTTCTTTTTGCAGATGACGTGGTCCTGCTGGCCCCCTCTAGCCAAGATCTACAGCATGCGCTGGGGTGGTTCGCAGCCGAGTGTGAAGCGGCTGGGATGAGGATCATATATACACATATATATGTATATATATATATATATATATATATATATATATATATATATATATATATATATATGTATGTGTCCCTTCACATCTGAAGAAACAGACTTAAAAAAGGAATAATGAAATAATTCTTGGAGATTTGCTTGGAACACATTTTGTGTGTTTCTTGTTCAGCAGGATGTTTTACCTGCAGCTTGTCTGAAGCAGGAAGTTTCAGTAACAAGTTCAGTTTCTACACGTATGAGGAAGAACATTTCAGCGTTAAACACACTGCAGGCATTTTTTCAAAGATTTTTCAGCAGTTGATCTTCACCAGTGACACTGAAAGGAGTTTAGATTATTTGACTAAATGTTCACTTTCTTTTATATGTTTTATAGATAATTAAATATATCTGGTTCGGCTCTGGTTTTAAACCTTTTTCATTTTTACTTTTATCTGAGGATTTATTGGGCCTTAAGCAGGTAAGTCGAGGGAAACTAAATATTCTTCAGCAGAAGCAAACAGTTTAACAGAAGGTTGAGATTTTCTGTCTTTCTCACTAAGTTTCTCATTTCTAATCTCAGCCAGTTTTAGGAGGTGTGCATCAATAATGAAAGCCAAGTCAAACTGACTCAAATATTTCAGAGGTTATTTGTAAAGGAACTGTTTGTAAAATTTTGTTACATGTTTTTTTTTTTTTACTTTTTTTTCTATGTGACACATTATTTTCTCTCTCTCATTGAACACACACAGCCAGTTCAATGAGCGATTCATAATAACAGGGTCAAATAAAAAATGCGTTCCAGATTCTAGGTGTGAACTATGTCAGGGTCTGCCTGTTTAGGATCTTTTCTGGTATATTCAGACTCATGGGCCTTCTGGGGACCAAAGTCCAGCCCTAATGCAGCAGACCCCCTTTTTTAGGTTTATGGATTAGGTTTAGAGGTATGGTGTGAAATAAGTTTAGGTTAAGATTAGAGTTAAGAATATACAGGTAAAGGTTAGGGTTAGGGTGAGTGTTAGAGTAAGGCACAAATGTTGTTACGAAAATGAATAAAAGTCAATACAAAGTCCTAATTTGGGTAGAAATAGACAATTTTGTGTGTGTATATGAGTGAGCATTGTTGTTTGTCCTCTGTCTTGCCCTGCATGGGACCAGTGACCAGTTAAGGGTCAACCCCACCTCTCTCCTAGGTGGATGGTGACATGGCGGCAGTAGGCAGTACAGGTGCGCTTGTAGCACTCCAGCTACATGTGATTTTGCTATTTCTCAGACCAACCGTGCTATGTTTTAAACCTTTAGAAAAGGACAGGAATTCTGTTCATGTACTAGACTAGATCATGATCTGTCTTTTGCTGTCTGGAGATGTTCATCAGTGCCCCAGGCGAATTAAATCTAGAGATGTCACTTCAAAAATGGGACCAGTGTTGTGCCATAAAGTGATGGTCTACCAAAAAATGATCGGGTAAGATCAGCCGTACCCCGTGGAGGAGCGAGCAGCGAGAAAAGCTTGCTGCAGGAAGGCACCTAGCCTGCCAAGTGTTTGGTTTAGAGAGTTCTTTATCAGTGACTTTGTTCTTGAAGTCAAACAAAATTAACACATATAAAACAATTATATTTATATGGCCAAACTGCAAAACTGTTAACATGCACCTACCTCAGAAACAAGCTGCTTCTTAACTTTTAATCAATCTGGGATTTAGAAACATTATTCTAAACATATATATTATTGTCATGCAACACATGAGTCCAACAAAACAAAGAGAAAACATCAAAGACAGACAAATGGCCAAATTTGAAGCTGCAAGAATTCCAATAATTTTCTAACAAACTCTTTTCAAAATATGTTTTCTCAGCCATATCTCTTAATGTTGTAATTGATCAGTTTTGTTATGACAATCTTCAGGATCCTTTTTAAGATGAGTGCACATAATCCAAAGAGATCTCAAAGTATTTAGAAGCACAGCAACAGTTTTCTTTTACATGAATCCAAATTTACTGATGCTGAAACCCTTTGCTTATGGAAGCAAATGTGTCCCAATATTCAAATTAAAATGTATTAATAAAATGCTTTTTCATTTTCTTCTCCAAGACTACTCAATTTCTAAATTAAGCGCTAATTCACAACACATGTCGTCTCAAGGCTCTTCACAAACGGTTTGAATGGTGCGGGTTGTTAGGGAGGTAAGATTAAACTACTGATTGTGAGAGTTTGGCCATTTTAGAATGAGCTATGTGTAGGGGTACTGAGTAAAATAATAAACTAATAAAGTTTGTCCATGTAGAGCCCACTGGTGGCCATTGTTATACTAAAAACCACAAGGATTGGGGTACCTCTCTCTGTCAGACTGATTATAACCATTAGAAAAGAGAAGGGGTCATACAGGTAGCAGAAATGGAGGGTGTCTTTGCACCTCAACCATAACTGCACCTGACTCCCCCTTACTCCAACCAACAGGGAGGGAGGAAGGCTCCCTCCCTGATAAACTAAGCTACTCTAACTATAAGCTTTATCAAAAAGGAAAGTTTTAAGCCTAGCCTTAAAAGTAGACAGGGTGTCTGCCTCACGGACTAAAACTGGGAGCTGGTTCCACAGGAGAGGAGCCTGATAACTAAAGGATTTGCCTCCCATTCTACTTCTAGAGACTCTAGGAACCACCAGTAAACCTGCAGTCTGAGAACAAAGTGCTCTGTTAGGAACATATGGACCTATCAGATCTCTGATGTATGATGGAGCTAGATCATTAAGGGCTTTATATGTGAGGAGGAGAATTTTAAATTCTATTCTGGATTTAACAGGGAGCCAATGAAGGGAAGCTAAAATAGGAGAAATATGATCTCTCTTTTTAATTTTCATCAAAACTCTTGCTGCAGCATTTTGAATCAGCTGAAGGCTTTTAACTGCATTTTGTGGACATCCTGATAGTAAAGAATTACAATAGTCCAGCCTTGAAGTAACAAATGCATGGACTAGTTTTTCAGCATCACTCCTGGACAGGATATTTCTAATTTTGGCAATGTTCTGGAGGTGAAAGAAGGAAATCCTAGAAACCTGTTTAATATGGGATTTAAATGACATGTCCTGATCAAAAATAACACCAAGGTTTTTTACTTTATTACCGGAGGTCAATTTAATGCCATCCAGGTTAAGTGATTAACTAAGCAGTTTCTTTTCTAAAGACTTCGGTCCAAAGACGACAACTTCTGTCTTGTCTGAATTTAGAAGCAGAATGGTGGAGCTAAAGCTAACGCTAAGCTAGCAGCTCCTTACCACTACAAGAAAAACCGTGTAAAACACGGAGAGTCCCCAAACGTTAAATGCAGCAACAGAATGTATGTGTTTTAACGTGCTTATGTATTAGAACAAGACAGAGATATCACAGTAGAGAGAAATCAGATCAATCAAGAGAGCCTTCATACACCAAACAATTCACTGAGTCCAACAGTGAAAACAGGAAGTGACGGATATGCCTTACCACGCCTCACGTCACAAAATGCTGTCTTTATAGATGCTTTTCACAATCAGAATTGTACTCAACCAATTTTGTTTAATTCAATTCAGTTGAATTGAGTTTTTATGTAGCACCAATTCACAACACGTCGTCTCAAGGCACTTCACAAAGGGTTTGTAGGGGTTTATAATAAGCTATGTGTTTAATTGCTCTTAATATTTCTGTTCATATAGATTGTTTGAAACCAGAATTTACTGAGTCAGTGCTCGGAAACAGTGACGTGATGGCTGCTGCACAAGATGGTGAGTCAGAAATCTTCCTGTTAAAATACTTAAATACCAGAACACAAAGCATCCTGTTAAATTATGTTAATGTCTGTGATTCCTGTTAGTAGAACCTATTCCTTAATTATAAACCACTTTTACGTTTGTCCATTTTTTGTTTTAAATTTGAGAAAAGTAAATTAAATGGTGTGATGCTTTTAGAAGGAATGATATTTCAAAATCTGTTAACTGTATGAATCAGTTTCTTTCTTTCTGTCTTTAATGACGTTCATCTCCTGAAGCGCAGAAATAGCTTTGAAGTGTAGTGGAATTTTCTTATCAAAGTGGATAGAAGTTGACTCACAACAAGAGAAAATCCAGACGTTGTCTTTATAAGTTTTATTCAAAGCCATTAAGCGTTTGAAGACTCTGTCACTGAGGTTAGTCAGTGAAACAGAGCCCCGGACACCATTTACAGACAGTATTTATACCAGAACATGACAGTGTTATCTCAACTTCAAAGAGTCTGTGTTTTATGGCCAAGACCCTCCTCGGGTTCAGAGATGACAAAGTTATCTAGGAACAAACCATCGGCTCTTCCTGAGGCATCACCGTAAATGATGGGTTTTAACCTTTAAACTTCTGATAATGGCTTTTACAGCTTCCTCCTCTAACACAGATGTTCTGAGGAGAGAGGTAACCTAAAGGTCATACACTTTGGGACACCTTAGAGCACTTAATAAAAGAATTTCCATTACAGAAGTTTTACCTCCTCTAAGTGAGTCAATAAAGTCTTAACAGCTCTGATCTAATTGCTGAGACAAAGATTTGATTGGCAAGAAGCTATTATTAAGATCCTCCACTATCTCCAGAAAACAGTCGAGATAAAATAAGAATGCAGGAGCCCGTCTTCTAACTGGTCAGCTTCAGTGTGACCACATTTCAACTGGCCTCTTTACTGGCCTCTGGAGCGATTACAGGATGGATTTCTCTTTGACTTACCTGTACTCTCCTTCATGGTCTCTAAGGTCAACCGACCAGCAGCTCTTGGCTGTTCAAGCTGAAGTTCAGAGGTGATCTTGTCTGATTATGGTCCCTAAGTTATGGAACAGGTCACCTTTATGTGTCAGGCAGGCTCCTTCACAGTCTTCTTTTAATTCCTTTTGAAGACTTCTCTTTTTTCCTGGTTTTCAACACAGCATGAGGTTGTTGTGTTGTCTACCATTGTTTTATGTCTGTTTTTTACTTTATTTAATATTTTTACTTATTCTCTTAGTCTACCACACTTTGGTCAACTGTTTGTTGTTTTTAAATGTGCTTTAGCAATAAACTGGATGGGATTAACGAATGTGAACATGAATACCTCTGAACCAGTATAATTTAACACTCTGGTCAGGTTAAGTCTGCCAACATGCTTCTACTAGAAGATCCTAAAACCAGGATGAAAACCAAAGGTGACAAAACCTTTAGAGCAGCTGCTCTTAAACTCTGGACCAGCCTGCCATCACACCTCAGAAACTCTTTAGAGTTTTAAATATTTTCTAAATTCATATAATTTCTCTATGCATTTAATCTCAATTGAGGTGTACTGCTACAGTATATTTTATATTGTTATGTATTTAATTCTTTGATTCATAGACTTTTAAAGCCAGTTGTTACCAACTTTGTCAACACTTTTTTATTTTCACATTTTATAACTTCTGTACAAAGTCAGTTTTACATCTTTTATACTGTCATTAATATTGTTTTATTATTGTTGACCTGTTGCCCATTTTTGGTTGTTTTTAGAAGTACTCCATAAATAATGGAGTTCAGTCAAATTAGACACCATCTACATGTCCACTGGTTGTTTGGGAGGAATACCAGGAAAAAGCCTTTTCTGTCCTGTAATCACACAAAATATTATAAGTTTGAACAACTCTTTGTTTTCTACAATGCAGAGCTCCTTAGAAACTTACTACAGTTTGGGTGTTCAGGTATCTGGGCCTTAGGCAATAGTCTTAATGGTCCATGTAGAGCATGTAGAGACAGTGGACAGTCACTGGCGTTGACTTTGCAGCAATCCCTCATACTGAGCATGCATGTAGCGACAGTGGAGAGGAAAAACTCCCTTTTAACAGGAAGAAACCTCCAGCAGAACCAGAACCAGGCTCAGTGTGAGCGGCCATCTGCCACGACCGACTGGAGGTTTGAGAGAACAGAGCAGAGACACAAAGAGAACAAAGAAGCACTGATCCAGGAGTACTTTCTATGGGAAGGAAAAGTAAATGTTAATGGATGTAGCTCCTTTAGTCGTTTCATCTAGAAAGAAAGAACAGATAAACTCTGAGCCAGTTTTCAAGGTTAGAGTCTGAAAGAGAGAACATAGAGTTAGTTACAGTAGAAGCTCAGTCAGTAGCTGCTGGAAGATTTGTACATGAATTATAATTGCTCGTACTCGTACTCGTACTCGTACTCGTCGTCTTCCGCTTATCCGGGACCGGGTCGCGGGGGCAGCAGACTCAGCAGAGACGCCCAGACGTCCCTCTTCCCAGACACCTCCTCCAGCTCCTCCGGGGGGAGCCCAAGGCGTTCCCAGGCCAGCCGAGCTTCACACTCGGCTGCGAACCGCCACAGCGCATGCTGTAGGTCTTGGCTAGAGAGGTCCAGCAGGACCACTTCATCTGCAAAAAGAAGAGACGAAATCCACTGGTCCCCAAACCAGTCTAGAGACTCTAGGAACCACCAGTAAACCTACAGTCTGAGAACGAAGTGCTCTGTTAGGAACATATGGACCAATCAGATCTCTGATGTATGATGGAGCTAGATCATTAAGGGCTTTATATGTGAGGAGGAGAATTTTAAATTCTATTCTGGATTTAACAGGGAGCCAATGAAGGGAAGCTAAAATAGGAGAAATATGATCTCTCTTTTTAATTTTCATCAGAACTCTTGCTGCAGCATTTTGAGAGAGAGAAGTTTACAGCAACCTTGGAAAGAATAGAGCAGGGTTAGGACACCAACATCATCATTCCTAACATTAACCAGAGACATGTGGATCATTTTTGATCTGAAATATTCTATTCTGTTTTTGCAACATAAATTTAAATAGTACAATTATTGTAGCCTTAACAGATCATTATTATTTAGAATTTCTTCTTCACAGACACTGAAGAGATGATGAGACCAGACTGTCTCAGGATTGTTCTGATTGGGAAGACCGGCAGTGGGAAGAGCTCATCAGGAAACACCATTCTGGGAAGAAAGGAGTTTAAAGCTGGAGCTTCTCCACAGTCAGTTACTACAAGCTGTCAGAAAGCCCACAGTGAGGTGGACGGTCGTCATGTTGCTGTCGTTGACACTCCTGGTCTGTTTGACAACAATTTGTCCCCTGAAGAAGTCATTAAAGAGCTGGTGAAATGCATCAGTCTTCTTCCTCCAGGTCCAAATGTCTTCCTGCTGGTGCAACAGATCCGCAGATTAACAAAGGAAGACAAAAAGACATTCAAACGTATTGAGAAAGTATTGGGAGAAAATTATAAAAAGTTTACCATCATCCTTTTTACCGGAGGAGATGCATTGATTAATGATGAGACGACCATTGAAGAATACATTAAATATGGATGTAATGAATCCTTTAAGAAGCTGATCGCTGACTGTGGAGGAAGATACCATGTGTTTAATAACTACGATAAACAGAACCACTCACAGGTCCTTGAGCTGATCCAAAAGATCAACACCATGATGAAGAACAATGGAGGCAACTTCTACAACAACGAGATGATTGCACTGAGCAAATGGTATAAAAGATAATTTTGAAACATTGTTTTATTTAAATTACATTTTATTATTCCTTCTGCTTTGCATTCTGAACTGGTTGTTCAAATATTTAGCATCTGTGTTATTAAATAGTTTTAGAGCTAATTTAGCCTCATTATTAATATTCATTCAAAGCCAAACCAACTGTTGCACAACAAGCGAATCCTGAAGGAGATCGGGAAAGAAAAGATCTGTCAAAGGAAGAGTGGAGCAACAGAGCAGAGAAAACAGAGCTTTTTAAACAATAAATACAAACTGCACATATGCTTTTTAGATATTTAGTTTCCTGTTTTGCTCTTAAACACAGCAGGTTCCAGGAACTTTAGTTTGACGGCAAGTAGCTGAACTATTTTAATTTACATCTCAGGGAGAAAATGGAAATAAGAGAGGAAATTGTGAGCAGCCAGCCGGGTAGAACATGTTCAAGTTCAAGGTTGAATTTAGCATTAAAGGATTTTTCCATCAGTTGATCTTTTCTGCTGCTGAATCTTTACATTCTCAGACCCTCAGCTTCCAATAATACTTTAAAAACCAGGAAATATAACCTGACCCCAACTTTAAATCTGTCTTTTAATCTCTGAATGAGTTACGATTTAAACTGTATAGATTTTTCTGTGATTTTCTTTTTTTTACTTCTTTTTCTTTTGTTTGTTTTATTTGAATATGTGCTGGTTATCAACAGTAAAAAATAGGATTGTATTTATTATAGATTAGTTTCATATACAGAGGTGTGGGTGGAGGAATAAACCTATTTAATCCCACTCCTCCATGTATCACCATTATCACGCCTACTGTTCTACTATTATAACACATAGATTAAATCTTAGCAGACTGGGTCATAAATATGTAACCCAGTCTGCTTCTGCTTCTGGTAGGAGACACCCCGGGATCTCTGCCTTGTGTTCTGGGTCAAGGTGTTTTGCAGCAGGGACAGAGGCTCCTGACACCGGGTTCTGAGTTGTGTTGAGATCCTGGAGCATTTATTTCTTCCAGACGCATTTCTTCTCACACCTTACAGGCAGTAACAGTAAACTGTAAAGAATATGGCAGCCTGGCATAAGGACCTCAGAGCTACGGTGTCCCTACTAGGACAAACAGAACTGTTGCGTTTCCAGATAACAGAAAAACAGCACCACCTTTAGAATGTATAATAATAACCACATATAAATAACTTGTGTGTTTATTCAGTTTCACAAACATTTCCAGGCTTTTTTAAAGTGTTTCATTTTTTAGGTTTTATTTTTTTAAATTTTGGTCCAAGGAATTTTGTTTTTTAATGAAAAATAAAATGTTAATGATTGTTTTTTGCTAATTACTTTCCATTTGTTTGTATTTTTCTGACATTATTAACTGGACTCACTGTTTTTACCTGTTCCTGACCAACTGAACAGGTTTTGTTGATAACAGTTTAGATGTTGGAAGAATAAAGGAAAAAACGAGCTGCAGGTTTCTCTCACAGTTATGTAATAACATGGGATGTTTGCATAGAAATGATCTATACAGAAATCAAGCCATCAAAGAGCTCCTTTTCTTACTTTGTGTCTATTGTGTTTATCATCACTCTCTTAGTCTGCATTAAAATTTGAAAATAAAATCATTAAACTTGTGAAGTGCAGAAATTTGACTGAACATCGACAGAATTATTTTTAAGTGTAAATCTTCAAGTTATAAAG